>NW_022474689.1:605869-1105909 GCF_009176365.1 Aspergillus alliaceus | reverse complement strand
GCCGACAAGGAGAAGTACGACAAGCGCGACCAGCTTCTCGCCGACAAGGAGAAGTACGACAAAAGAGACCAGCTCTTGGCCGATAAGGAGAAGTACGACTAGAATTTCCTTGATTAGGATGCCTTCTTCATTAGAGCCTTTTGCCAGAGGATTTTGGAAGAACAGAAGGATGGGTTGGTCGACATTGGTGTGAGTGTGAAGACGCGGTTCCGTACATTGAGTATGTGCTATAACTAAAGCTATACTACGCGCTGGTTTATGGAATATTGTGTTGGAACTTCTCCTTAGAATCAAGTTTTGGGAGTAGGTCATATCTATCTGCATACCTCTTTGCATACCTAGCCTTCACTGTAGCGAGACAGTAGAGTCCCTCTGTAAACTGTGCTGGATGCTGACGAGCATAATTTCACACTGATACAAATAAGATAAAAGAGAAACCACTCGATAAATTTGGAAGCAAAATTGTCCCTCAAAAAGGCTTTCACTGGATTCAACTTGAGGTGTATATATTGTTTTAAGAGCGTATTAGACATTCAGCTTTTGTCTTTGATTAATATCATCTTAACAAGGATTTTAAGGCTCCCGAGCATCGCTAAAGCCGATACCAAAATTCTCTTTCCATGGCTGTTGTTATATACTTCAAAACAGAGAATCCATTTTTCTATACTGAGGAAATTATTAAATTCTTAAGGGGACCAGAAATGGGATCGTCGCCTCTGGTTATATGACCTCAATATCCTGCAAAAGAGACAGTAATCCAACAAAGTAGCCTACATTTGGTGATAAGACTCTTCGGGCAAGTCTCTAATCACCCATGCAGATGCAATAGCCGCCGACCCAGCGATACTCAACAGCAAAGCATATGTAGTAGCATCAACCTCACCAGCATGGTCGTTCCCCATCAGCCAGAAGAATAGGCTACAGGCCAGAGCAGATATGATCTGAGGAGAAGCGATAGATATATTGTGTATCCCCATAACTTTGGCGACCACTCCCGCTCCTTCATCGTTCATCTCTGTACATTCAGCCTGCTGGATCTGACGCTGTATATCCGTCCCAATTATCGCATAGGGAATCCACGCGCTTGTCGCCCATGAGAATCCTATTGCGCCTACAATTATATAGGCCACAGATATCCTCTTGAAGAATGTCAGAAGCATGCTTCCGGCGAATATGACTTGCCCTGCGAGCCAAATACGACGGAGGGTAAACAGCTCTGGATTCCAGCGCCAGGATGACTTCAAAGACAGAGAGCTTTCAAAGCGAGAGCTCAGTTCCACGACTTGAGGAAGTACTAAGCCCATGACGAAAGACGAGAGTGCGAAGACAGACATAGCTAATGATCCAGCACGAGCTGATTCCTCCCATCGCGGACTTACCCCTTGTGAACCGATTGAGAGGTCTTGTCTTTTCAGAGCTCCGACATAGCTGTTCGAGAACATCCAAGTCAGAAAAGGCAAAGAGTTGTTTAGCACTGAGATTTGAACTTAGAAAATCGGAAACTGGAGAAAGACTTTACCTAGACGCATAAAACAAGAAGGGGAACCATCCTAACCAGGAGAAGAATTGTGCAAAGCACACTGTACGTGTAGAACTTGGGAGCGTTCGTAGTGTTTTCCATAGATCACGAATGCCACTCCTCGCAGTTGTGGGGTGATAAGAGCTGTCATGAACACCAGATTTCTGCTCTTTGATGAAGTAGCAAGTGATCGAGGTGCAAAGCAGCAAATTTATAGACACCAAGCTGCTCAAGGCTTGGAATTGTGTACGACCAAGGAAGGGTAAATGGCGAGGAAGATCGACTGAACCGAGACAATAACCCAGAATGTTACCTCCCAGGGTGAACCTTGCAGCCCATGCATTTGCCTCATGCTGCTGCTCCTGGGGTACCAAGTCCACTATCAGTGACCTCAGACCAAGTTGAACGGGTTGGATAGCAAAGTTCAGTATCCAGATGCAAATCTCCACGAAAATGACCAATCCAATATGGGACTCGGAGGTTGACCCTGAGCTCAATGAAAAGAGGGTCACAATTTGTTTCGCCCTCGCTGTGCCGATCAGAGAGAGGATAATAAGGACAGTACCGGCGATGATGAATGGACGTCTCTTTCCCAAGCTTGAAGAACAATTGTCACTCCATACTCCGACATATGGCTGAAACAAGGCTCCAGCAATGGGACCAGCGAGCCAGGATAGTGAGATGAGCCACCCACCCAAACCAAGAGATTTTAAATAAGCCGTCGCACTTCCAAATAGAACTGTGAAGACCCCTTGTAGCCCAAGGAAACCGGCATTAAGAACAAGTATATTTTGGCCCCGGTTGCAGCTCCATGGATTATGAGCATGGGGGAGGTCCACTCCTTCCTCAAGGTCAGAGGATGACTCGGGGATCGGCTGTAAAAAGTGCATTATTCTCCTTGTATTGTCTGCCTAATTCAACCATAAATAATAAGATACCCAAAGTAGATTATCAAGATATGTGAGTGACAGAACCCACGGGCATAGCCTTAAGATCCAAATAATACAGCGCATTCTACTTTGCTCCACTTGTAAGCCTTGACTCAAAACATACGCTGTCTATTTTGTTACTGTATTCAATGGCAGTTCTGGCAGGCTGGATGACAGCGTTAACCGGCGGATATACAACGTGGTCGGTTAGATAAACATCATCCATCGGTTAGTAACTTGGCTAGAATCCCGACAACCGGAGGAAGTGAAGTTATCCGAGCACTGCGAAGCTTGGTTGCTGCACAGGCTTTCAACGTAGGAGAGAAAAAGAGTGTACTTTTTTTAGGCCAATGTTATTCGTCGTCAAATTGCTTCAGCAGCGAGTTTCCGGAGTCTACCAACAAGCAAACACGAGCAACATTTGAGGATGTGGCCACAAGAAAAGGTTTTGGTTGCCTCCCAGTTATAAAGACTCGATCACTACAGTGTCTAACTCCAAATTATCAATAGTTGAAAAAAGCCGGGTCATACAGCAAAATTGGACCGGAATATGGTAATGATCAAGAGGCCGGCCAAGAAGAAGATCACAATACGCAGCGAGCAACAGGAGAATCAGGCATCTATAGAAGTCATAAAGACACTACACTATCAATCCTTACGATAGTCGCACTGCTGTCGTTGATTATTATAATACTCGCAGCTGCTCAATTTTACGGATCAGCCCGGTTATATGGTTTAATGCAGCACCAGCAACAGCAACAGCAACAGCAACATCCCATCACAAGTCCAGCGGTCGGCCATATCTACGACTGTGGGAATACAACTGCAGAGGCTCGTGAGCGGAATTGTACCTTTGAACTGTTTACGGTGTCTTGGGTGCCTCCTGCCTGTGCCGATGAAGATCTGGATGCGGAATTTCGAGCGATTGGATATCGGTATTTTGCAGACAAGGAAAACACGCAAGAGTTGACCTATGAAGAGCTGGCGAATCGAGTCTGGCAGACGGCTTGGACGACCAATGAGCAGCATCTCATGCATTGTGGTTATGTATGGAGGAAGATGCATCGGGCTGTCGAGGCTGGGAAACGGCATTCAGATCGCGAGTTGGAATGGGAGCATACGGTCCACTGCAGCGGGTTGATAGTGAAACCTGGAGACTTAGGAGAGATCATCAGTATAGAACCTGACTTTGGAAGGTGTTATTAAAATCGTGACATATAATAACCCCTGCATTATGAACTATTCCTTTTCTGTAGCCCCAGCCCTAAATAAAGAAAGTATTTTCCGACGGCCCTTCGTTTCTCTTTCATCCTCATAAACACAACTTTACGACGACAAAAGAAACAGAATTGAATTGAAAAGCCACCATGAGCCCCTACTCGCTTTTACCCGTCACTCTCCAAGATGGACCGGGGGTCGCAAGTGTCCAGCACAACGGGTTCGCGGACGACGGCTTCACCCTTGCCTCATTCCCCAATGTCCCTCTCAGGATCAAGGTGAAGGATTCCATAGAGCGGTGGCCAGCCAACTTCTTTGCCCCCGGCAGCATTTACCTCAAGACTGTAGACATCGACAGTCAGGAGATCGTTGGTTATTCCAAATGGCAACTAGATCCCCAGCTAGCTGAGTCGGTGAAGGATCGCTTCGGTAGCAAAGAAGTCCCCGCTCCAGAAACGAAGCTGGAAAGACGGGATCCGGTCGGATTGAATGATGATCTTGCCGAAACCATGACCGAGAAAGTCCTCACAGTCCGCAATGCAGTTCTTGGAGAACGTCCCCACATGTGTAAGTTACCATACTTTAGGTCCGTGGATTTAAAAGGTTTATTTATTTATTTTCACTAATTTCAATGGTGTCTAAAGTGCTGTCACTGATCAGTACCATACCCTCCCACCGTCGCCGGGGTGTTGCTTCCCAGCATCTAGCATGGGGTACCAAACTAGCAGATGAATACCACCTACCGATTTGGCTGGATGCGAGCCCAGCATCAGTTTCTTTGTACAAGAAGTACGGGTTTATGGCTGTCGGTACGGTTGAGTCGGATCTAAGTTTCGGATCCAACGGTGCCGCCAGCGGTTCTTACATCCATACCTCGATGTTGCGCGAGCCGAGTCACTTGAAATTATCCGAGTAGGCCAGTAGATCTCTAGACTAGCTTAGCTTATTACTATTTTACCTTTTGGAAAACGGATGATGCACTAGCTTCTCTCTATTTTAGTGTGTACAAGGTCTTATTTGCTCCAAAGAACTATCACTATCTTGTCGCTCTGTTGAGATACCCTACGGACAACTCCCTGATTTTTTTCTCGTCATGAATCTGCATAATACCAACTCCAGCAAGGAATCACAAGAGGACCGGCATGGAAGCGACCAAGATCGTTTGCTTGAGTCGGAGAAGGGCTTCGAAAATGATGAAAGTTGGAGCATAGAACGACGCAGGAAAAAAGAGCTGCTCCTGAGTAATTGGCAAGGATGGATTCTGCTTTTAATAGTAGTTTTTGCATCTCTGCTACTTGGATTCGGCACAAATGAGCTTTACAGACATAATAAACTTAGTGAGGCACAGTGCACACAAATGCTCTCCGGTTATTGTGAGTAAAAGCGGTTGTCTTTATAGCCGTCCCTCCTTTTGAAGTTGGACTTCTTGCGCATTGTGAATCAATGCTTATCTAGAACAGCGCCTGCTCTTGAAGCAGTTGAATATATCGACTATCAATTTCAAGGCGAGTTCTCGGATTCCAACGTCTACAAGGGACGTCCTCGGCCAGAGTTGGATGCAGCTTGGGATCGTGCATCTGCGCGTAAGTCTAACGCAGAATCCTAACATGGGTTATAGTCTAACAGAAATGCGTAGTCCATGAATTATCGATGGAGCCCAAGCATCTCCCGCTCCTAAATAAGTCGGAAACTGCCATCCGCTACTCCCCAGAACAAGGAGGAGGTTATATGGTAGAGCTAGAGGTGTTTCATCAGCTCCACTGCTTGGTGAGCCTCATACTGAACTGTTTTGACCTAGATTCTGATGAGCTCTCTTAGAATCTACTCCGAAAACAGATATATCGCGAATATTATATGCGACCAGAGAACATGCCTGCCATGTTCGACGTACCCAAGAAGCTTCTATACAATCACATCGGTAAGGGGAAAAAAAATAGAGACCTCTCCTATATACAGCACTTTATATGTATACACTTTAACCAACACATCACAGACCACTGCGTTGATACTATCCGCCAACTTATAATGTGCACGGGAGATGTGAGCCCAGTTACAGCAAACTGGGTAGTTACCCACCACCACCCGCATCCTGACTTTAACACTCGCCATAAATGCCGCAATTTTGACAAGTTATTAGAATGGGCAGAAGAGAGAGACCATGGTGGAGTTGAATTCCGCCCCGATAGTACCTTGCTTCCTGCACCGCATCTGTCCGAGACTTTTTGGGATGTGGAACCTGAGGCTTCCGAGGCCTCTTAGAGAAGCCACTTGCCCTTATATTGCGTGAAACACTTGAACACTTGTATATAGAGAAAATATACCGTATTTCTTCTTACTTTATTTGAAATTTTGAAATATACGCTGGCAAATTACGTAAAAATGTACTTTAAACATCAACCTTGGGTTTTTATTGACAGTTACTCTTCTGCCCATTCCGAGGCGTACTAGAGCCCTCTATCCCTCTATCGGTTCTAAGATGTCGAACCGCATCAGAGAGTACCTGAGAACATAATTACCGGCTGAGGTTTCCGATCGATCATATGGTATTGTGAGAACGAGGTCGGCTCTGATTTACCGCGTCCGAGATAGCTATATGTATACCCCGGATGCGGATATGAAGGGCTTCTATCCGAGAGCTAGCCGGGACCTTCAGATAAATCCACATGTACAATCGCGACGCGGATAGTCCAGCCGTGCCGCCATAAGAACAACATGAGCATTTCTCCCATATTTCCCTAGAAATGACTCTAGCATTCATCCGTCTCGTCCTCCGTAGTACCATCAAGAACACCCAATATACGCCCCATTCCACAAACCCACAGGAACAATGTGGTGGAAACGCACTCCAACAATAGACTACACCTCCCTCCCCTTCGAAATAGATTCAAACCGCACTTCAAATGAAGCCTCCGACCTCGAAAAAACCAATATCACCCACCTCCACACCAGGACCCGCCCCCATCGCCGAACATGGCTAACAACAACCCAAAACGCCCTCTTCCTCCTCGCCGGCCTCCTCTGCCTTTACATCTCCGCCCTAGCAGCCTGGCGCACAACCTTCCACCCCACCACTGGAATTCAAACCTACTACAAAAAAACCCTCTCATGCGGCAACACAACCGAAGAAGCCGAGTCCAACGGCTGTGAGTTCGACCTCCTGTCTCACAACTGGGTTCCCTCGCCCTGCGTTGACCATTATATCATGAACGAGTTCCGCAACTACGTCCGCAGCCCGGAGCGCAAATACAGTGCCTGGCCGTATTATGTGGATCGCGAGGGCAAGGACTGGATTCCTGATGAGAGGACGCTGGCGCTGCGGGCGAACCAGCATGTTGTTACAACACAGGAGGAGCATCTGGCTCATTGTGGGTTTCTCATTAAGAGAATTCATCGGGCGATGTTGGGAATTACGAAGGCGGATGATATTGTCTCTAAGTATCCGCATACGGTGCATTGTGTGGAGGAGTTGATGAGGGAGAAGAAGAAACCGCTTGATGTTCTTACGGAGGGGTACTGGGTGGGATTTTCGACTTGTACTGTTGAGGTGCCTCTGTGAGGTCTCTCGTTAGGGTTTGGGTTGGGTTTAGGGAGACTATGTATGTACGGTGCAGGGAGGGTGTAGGAAAATTGTATCTATCTGGTAAGCGATGCCACTGTCTGTGGCATACGAATTTGGTATTAAGCTGAGAATTAATCACATAAGGACATTCACTACTGACTGATTGATTAATATCCATTCTATAGGGCTGGTTGGTTACATTGGACGTGCTTTCCGGGTGGATTGTTTAATATTGGAAAAGGACACCGACGTAGAGAACATCGTATTAATCTTCATTTTCAAAACAATTAATAGAGAAGCAAAATCTGGGATATATAGATTATCCCTACAATGAAAATTAACCTCGCTCCAAATATCCTGCCGCCTAGCATTTAGTAGACATGACAACAGGGCATATTATCGCCTCACCCAACAGAAACCCGCCATGGGCACCAGATACATGGAAACGACAAACAAGAAAAGAGAAATTCTTCGCATTATGCCTGATAAGCCCGATGTTATGAAACTGAGAAAACAGGTGAAAGGGTGAATATCCAGTACTACACTATAACTTATCAGTATAAGGAATCAATGCTTACAACCTTTGTGCTCACAGTGCTCATTATGAGGGAGTGAAGCCGTTAGTCGGGGCTGGTAAGCTCGTTGATGGACGTGAGACTAATTCTATTTACTCGGTCTGTTATCATCACGACATCTTAACAAATTTCATCAACACCTCAATCAACATCAAACAGGCGCAATTCTCGAAACTCACCCTGAGGAAGGATGGGGACGTCCAGATAAAAGGTAGTATGACCATATATAGTGGTGGAAATGTGGATGAAGTCCGCGGGATTATCAAGAAGGACATATATGCGACTAGTGGTGTTTGAGACTTGGAGAAAGTCCAGATATTGCCTGTAACTGACGACATGCCTCTCATCGGCAGGGAGCAAAGGTATTATGATCGAGAGCCAATTTCTTAATGTCTGGATATTTATGTATTGCTTGATTACGGAGTGTTTCGTGATCATGTTATGAAGTAGGTAGTCTATACAAATATCGGTATTTAAAACGAATGGCTACTTATCGTCTCTATGGTATTGGATCTGGAAACCCACCAAGGAAAGAAGCAGTACCAGTCACACTATACCTTATCCCAGCTTGAAACAAAAGCATATTCCATTCAGTCCATCAGGGGAAGGGCCAATCTAATAGCCTTTCAGTTGGTGGTATCTGTTCGAGAGATGTTGGGTTGTTTAGCTGTGCTGGGCGAAACTAAAGCATAGCCCTAACTCCCAAACCATAGGTTTAAGTTGTGTTCTCTCCAGGCTCATATAGGGTCCTCGTGGAAGCGTTGGAGTGATACTGCTGTTCGTATAACCGGTCTTGTCGTTGGCAGGTATGGGTGCTTGCGTTCGACATATTATTGTTTCTTCCTCCGGTTCCATCATAACATACCTGAAAACCGGAGTGCTTTCTTTCCAATCCTTTATATCTCTGGCTAATGAGCCATTTTGGTTCACTGAAGTTATTGAGCTTCCCAGTTTTCTCGGTCTTTTGCCCTCTTATTTGCTGGACAGCCTCGTCATAGGCTTGGCTGGGATCATTGTCATCTTGGAGAATTGCAAAAGCAAGCAAATTACTAAGTACTACTGTTAGTAGATGCATTAACCTACTCAGCCTTGCGTCTTGCGACCAATTGACCAGAAGCACAGTCGCTAGCTACAAATAGTACTTCGCACCAAGAAGAGAAACGGTGTAACTCCGAGGGGAATTCCAACAGTGCTGAGATGACAAAAGTTCTATGTTCTAAGTCTAGAAGTTCACCTCAAAAGTTGAAGGGGGCCTCACAAAGATAAGAAAAGGGCGCCAGGGGATAGCACAACGCTAATCTATATACAACAAAGTCTATCCAACAAACAACCTCCCACCAACTCATCTAATTCTCACCCTCCTTCTCCCCATGTAGCCTACCCGACAACGTACTCTTCGGCACCTCATTACTCCATTTCCTCCTCGGCCGTTCAAACGTCGACACACTCTTCCATAAGAAACAACCCCCAACTGCCCTACCGGCCTCAATTTCTCAATATCAATATGACTAAAACCCTCGTTCGCAGCCCCCTCCCTCGCCCAAAACCGCGTAGCCTTAATCAAACCGTGGCAGCAATGCTCATCCCGGGCTGCTGATGATCCACAAACTCCTTAATATCAATCACCTTACCCTTTATATTAACCACAGACTCCTTAACCCGAGACGGCCTAACAGTCGTCGACGGCGCCTCATGCAGCCCCGAAACATCCCACTCCGAAACCCCATGCGGCGCATCAGTAGCAGCCGCATTCACAGCCTCAATCATCTCCTCAGAGACGGTGTTAATCACACACTTGCCCTTCTCCTTTAGATTGCGATACGTGTCCTTGACGCGGCCAGGCCGGGATGAGAACCCAACGATAAACATCGGCGGATCCTAGTCGATAACCTGGAAGTAGCTGACGGGGGAGAGATTCTTCTCACCCTTGCCGTTTACGGTGCTGAAGCCGAGGGGTCGGGGTGCGATCCCTAAGACGAGAAGCTAGTGATTGTTTACCATGGACCGGTCTGGTGCGTAGGGGTCTATTTCGTGGTGGTCGTGGGCTAAACTGGCGCCATTGTCGGGCACACCTTGCCCGTAGTCCCAGGTTGGGTAGGGGATTTGGTGGTTTCGATGGGCTTGGCGTGGTCCAACTCTGGGCCTTGGGCTTCAGCTTCGGTAAGTCACCTACTTCTTGGACTATTTTGCAGTTTTTTTGCCCAGTGCTTTGCTCACACTCTGTTGCTGCTGCTGGGGCTGGCATTGAGAAGCTTTGGCAGAGAGTTCTCAATGGTTGGAGAGCTGTGCGAGCGTGTGGAACTGGAATTAGGTTAACATTGGTTTTTTTTTTATTTTTTTATTTTATTTTAGTAATTGTGAGATTATGGCGGGAGAGCTTACCGTGTGGACAGGAGACGCCCGATGAGTCTTGATCGTATCATTTTTTGGTGCCATATCTAGGGTATAGTACAGGGGGGTTGAAGCTGTAGTTAAAAACAGGATAGATGTTGAGTAGTGTCTCTTCACCCCGATGGCTTCCGATAGCGTAGATAGGATTAAGGCATGCCTCTAGACTCTATACATTTACCCCGTTTATATCATCGCTCCTGCATTACTCATTGTATATGGTTCAAAATAAAACATGTTCTCCGCTCGTCCTATCCGCAGCTCGTCTTCTATCGGTCGTCTACACTATACAAGCTTTCTGAGCCCGTCTCTCAAAATTCGAGCCATGTCCACCACTGCACGCATGTTTACTTCAGTGACAAGCGTACAGTCTTACCGAGCATATCCTCGCGAGGAAGCCTCCCCTTAAGCGTATTCCAGCTTATCATGCTAATTTACCATCCAGCATTCGTACTCTACATACATTCATTCAATGCCTTGAGCAGAACCCAAACATCACACCAACAGTAGAATAAAACGCAGTCTCAAGCAATCAAAGCCGGTGGTCATGCCTGGCTCTTGGGTTAGATTCCAGCGGACGCCCAAGGTAGTCTAATCAACGGTTCAACCGTCGATAAAACCACAGCCATCATCCAGAATACGGAAGCCATCCGTAAAGAGACTGGCCCCGGACTGGACCGGGTTGTCAAAGTGGTTGTTAGCTCTCTTTGGATCGAGAAAAGCGAAAAGTTTCTTCTACTTCATTCAAGTAAGCTTGTATTTATCTCAGGATCCCGTAGGTTTATGTTAAAGATGTTAGTGCGACGCCTGACTTTGCTTCTGTGTATGATTCTGCTTTTCTTCATCGGCCTGCGCGCTCCACGGTGGAGGTATGGAAATTGCCCGCCGATGTCGATATTCAGGTGGATTTTATTGCTGTTGTGTAGGAACTCTTTTTCTCGAATTCCCAGTTGGCCAATTTTCTTGTAGTTGATATAATTAAGAGTACCATGAATTATCCAGCAGGGGTATGCTTTGACGGTAGCACAAAACGGGGGCCTTATTGGACAAAAGTCATAATCACAGAATGATAGTCAACGCTTTGCTTTTCCCATATCATATATCTTGCTACTCAAGCACCGATAGAGTTCATGATACTGTCCACGTCCAACTGGTCCGCTAAATCCAACAGCTCTCTTGGTGGAAGGCTCACAGAATGGTTGAGCGCTAACAGATCCCATTCGACTTCCTCCCCAAGATCCACCTGATCCAATGCATACCTATCGTCATGGTTATCTTGAATCACGTCTGCAGTTATTGGAGGAATTTCGTGGCTCTCAGACTTCGGCGTTAACGGTGCCAACATAACATCCAGGTGTTTCAGCTCCAGTTTCCGGAGTGGTGCCGCTATGTTACCCTTGATGATGAGTTTTTCAAGAATGCAGTCGAGATTGTCGCACCAAGACTCATTCTTCATGAGCGATGGTGCAATTGCACGGATTAAGTACAAGACAAAAGCCGATGAAAAGGCGTGTTCAACCTGAAAAGGCAGGAATGCATCTGTTGAGTTCCTTTAGCGTTGGAGCCTTAAACGAAGAATAGACAATAGTTCATACCCATCAGGTCGTCATCAGCTAGCGATCGAAGAGTCTGAAGGATTGTTTGAGCTGAATCGGCGCAACATTGCAGAAGGGATGCCACTGGTGGCGACAAACAAATGCCTTGTGACGATTCCCTCTCTTCGCTATCGATGTGCATATGGAGAGCACACATAACCAATGGCCTCGTCGTCAGGACCACACACTT
This sequence comes from Aspergillus alliaceus, assembly GCF_009176365.1. Taxonomy (NCBI): domain Eukaryota; kingdom Fungi; phylum Ascomycota; class Eurotiomycetes; order Eurotiales; family Aspergillaceae; genus Aspergillus; species Aspergillus alliaceus. The sequence continues at coordinate 1,093,936 of NW_022474689.1, read as the reverse complement.
AAGGTTCTTTAGCCAAAAGCATAGCACAAATCATACGTAGTATACTCACATGATGTTGGGCTAGCATCAACCTCACTACCATCTTCGAGCCTGGGCTAACCATTCCCTCAAAATTGCGATCCAAAAATGATGTGATATCACGAGATAGATCTGCTAGGGCATGAAGAATAGATTGTGTATCTCTGATCAGGTCTCCATTCGATGCAGTGTCCACCCCGTAGACCGCTACGTCATTGGAGTCAATCGACTTGCATAGAACTTGGTTGGGCACGATTCATGTGAGCTTACTTGTCAAAATTCGCGCCATGAGGCGAGCGAGTCGTACATGAAGTGTCAGATTGGTATCCTCTATGGTTGTCGCCACCTCTGCAGGCAACCTGACCGTGATATCCTCATCACGGATCGAGTTTGGTCCCCCCATCAGTGCAGAAAACTCTCTATCCAGCATGTATACAACCCAGAAGATAGTCCGACAGCGCTTAGAGAGTTCTTGTCCGCCGAGCTCCTCTGGTACGTGTCTGTGTATACCTTCGATAATACAACAACGTAAAGCCTGTCCAATCTGGATGAAAAGAATATAATAAGCAACAATGTCACTTGTGCCAGCTAGGTTTGAGACTCACGTGCTGGAACGCTGCCCTTCTCATATCAATCGACTGAAAATACAATGCTGCTAGACTCAAAGCTTGAATTGACGTCAAAGGGTCCTCATGTATGCCCGATAGATCGGGCAATAGGCCCATCGCCCTCGACGCATATTGATGCCCAGCCAGGGACCCCGATGGATTCTTGTTGGTGATAAACGCTTTTCCAAATGCAAGCACAAGTAAGTATTGGGCATACCATGACCTATACGAGGCAGCCTTCGCCCCTGGATCTCGGTAGAACTCGTGCAGATCTCGAATGTATGCCGTCTCATCAATCAGAAAGGACAAAGAACCGAGGTAGTATTTAGCAGCATTGTAAAGAAAGAGCGCGTAGTCTAGTGGCGGTAGATTAGTGACATCTGGAAGCTCTTCAGGAGGCACTTGCTTCCACTGCAATTTGAAAGCCATCCCATCTAGATGCCAGGGATCTGGTGCAGAGTTTGATTCAGTAACTCGCTTCCCTAAGAGAGCCAGGACTCGACGACAGAAAGACCACGAGGAAGACGGGCCCATATACCCTAGTTTATTGTTGTCAGCAGTGATTTTAAATAAGAATGATTGAGCCAAATGCTTACAATATCGACCGTCTGGTGTTGCAGCAAATGTCCATTCCTTTTTGTCTACGAGTGGGTTCTGCGAGAACTGGGCGTCAGGACAACCTTGCCTCTCTTCACTGGGATTCCTTGGGCCAAGGCTCCGTAGAGTGGAGTCTATTCAAGGATATTAGTTTGTATGTACTGTGTAGAGCGCCAGAAGCAAGACGCCTTTATGAGATTTTGGACAATGCAGAACATCCACTTACCATCGACCGCTGTCTGCCATCCGGTTCTTCGTCTGTCATCCGGCGGCAATGGCGTTGCATTGGAGATAGGAGAAAAGTGAATAGCTACACTTCCGGTCAAGGCAGGTTGATGTTCCGGTTGTACAGAGGTCGCATGCCGCACGGAAGTTGCACTCCCGGAAATTCGCTCCTCCAATTCCCTCAGATATCTGGCAATAAAAAGATGTTCATGTCAGTATGACAATTCTCCCGATGATGCTTGTTTTCTTACCGTTCGCTAACTGATACCCTGACCTCCTCCACAGTGAAGTGACAGGATCGATTGCTGCGAGTACATCGTGAGCAGGGATGTGATCCCGAACACTTGACCTTCATCGACCGACATCGTTCACATCTATTACGTATCTAGTCATTCATCTACTTCCTCTACACAGTGGATATAGAAGTGCTACTCACGCTCGGGGACTCTTTTTCTTAGGTCGGTCACTGGGAGGCATATCGGAGGCAGGCACCGATACTTCTCAGACACGTTGAATGATGGTATATGGTTTTTACCGGCAAGTCGGAATCCGCCTCCGACCTTTTTTCTACAATGGGGAAAGTGCGGGGTTGTCTTATCAGATGCTAGCCTCTCATTGGTCCTTCTACTAATAACACGCCGATCCAATCTCTCGTCTTCCTTAAAAAGGCAATTAGATGCGTGACCTGAAGTACCCTAACACGATTGATGCTGGTTAATGCTCTCTTGGTGGCAAAATTGAGCATTCAAGCAGTCAAAGTTTCGTAATAAAGATAACCATCTTATTTGATCTATACTCGTAGTATGTCACCCTAATTTGCCTAGAGAGTCTCCTCCACAACTCTTGCCGGATAGCAGCTACCATATGTTGTGTTCGCTCCACGGCGCCTCGGTTTTCAATTGCTTGACGGTGTAAATTTCCCATGCATTCCGCCACAGCACCCCATGTTAGGCACTTGAAAGCTTTTGGAAAAGGGACTTCTGCTGCGGAGGACTGCCATATAACATGTTACATACTTGTGCAGCAGCTCCCAGCTCAGCCCACCCGCCAGCTGCATGCGAGCCAGTAAGCAGCGACTCCGGCATTCTGGGTTGCAGCCTTAGCAATGCGTTAAAGCTCACCCATGTCTTTATTTAACGTGTGGCTGAACTACTCATGTATACATAAGGACTCGATACTTCCATGCACTGCCTCCCATTCGCTGACGTTAACAATGCTAATCCCTTCCTCGTCTTGAAACAAGCACAGCTATCTCGGCCGTAGTGGTCATGTTTGGTATCCCGTTTGCATTTTGATGATGGGCCGACAGAATACTGGCCCTTGATGGCTGGACCTCATAGAGATTGGTCGGGACCTTCGAATAACCCCAATGGTGATATTTGAACTGCTCGTAGAAGCCATTATTTCTCATTTCACCTCCAGGATCGGCAGGAATAAAAAACTAGTTAGTATTAGACATGCCATGAACATGGGACTTAACTTATCTTGCTAGAGCAGCAATGGCCACACAGGATGGTAGCCGCCCCAAGTTGATTGCAACCCACGACGCGTTTAGGTCAATCTGAAGCCGGCTTCGCAAAAGCGAGTAGACAACTCGAAGTATGACCAGAATACACCCTTCCATCTCCGTCTGCGCCCAGGTCGAGTTGGCGGGGCACTTGTACTACTAGTTCTGCAAGCATCTAATTTATGCTACTGCATATAACAATGGATAATCCCTGTGTATAGCCCGATGGTGCAGATAGTAGCGGCTATAGGCAAGAATTCAGGGCAAGGGTTTTCATGATATTTGGTGGTGTATGTTATCAGGTCATCAACCAGCACCGATAGATAGAGGAAGAAGAAGAACCCCCCAACCGTGAAAGACATAGCTCCGCTCTATATATCAATCAGCATTGAAACGATTCAATTAGCAAACTATAGAGATGGCCTACTTTGGTAGAAAGTCAAAACTTGCGCTTCCAGATGATTGCGAATATCTTGAACATGATCTCCAGGGAAGCGATTAAAAATACAGCATCCGCAGTCTAACAATGAAAACCCACAAGTAATATAAACAAATACATGAGCTATCCACACTGGGAGTGCTAGCGCGAAGACGCCTATGAAAGGAATGCCAGAATTATGCTGCTCAGTTAAACATAGCTTTTAAATAAGAAAGAAAAGACAAATAAAGGGTAGTTATCATCAAATCTCCAACTCAAAGAGTACTTTCAAGGCCGTTATACATTGTCCCGCAACTAGGCCTCGGACTTGCCCTCCGCAGGTGAGGAGGTTTAGACTCTCCGCGGGAGGACTGCATCAACAGCAGCATTGACTTGTTCAGGCGTTGCCAATGTATAGGTAGCCACAACATCTTTGTGTCGAGAGAGCTTTACTTGAGAGCGAGATTGCTTGGTTTCAACCTATATATATGGATCACCTTAGATATTGAAAACAGCTAGCAGTATTTGCAGACATACCTCTGGCCCATTTATCATGATTGGAATTGTGGCAGGGAATCGCTTTTCATTCTTTGGATTGTGTTAGTCAACTTAGCTCGTTCTTGAGAACCTTTGGACCATAGCTAAGCTGTAGGAAGTATCAGTATCGGTTACACATAAGTCCACCAATTCCTAGCTCACCCAGTTTTCATTTTCAAACTGTGGGGGATGCAAGGTAGTCATGTATGTACGTGCTGCTTCATTGATACAGTGAGCCTTGAGGGGGTTGAGACCAGTTGACCGGATTAAGGTAGGAAAGGGTCGCATCGTGATCAAAAAAATAGAGGCTCACGAATGTCTCCAGGCAATATTTCCATTGAACAGTGTCATTAAATCACAGATTTCCTAGGACAGATTCCAGTCACTGCGCTTTATGTATAGCCATGGGGAGCTGTAGACTCGTCCCGATCGTCGGAAGACGATCCCGAATACTCTATACAGCCATCCTTCGTTATGGAGAGCCTAGATCCCACATCGAAGCCTCAGGTATTCGGTGCATCTTTCCGACAATTAGTAGCATAAGAAATGGTCCAATCAGAGGTTTCCCTCCGGGCTGTCAGAAAATGCGGGGTTCTAGTGGGATCAGTAAATTAGAAACAAGTCAAGTTGAATACTCTATTTGAGGCAATATGTTGGTCTTAAAAGCATCTCTGATGGGTCACAAACGTTTGTCGAATCCAGTATTTGCGCATAATAGCCTGGCGGCAGACCATCCAGAACTTCAGGAGGCGCAAACGGATGCTTCCCAATCGCAAGGAACCCAATGGAAGACAGTGACCAGTCTACCGGAATCCAGAATACCCTTGTCCAAATCCATAATAGATACAAGCCCTCAAGGGCAGGATCTACCTCAGTCCATATGGTCACACAAAGGAATTCAAGAAACATGTTTGATGCGGTATTTTGTAGATGAACTTGCGCAATGGGTGAATGCCTACAGGGCTGATAACCGTAGTGCTAGTCGTGCAAGCAGCTAACAATGTTCTACAGTTTGATACATGTGATCCCTCCAAGCATTTCGCTCACGTCGTTCCGCAACGGGCAGAGACCTGCCCTGCGCTCCGATATGCCATGTTTTCCGCTTCCGCAAGACACCTCAGCCGACGGCAGCATGTACGGACCAACGAGGTCTTGTGTTTAGGCAAGAAACTGCCTTATCTTAGAGAGGATGCTGCCTTGGAGTACCAAAGTTTGTGTATCTCACAGCTCATGAGCTTGTCTGGGGACCCTTCCGAAGTAGCAGATGAGAACCTGTTGGCTGCAGCGGTAATCTTGCGCTTCTATGAAGAGGTAGACTGTACGTTCTTTTGTTATTGGCACCTCGGCAACGACGGTTGCTGACTTGGTGGGTTTATAGCACCCCTTGTAGGGGTCGACGATGAGACATACTTGCGAGGAGTGCAAGTATTTCTAGACGCTCAAGCTGCAGCCGCAGTCAGAAGTGGCGGTCTCCGACTAGCTTCGTTCTGGGTTGGCGTACGTCAAGAATTTCACACCTCATTCATCAAGCAGCGGGTCTTTCAGTTAGACCTAAGTCACTACGACAACACCACTTACAGGTTACTCGAGCAAGCGGATGACCCCACGTGGGCAAACCGAGTCATCCTGCATTGTGCCCACACGCTAATCTACTGTTACGGTACTCGGAGCCATACGTTGAAGGAATATGGACAGCTCTGGGACTATAGTCAGGAGTGGCAACGGATGGTACCGCCCACCTTCAACCCGATCTACAGTCGACAGCCGGAGCGTTCGAAGGGCGAAGTGTTCCCAGAATTGTGGTACTTAGATGATTGCATTGGTATGAGTGGAAGGCCCTTGTGCTGGCGACCATCCAGGGACTGATACCTTCCACAGTGACTGCCATTCAGCATTGGCACCTTGCAAGGATCCTACTTCTTGCGTTCGATCCCAGAGTTCCCCGCTTGGGACCCCGTCGAAGAGCAGCAGTCGGGCGAAGAGAGGTATAAACGGTGTCCATTTTTTTAGGTGTCATGGTCGCTTACATTGGACCTCCAGGCTGATATCAAGGAAAGCATGTTCATACTATGTGGCATCGCTCGGTCCAATAAGGCAGCTCCTGCTCTCATTACCGCATGTATGGGGGTTTCGATGTGTATAATACCCCTTGCAAATGAGAAGGCCATGTATATACAGTGCGTACCTTACTAACATTTAATGAATAGGTGGGGATCGGGTAACAGATCGTTTGGAACAAGAGGCCTTACTCGATATCTTGACGGCCACCGAAGAGACGCATGCCTTATCCACGATTAAGGCACAGATCCAACTTCGTGAGGCGTGGGGTTGGACCATTTAATGTTGATTATAACATGCTTCACCATATTATAGTCTCAAAGGAAAAGATGAACATTATTGGTTCTGCGTCTTCTCTCGGGACTTTTTCTTTTTTATTTTTTATTTTTTTTTTCATTTCTAGGAGATTTTACGTGATGGCATACCCCAGTGATCTTTTAAGTATAGAATTTTCCGACAGATATCTTGTGATGGATTGCCTACCCAGTTAGCCGTGAGAGTACAGATATAGATGAAAATATCACCAACTAGGCAATCCGGTTGACCTGGATCGACCAGGGGGTCGCAAGACGCATGGGTTCGAATCCCACTCTTGTCATGTCTTTTTACTCCATAGTAACTCTTCCCTTTTTTCTTCGTTTTTCCCTTTTTTTTTTTACCTCTTTTCTTTTCTTTTCTATCTTAAATTATTATACACATCTATGTATATTGAAAAGCCAATTACTATGAATATAGATATTCAAAGATGTGAGATTGTTGTACTCCGGACAGAACAAGATTCCTCGGCTTCCCCAGAAAGTCGGGGTGTGACCCATTCACATGTCATCTAACCTCTCTCTCCATCTCCACCTCTTTCTTTTGCCCTCGCTCACCTACCTAGTGACTCCATATTCCTTCTCCTTCTTCTACTTCTACTTCTACTTCTACTTCTACTTCTACTTCTTCTACTACTCACCCCCTATGGCCATGTTATCCCTAGTCGACTCTGGCTGAAATTAGTTCTGCCTCAGTTTGCGCGCAGCCTCCTCTTATCGCGATGGCCGCTCAGTCCAAGCTCCTTCCCCCCGAACGATCCGTTAAGCAGATCTTCTCTAGCCTAACAGCCCTATACCTGCGCCACCGTACTGGAATCTCTCGCACAGTCTATCTCTCCCTCTTTGCGGCTTTAGCGAAGCGCATTCATAATGCCATCTCCGAACAAAAAGCCGCGTCCCAGCAACAAGTCGAGCTGCGGAGGCGCCCAGGCACCAGCAGTCTTGGGGATGGTGGCGACCGACCGCGGAAAAAGGTTGGCATCAACCGCGAATTCTTTCGGAATCTACTTCGGTTGCTCAAGATCGTGATCCCCGGGTGGCGGAGCAAAGAGCTACGGTTACTAGTCGGTCACAGTGTCTTCCTAGTGCTCCGAACATTGCTCAGCTTATATGTCGCCGAGCTAGATGGGAGATTGGTCAGCAACCTAGTTAGAGGGAGGGGGAAAGACTTTCTACTGGGACTTGTGTGGTGGATGATTGTTGCCGTACCGGCGACTTTCACGAATTCCATGGTATGTCATACGCCGGTCTTACCTGAGCTACATCCGCTAACAGTTTTGTGATTGGGCTAGCTTTCTTATCATCAATGTAAACTCGCCCTCAATTACAGGAAGCGCTTGACGGATTACATCCATGACAAGTACTTGAGCAACATGACCTTCTACGCCATCTCTGCTCTGGATGATCGGGTCAAGAACCCCGATCAGCTCATTACTGTAGATGTGTCTCGTTTCTCTGATAGCCTGGCAGAGCTCTATTCCAACCTCGCCAAACCGATCCTAGACATGGCAATTTACAATTATTCCTTGTCGAAGAGTGTGGGCGGAGAAGGACTGTTTATTATGAGTCTATTGGTTCAATTATCAGCTAACGTCATGCGTGCACTTACGCCACCATTCGGAAAATATGTTGCGGACGAAGCTCGCTTGGAAGGAGAATTCCGGTTCCTTCACTCCAGGCTGATCGACTACAGTGAAGAAGTTGCCTTGTATCACGGCCATGAGGCCGAAAAGGATACTCTGGACAAAGGTTATTTCACGCTGATCAAGCATGTGAATCGCATCCTGCGGAGACGCTTATACCATGGCTTCATGGAGGACTTTGTTATCAAGTATTTCTGGGGCGCCCTGGGTTTGATCTTATGTAGCATTCCCGTTTTCTTCAGAATCCCCGGCCAGATTACCCAGACCATGGGAGATCGTACTGAAAGTAAGCGTGACGACTATGTCAAATGTCCTGGGACTAAGCTAACATTATTTGAATCAGGTTTTGTTACGAATAGGAGGATGTTGCTTTCCTCTTCGGATGCATTCGGCCGTCTGATGTTTTCTTACAAAGAGATCTCTGAGTTAGCCGGACACACAGCCCGTGTTTCGTCATTGCTGGAGGTCATGGATGACCTATTGGCTGGACGTTTTGAAAAGAAGCTGGTTTCTTCCGCCTCGACCGAGGAGAATGCAGCTGTCTTGTCCGGCCGGGGAGAGGTAGAGGAGGGCGACTCGATCGAATTTACCGACGTCCCGATCGTGTCGCCAAACGGAGACGTTTTGGTGCGGAAACTGTCATTCACCGTGCACCCCGGTGACCATCTACTGATCGTGGGTCCAAATGGATGTGGAAAGTCATCTTTGTTTCGAATTCTCGGTGGCCTGTGGCCTGTCTACGGAGGCAAAGTGAAGAAACCTCGCTTCGACGAAATCTTCTATATTCCGCAACGACCATATCTATCCCGCGGCACCCTTCGTCAGCAAGTAATCTACCCAGACGGGCTTCGCGAAATGCGCGCCAAAGGTATTACCGACGACGATCTCTATGATATCCTCTCCATCGTTGAAATTGCATCGGTCGTGGACCGTCCCGACGGTTGGGATGCGGAGGAGGAATGGCGCGACGTGCTCTCAGGCGGACTCCAACAGCGTATCGCCATGGCCAGACTCTTCTACCATCGCCCGAAATTTGCCATTCTAGATGAATGCACCTCATCGGTGACCCTTGAGATCGAACGGGTCATGTACGAGACCGCCAAGAAGCTAGGTACAACCCTGATGACCGTCTCGCACCGCCGCAGTCTTTGGCAGTATCACAAGAAGATCTTGCAATTCGACGGCCAAGGAGGCTACGTTTTCACCGGACTAGACTGGGAGCGAAGACTGAAACTTGAAGAGTAAACACCCTACACTCCGAACCCCTTACAATAACTACAATAACTATATAACGCTGACTAACCTAATTCCTATAGTGAGAAAGAAGAGCTGGATCTTCACCTCCGCGCCGTCCCAGAACTGCAAAAACGCGTGGCTGAACTGAGTGCTTCCTAAGCAAGCCAAGTGGCCACCATATATTTACCCCGTTACATATTTGTCCCTTGGAATTTCGGGACAGCAAGTCCTTATTTCCTCCCACCTGAATACATGGTATATGAACCACCTTTCTTTTTAACGTCGAGCATTTGAGCGAATGTACAGATGTACGTCTAGTGATGGTAAGCATTGTTAGCTGGGCTGTGGTTTGTTCCATAGATACTTGTACTTCGCGCTCGTCTTATTCACTATATAGCATCTGTAGTGGGTCAATTGAGGATAGAATATAAGAGGAGAACTATACTATAGCTCTATTCACTTGAATGATCCGGCAAGGACACAGTCACGAGTCGTCTCTTCTTCCCTTATACTGTCTCCACTATCTGCATGTTAGTTTTATGGAATCGTGATAGATCCGAACAGGTATTCAAATGGTAAAGAGAGTCATGTCATAATTAAATGGGCCCCTACTGTGCTAGGCTGAGCATGTAAGTAACTATCAATGTATGGCCGTAAGCTGTATGCAGTAATTGCTTTATCGTCTTTTCCGCCTCAGGAACATGTATATCGTTCAGCACTTAGAAGTGGCGATGTAAACTAAAGACATGCTAGACAGTGGTTTGAAACTTAAAACCCGATAAGAACTGAAAGAACAGTGGAAAGCATAATGGAAAAAGAAAAAAAAAAGGCAGTGTTTCCGGGCTTGAATGTATGTAATCAATCAGTCCTTCACAGCGAGAGGCTCTACATTCCAGATACCGTCCGCATATTCGTTGATCACCCGGTCTGTAGAGAAGAAGCCCATGCGTGCAACACTACTAATGGACTTGGCTAGCCACTCATCTTGGTTCTTGAATGCTTCGTCTACCAAACCCTGTGTTGTGATATACGAGTTGAAGTCATCAGATACAAGATAGTAGTCGCCGTGCTCTTCAATGGATGCAATGAGCGCAGAGAAGTCACCAGCATCGCCGAATGTGCCGCTTCGGATTGCATCGAACACCTTGGCAAGATGAGGGTCGATCTGGAAATCGCCATAGAAGTGTCGGTGACGGAGATCTTCGACATCTTCAGCTAAATTGCCGAAGAGGAAGATGTTTTGTTCACCGATCTCCCGGGTGATTTCAATCTATACGGAAAGCACAACAGGTCAATCATAATGGTTTTCTGTAGATCAAAGAGCAAAGGAGTCAAACTTACATTGGCTCCATCACATGTCCCAATGATAAGGCCACCATTAAGGACAAACTTCATGTTACTAGTACCGCTACCTTCAGTACCAGCGGTCGAGATATGCTCACTGATATCAGAGGCAGGGCAGATTATCTCTGCCTTGCTAACATTGTAATCCTGAACAAAGATTACCTTCAGGAGATCGCCAATATCCGGATCACTGTTTACGACAGATGCCACATTGTTGACGAGGTGAATGATAGTTTTTGCCATCCAGTACCCCGGGGCTGCCTTGCCACCGATAATGGATACTCGTGGTTGAACTTTCTTTCTATCCTCCGGAGACATGGACTTGATAGTCAGATAGCGATGGATCACACCAAAGATATTGAGCTGTTGGCGTTTATATTCGTGAATGCGCTTGACCTGAATATCAAACAGGGCGGTAGGGTTGACTTTATAACCGGTAGTGTCTTTGATGTGCTTCGCAAGACGGATTTTGTTTGCAGTCTTGATCTCCGCCCATTCCCTTCGGAAGTTCTTGTCGTCAACAAAGGCTTCCAGTCGGTCTAAAAGTGTCAAATCTGTCAAGAATTGGTATCCACCGAGCTTAGTGGCAATCAGGTCCGACAACCGTGGATTAGCCTGGTGCAGCCAGCGGCGTGGAGTAATTCCATTCGTGACATTGGTGAATTTATCAGGTCCATATATCTGAACAAAGTCTTTGAAGAGCGTTGTCTGTAAAAGGTCTGAGTGGAGTTCCGCGACACCATTGACTTTGTGAGACCCGATAATTGCGATGTAAGCCATGCGGACCATCTTCGGGTGGGATTCTTCGATGATTGACACCCGTGACAGCAAGTCTCTGTCATTGGGAAACTTCTTCTCTACCGTTTGTAGGAAGAATAAGTTAATATCGAAGATTATCTGCAAGTGACGTGGGAGAAGCTTTTGCATGAGAGGGACCGACCATTTCTCCAGCGCCTCCGGCAACACTGTATGGTTAGTGTATCCAAAAGTACTGGTCACGATGCTCCAAGCCTCATCCCACGTGAGACCTTCCAGGTCAACTAGGATGCGCTGAAGCTCGACTATAGCCAGGGTTGGATGTGTATCATTGAGCTGGATCGCTATCTGATCTGGAAATTCACTCCAAGCTCGTTTTGTCTTCTTAAATCTCCGAACAATGTCATGTAGTGAGGCAGCACACCAGAAGTATTGCTGCTTCAATCTGAGCTCTTTCCCCCTCTCAAGGTTATCATTTGGATAGAGCACCGCAGAAATAGTTTCTGCGCGTTGCTGTTCTGCCACAGCATTCTCGTAGTCACCAGCATTGAACTTTTGGAAATCGAATTCTCCACTACTTGCCTTGCTTGACCATAACCTGAGATTGTTCGTTGTAGATGTTCCGTAACCAGGAATAGGTACGTCATACGCTAACGCTTGGACAGTTTCGCCATCTTGCCACGAATGGACAGTCCTACCATTTTCATCTTGGTATTTCCTCACCCAGCCATAAAACTGAATATCGACAGTAATTTCATGCCGAGGAAACTCCCAGGGATTGAAATCGAGCCAATAATCAGGAACTTCCACTTGATAGCCATCTACAATCTCTTGTTTGAAGATCCCATATCTGTAACGTAGCCCGTAGCCCCAAGCTGGGTAGTTCAGTGTTGCCAGGCTATCAAGCAGGCATGCCGCTAAGCGTCCTAAACCCCCGTTTCCGAGAGCGGCATCATGTTCCTGATCGATAACATCCTCGATCCGGAAGCCGAGATTGTTCAGGCCCTCTTAATTATGCAGTTAGCATCCATTCCTTATCCCACACTGATTTAGTCAAGTCTTCGCCTACCTCTAGCAGCGTCCTTCATGCCAACATTAAGCATAGCATTATCCAGCGCCCTACCCATGAGAAACTCGAGTGAGAGGTCTAGGTGCTGGTTAGTTTTGTGTCCCAAGGAGTGTCATGTCCAGAGACATGCTCCAAAGCACACTCACAGTATACTCTCTTCTGATCTGCAGACGTTTGCCGTTGTTGGGTCTTGTTCCAGTCGATGATCAGGCGGTCACGGAAGGCAAGCGCGGTTCCCGAGTACGCAGCACTGTTGTTGTTATTGGGGAGTTCAATCTTAGAAAGGGAAGAATGCACGGAGCTATATGAACATACAGTTCATCGCAGTTGTAAAGCGAGCGGGCCAAGGTTGTTTCGACATGACGAACCAACTCTTTCTATATTGTGGTCAGGAATTTCTTAAAGCATTTCGACAGACGTTTATCTACTTCAAACTCATCTTTGTTCGTAAAGCCATTGGCCGACTGCCGTCAACATGATTTAGTACGAAGACAACGAAGTGGGGTATCCTTCGGTATGTCCGTCTTACATGCTTTCTCCAGCTAGATACGAACTTCAATCAGACTGGATCAGCAGACCATGTTACGCAAGCCACTTACGCTTCTCTTAACGGCTCGGGGATGCTGGCCTCGACACTCTTAATCTCCGCTGGTGCTAGGCCGGTATAAGTCCGTTTGTGCTTTGGGCGGCTAAACCCTGGACCGATAGGACCCTGGAGCTCTGAAACGGGAGCACCAACGGATGGTTTCCTCTCACGGCGTGCTTCAGACATGGTTGTTTCGGTAGAAGGGTGATATGCAGGAGGGTACGGTAAAGATGGAAAGCAGCTGGCAATAGGCAATTGGGAAGAAGGAAGGTTGATGGAGAATGACGAGCTCCCTCAGCCAACTTAAGTAAGAGGCGGGAATGGAAAAGGGATTCAATCGATGGAGGGGATGGTGGAAGAAGCACACAAGGAAGAGGGGAAAGAAGAGGTCAGAGCTTTTATTTACTCGAACTGCAAGCACACCCCGTGACAGGATTCGAAATGGGACGATGTTCAATGATCCTAGCATAGAATAGGACTAGTCATTTCAAGTAATCCCAGCATGAACCGGTTTCAATCCCTTCCAGATAACCAAAGCAAACCTCCGCCACCTGTCTAGACCATTGTGGACTACCGGCTTATTCGGAACTTTTTCCAGCCGTATCACCTGTTGGATAGTACTATATTCATATATATGTTTTGAATGATCAAAGTATAGGTACACAAAGTATAGGTACGGAGTACACGTGGGTAAATAAATCTATTTCAATTGACGGAAGTATTGACTGACGTAAACACCGTCTGACACCCTCCATTTCTTTATGCGGGGATGCATAAGAATCAACCCTAATCCTGCCTATCCAACTGAAAGAAGTAATAAATAGGAGTAGCTTCACTGACATCTGTCCGTGCGGTACACATCAGACCTCGCGTATAAATACTCCCCGCAGAATATAAAAGAAAAAGAAAAAGAAAACTACGCTTCTACAATCACCTCGCGTTTAAAACCCCGCCTTTCGAGCTGTTCGTCCTACCGATTACTAGGTGGTCGGACTTTCTACCAAAGAGGGGTTTGTCTGCCAATGTAGTGCTGAGAGAACAAAGGTTGTGATTATATAACCGCATATATAAAACTGAACATGATAATGATACTATTCACACACTTCCACCCAACCCACTGGCGCGCTTGATGCCAGTGGCTCTATCGTGCCTGCAGAATCTACCACATTCAGCCCAACACCACAAGAGGTCGAAAGAAGAACCCAGATTTTCCGCACAGGCCCATGGTCCGGTGCTGCCCAACTCTCGAGGGGATTATTCGTAATGCTGTAATAGCCATCGGCTCACATAATCTTTCATAGAGGCAAACGTCTGGAGACAGAGGGTGAGACATATCCCAAACAACAAAACCTACTCAACAAAGGAAAGGAATTCCGGTAAAGCGAAAGAACCAAGTACTAAAACATATTAAAGCGCTGAAAATTGAATGGTATAAGTCGAAACGACGGCGAGTTAGCCGCCCCACCCCCAAAATTGGCAAGGGACCGCTGTTAGATGCATAAGAGTAAAACGGACCAGCAAGGGAAAGGGGGTTGGCAAGCGGGAATGAAAGAAGAACAGCGAGATGAGAGAGGATATCAAGAACCCTGGCACGAATTATATGCAAGTCGTGCTGAGGCCAATAACTTTTCACTTTGAAACAAGATGCTCATAGAAATCCAAACCAAATGAAAAGGGCCAAGCCGTATCAATAATTAAATGATGCAGATAGATAACCCACATCTCCGCCCCCCCACCCATCAACAACCCGGAGAACTTCCCAAGATAAAAAAAAAATAAATAAAAAAGTAGCCAAGAAGATATGAAAGACTCCATGCCGCAAAGTCCCAATGGCTATGATCCAACCAAGCGCCTAGCATACTGAACTGGAACGAAGCTAGCACCGTTAACGCCGATGCCTATCCACTAAACACAAGTGAGTATCAAGGGGAAATTATAAGAAAGAAAAAGAGAGAAAGAGGATAGAAAGAGCGTCATGGCTGTCGGAAACAAATGTGGCTCGGTCAGCCAGTGGTCCATCAAGGAAGCACAGAGATCGTGATCTGACTCGAAATGCCTGCGAATGAGGTAATCTCGTCTACAAGATGCCTGAATCCTTCAAAGCATTTTGTAGAATCGTCTCCTTCACCGCAGCGAATACTAAACGGATATTGGTTGTGTCGGTAGCTTGTGTCAAGCTTCGAAGATAAAAGGTCAGCCGCAAGGCACAAATAGACAAAACAGTTCCACTCAAACATGGTGGGGCCCTTACTGAGGATAGAGATTCAGATGTGCTCGGTTAACCTGGTTGAACCTCCATAGCAGATATTTAGCGGCGCGGTTCACGTCATTACCACCAGAGTAATCAGGGAAGTAATTACTCAAGGGGGACCGAGGGAGCTTTTGTCGGAAAAGATCCACCTTGTTCAGGAACAGGATAATGCTCGTTCGCATAAACCACCTAGAGTTTACTACGGAATCGAACAACACTAAGCTTTCCATCATCCGATTCTTCTGAAGATTAGCACCCCGGCTGGCCAATTTATATGTGAACACCGCTTACCTGGTTACTCTCCTCCAGAAGTACTTGATCGTACTCGCTTAATGCTACGCAGAATATAATCGAAGTGACATTTTCGAAACAATGTATCCACTTCTTCCGCTCGCTGCGCTGGCCACCCACGTCAAACATGCTATATGGCTTGTAAGCGATGTCGCAGATAGAAATAGGATGAGATGTCATACTGTATGCTCAGTTGGCCCATTGTGAACCTAGTTTCATAGATACCGGTGGTCTTCGTTCGTGCACGAAGCACGTCGTTTACATCGGGTATAAAATCTGGGGATGCGATCCGCTTTGCTTCTTCGAAAAAACTAACAACAGGTGGTCAACGCGTGACACAACTCAGGGAGAACCGATGCTTACTATGGGGCAGAATCCATCAAGTAGAACTCATTCTGATGTTCCAGCGCCGTGGATGTGCACGGATCATTCCAGATGTATGTTACCGCTTCCCCTACCTTAGGATCCAACGTGGTGTGCGGATCAGGGTCGAGATTATAATCGGAAATGAATTGAACGTAGTCACGGACTTTTTGGCTCGAGGGTTCGAGGGAGAATTGGTGATAGGCTCCTACGAGGGACTTGGCGCAATCTAGGAGGTTTTTGCAGACAGTCAGGCGATACAACGCTAGTTCCTCCATTGTGTAGCCGTTTTGATGGATAATCTTCATTTGTTTGACAATTGTCGATTTACCGCTTTCTCCGGACCCTAGTACAGGCAAGATACAGTCGTCAGACACGGAGGGACTCCATGCTCATAAAATCGCCGAACGTACCAAGCAGTAGAATCTTGCACTCTCTCCGTAATCGCCTAGAATCCTCCTCTAGCTTGCGATCGATCGCCTGGCTCCTCTTCTTGGGCTCATCGCCAGCCGGCTCCGAGCTTACACATGAACCCATCTCGAATTATGTTCTAGACAGCGAACGACTGAACCATGAGCTGCCTGCGGAAGTAAACGGCATCAACCTAACACAGACCCGACACCTTCGGGTTAATCGTCACTAGCTTGCTCCTTTATCGCTTGGAAGGAACACGGATGTACTGGAGCGACTACCGATCAATCAAGGGTTTAACCAAAAAGAAAAATGGAAAACAGTAATTTTTTGGACCAAAGAGAGCCAAAAAAAAATTTAGAAAAAAAAATTTATTATTTGCGATCGACGATAAGAGACTTGACAAGGAATCGAGGGTTGGCACACAGTGGCAGCGCTACAGCTGGTCTCGGATGAGGGCCTGAGCGACTGCGAGATCCCGGGGGCGGAGATCAGATGCTCGTGACGCAGGAGGTGAGACTAGGGCGGCGGAGGGGACCGGTAGAGAGGAAGAAGACCAAGCGCCTTTATCGTACTCTGGATGCCAGAGTTAATAGGGTGAGTTAGGATGAGGGGTGACTGGATTCAACTGCGGAGCAAGACGACGTGGGAGACTGACGAGCCGACGCTAAAAAGGGTAGCAAAGGTCGATTGGGGGATGATGTGGGAAAGTGGACGGATCTCGAGTGAGATAATGTAAGCAATACTAAAAAGTAATCACGAAGTCGGTCAGGGAGGCAAGAGAAAATTAGAAAATAAAAATAAAGGGAACCGGTGTGAGGGAAAAACGAGTGAATTGGCGGAATTATCAACCCGTTAGGAACAAAAGAGAGTAGAAAGAGAGAAGAAACGAGAGGTTCGTAGGAAAGATGCTGTTTTTTTTTATGACGGTGAACGGTTGATTGGTATCATTATTGGGTGGTTGAGGCAGATGGTAATATTGTCAATGGGCGGAAGTTCCCTAATCGTCATATAGACAGATGGGGAGGTGGAGATGGCAGAAAAGAGAGGAGTTCCAGTATTACCGACTTTACCTTACAGGGTACTAGATCATACCTACCTACCAGATTGAGTGGATAATTGGTAAAACGTGGACCGGCGAAGCTTACCGACAAAGATTTGAGAGTAGGTAGTAGGACACACTAAGATGAAGAAGGCTTGTGACAGTAATTATGGGGGAAAGGAAGTATCGACGCTAAAGGGACACCCCCATTCTTTTCCATTCATTGAGCTGGAAGCTTAGGTAATGGTGGTCCATCCATAGTCATGTCAGACTTAACCCATGGTACTATAAGGTCTGTGTGTTTTGAACCTCTTGCTGGGAGATATAATAATACTGCTAGCAGAAAGCATAGTTAGTACCTGTGTCACAATCCCTCAATATCCCTCCTATCATCCTTGGTGGGATTGATATATGGAGTACATACATATGTACTGTACCTACATATTTACCTCCCCGTCGGGTTCTGACGATACGCTCCTGACACCTCTTTTTTTTTCCTTTCTTTTCCAGGTAAACGGCGATGACTGACTGCGTTGACGGGAAAGTCAGCCAGGCATTTTTCTGCCCAGTGATTGGCGGACGCCACCATCCATAATTTCAACTTGTCCTCCGACCTGGGCTCCCATTCTCGCCCCCCTAGTTGTTATTGAATCAAAGGGAGAGGAATAGTATTAACCCAAAGTAATAGTCATCTATCTGTGCTAGTAGGACTACCTATTCTTCTCAGATCCAGCACAATACAACGGTATGCTGTACCACTGTAAGAGACCAACCCCACCCATTGAACAGACCACTTATATAAAGTAACTTCAAGTACTCCATCCGTCCTGTACATAGCCACCGGAATGCGTAGGGCACTCTTACCTACGCTTCCAATGGCGAATTTTCAAAGGCTGGGCTATGTCCCACTGTTTGCTGATTGGGGAATTGCTGTGTAGCCCTGACAGGATTACAGGTACGGTACTAAATTTATTCACGGTTCGTGGGATTATTTTCCATTGTTATTTTACCCCCAGCAAGATGTCCTTCCCCTAAAGAACAATCATGGAGTCTTACAAGCCACAAACACACCTATTGGAAGTCACACGAAGGGTTCGTGCCTTTTCGGACAAAGAGGGATCTGGAATAGATTTACTGTTTTAGAAGTGATAACCTTGTGCTATGCAGTATTCTATACCTACAGTAGCGTTAATTTACAGCCATCGCTCCCCCTAATGGCATCTTGTGCCACATATGAGAAGTGGTCAGATCGACCAAACATTCACGAGAATAGGGGTATTCCTGGGTGGCGGCTTTAAAAGGGGAAGGGAAATGGACGAGACTCAGGAAAGAGATAGAGTTGCTCCTGGATCTCTACTCATACCTTTTGGGATTTTTATTAGTTAACTGAATACTCAATAGACAGACGAAGAGCCTAAACAATGTCTTTCGCAAGATGCCCATCATCGGTGCTTCGATCTTAGGACTAATAAAGAGATGGGAGCCTCAATACGTTCCCTGTTGACTCTGCTAGGATCGTCCGGTATGTTGGGTCCGTGTTCGATATAATAAAAGGAAGGGGGTGTTATATTTAGGATAGGAGAGAGAGAGATATATATATATATCACATCGACCGAGGTGAACAACAGTATAGTATGACTCGACGCGATTGCGATCTAGTACTATGAAGTATATATATGTCCATTTCCTTTTTTCCCCTAAAAAGAAAAGAATTAAAAATAATAATATTTTACAAAAAATTCTATGGATGGGTAGGCAGTCGTTGGAAATGGTTAGCAACAGATCCGCACCCCACAGGCTATGATGACATCGAGACAGCAAATGCTGTACGGGATGAGGCCTGACGTATTAGGTACCTACTGCCTATCAACGATTGCCAACATCACCGTTGGCTAAGTACTTTATATCTTGGGTAATTGCATGATAACCGATCGTTGCCACCAATATTCTGCTGCAATTGGTTCGTCGCACGAAAGGAAACGGGCTGTTTTTCGGTCTTCTTTTCTCTCTCTCTCTCTCTCTCTGTCTTTTTTTTTTTTTTTTTTTTTTTTTTTCGTTCTCCTAATTTCCGCCTCTCTGGCCCGTTCTCTTTACCCGCTATGACATAATTGAATGAATCGAAGAACGGCTAAATCTTGATCGGTGCGGATTCTAAGATCTTTTTATATTTTTTCTAATAGTATAGAAGAAGAATCGAGACCCTTTCTTTTTGTTTTGTTTGCCTTGGGGATATTGCAACATTTAATCTGTAGGGAAGAAAATCAATGAGCTCAACACGTGCCGTTTGCGATACTTGGATGATACAAGATGGTTAATCTCTAATAAGTCATTCATGAGGTTGTGTCCAAAGGAATAGCCCAAGCGGTAAAGAAATTATGAAACAATTGAGAAGGGAATTGTAAACAAATAAAAATATATATAAAAATAAAGAAAGAAAAGAAAAGCAAAGAACGCCACGAGGATAGTAGTAGATAGTAATGAAACAAATTGAGAGGAAATGGACAAATGCCAATTGCCCCTCTCGTCCGTGCCTCATCCGGTTATGTAAGCGTGATGGGCGATTTTCCCTGAATTTGGAACCATCTTCCGGCCAATGTTAAGTGTTCGCGGGTCTAGACGCGTGGAGGGCGAAGGACTTCGTGGTGCTGTTCACCTCCAGTGTTCCCACTTTCGACCCTTTTTGCAATACCCTAGTCTTCTTGTCGCGAACGTCATCGGTCTTGCTTGGTCGTCGAAAAGTCCAACGGACTACTGAGAGAAAACCTCCCTTCCCCACATACCTCTTCGGGCGCCAACTACGGTTTCTCTGCTTCCTTCCTCACTACCAAAATTCATTATTATTTGCCTTGGTACTCCAACTCCATCGCTATCTCCATTTTCTGCTAATTTTTCTTTTAACGGAGTACTCTGATCCCACTCTCGTTTTCCTTTACCCTCCTTCGATTCCCTTCCCTCTTACAAAATACTTTGGCTTTATATTCTGAGCAAGTCAAGAGAATTGCTGTTCCCGCCACTTTGCCCCCCCTCCCTCCCCGAATCTTGGAGTTACATCCGTCTGTAATCCAAAATGGCGGAATTCGTGCGTGCCCAGATCTTCGGCACGACCTTCGAGATCACAAGCAGGTATAGATGTCTTTCGGCATCCAAGCAATGGATCAGGCCCTTTTTAACAGTTTCGCAGGTACACAGAACTGCAACCCGTGGGAATGGGTGCGTTCGGCCTCGTGTGGTATGTCTCCAGAGCCCCTCCTTTTAGATTCGCCGTTACCGCCGACCCCTCAGACGGACCATACGCTGACACGATTCTTCCGGGAAAATTAGTTCGGCGAGGGACCAATTGACCGCACAGCCCGTTGCCGTCAAGAAGATCATGAAGCCTTTCAGCACCCCAGTTTTGGCCAAAAGAACATACCGCGAACTGAAATTGTTGAAGCACCTGCGCCATGAAAATGTCGGTCAATTCCACTCGAAAGTGGCTGCATCATTCGTACGCTGACTGCCACTAGATCATCAGCCTGAGCGATATTTTTATTTCTCCTCTTGAAGACATGTACGCCCGGTTTCTACCCAGCTTGAGGGTGACGCCCGTTGTCTAACTGATTACCACAGTTATTTCGTAACAGAACTTCTCGGCACCGACCTCCACAGACTCCTCACGTCAAGGCCGTTGGAGAAACAGTTTATTCAGTACTTCTTATACCAGATCTTGGTGCGTGGTCGCGACTCGCCCCTCCATGTGAAATGGGCTCGACGCTAACTCTCTGTAGCGGGGACTTAAATATGTGCACTCGGCAGGCGTTGTGCACCGTGACCTGAAGCCGAGCAATATCCTTATCAACGAAAACTGTGATCTGAAAATTTGCGATTTCGGCCTTGCCCGTATTCAAGATCCCCAGATGACCGGCTACGTGTCGACAAGGTACTACCGTGCGCCTGAGATTATGCTCACATGGCAAAAGTATGATGTGGAAGTGGATATCTGGAGCGCCGCATGCATCTTCGCCGAGATGCTGGAAGGAAAGCCTCTGTTCCCCGGCAAGGACCATGTGAACCAGTTCTCCATTATCACAGAACTCCTTGGAACCCCACCGGACGATGTGATTCAGACGATCTGTAGTGAAAATGTGAGCACCCGCCACTTCATTGAACTCGCTGAAAACATTGCTAACAAGGATTCTAGACTTTGCGATTCGTGAAGTCTCTCCCTAAGCGCGAACGTCAACCTCTTGCCACTAAATTTAAGAACGCTGACTCCGATGGTATGCCCCCTGTTTGATGCGTTCCACGCACCTTTAGTTGCTAATAATGCATAGCGGTTGATCTCCTCGAGCGGATGCTGGTCTTTGATCCGAAAAAGAGAATTCGCGCGGGCGAGGCGCTGGCGCACGAATATCTTGCACCGTACCACGATCCTACCGACGAGCCTGAGGCGGAGGAGAAATTTGATTGGTCATTCAACGACGCTGACCTACCGGTGGACACGTGGAAGATCATGATGTAAGTACACATTTTGAACGCAACAATTGTGATGTCCCGCTGATCTCTGTGAACTCTTAGGTACTCGGAGATTCTCGACTTCCATAATATCGACCAAGGGACCGAGGCGGCTAGTCAAGTCCTCGTTGAGGGAGCTGGCGAGAGCCAGCAAAATTTTGTATAAATCGGGTTCATAATTTTGCGGACGAGGCGCAGGCAACAGTGCAGCGTGTTTCAAAGGTTATTCTCTTCTTTTAGTCTTTAGTCCCCATTGTTTCGTATGTAGACTGGGCAAGAGGACTGTGATGTTTATATCTACGGATACTTTCCCCATCGCTGTCAAGTGGCTGTTTTGCAAGCTCTGAGGCGCATACACCTTCGGACTCTGTGGCTTTTTGTTTCTTTTACATGACGCGGTTAGAATTGGGGTTTGAAAGCCACCTGTGACATCGATTTTCCCCTGGTTTTTCCTTTTTCTTCTATTTTGGTTGCTTGTCCCATATAAGCTACACGTGAACCATGAATGATGAATCAATCAGTTGGTGCTGGAGACGATTACTATTTGCCCGTGTGTCAAGGAGTCTATGAATTCCTCAAATAAACACAGAGAGAGAGAGTTTTGAATAAATTGGTGATTGGTCCTCGAAGAGCTGCTGTTCATTGATCTACGTGGTGCTCCGTCGGCTACATAGTAAGTACTAAGTAGACTTAGTGCGTACGATCAGCCTTACGGGTTGATTATATGGGGGAACTTTTGAAACACGGCGGGGGGAAGTTAAGTTACTCCAGTGGGCAAATCCAATTGTCACCGCCCACCGCGGGACCAATTAATCACCTTCCCCCCTGGTTCCAAGTTCCACTGTTCTTCAGGCCTTCTCCTTTGCTTGATTCTTCATTGTATCTCTCTTGAGGCTACGCGTGTCTCTATCATTCTTTCTGGGAGTGTAGCCATCCCCTTCTCTCAGAGAAATCAACAATCGATCTTTCCTTGCTTCGGTCATCTGTATGTCGCACAGCTTCAGCTCTACGCCATGTCTAGTATATCCGGTCGCCAGGCGCCCATTGTCATGGTCATAGACTTTCACCATGCAAGGTGAGTGATTGAAAGGAGAGAGAGAAGGCGGGGTAGTTTGGCCTAGAAAGGGACAAGATGAGCGGGATGCGGAAAATCATATCAAACCCGTTCCTTGGGTGCGCTTGTTTGGGCTGTGCTTGGACTTGCAGCATATCAGAACACGGGATTATCTTTTGTCCTTGCGCCACTTTGTCCGGAACTGCTGGCTAACGTATGTCTTTCTCACCTCTTGCAGGGGCCCCGAAATTGAGCTGTGTTTTGGAGAAGATGGAACCGATCCAGCGACAGAGAACGACTGGAGTTTGCTACCATTCATGGCACTATCGGACGGGGCGCATATGTACGGCGAATTCATAACCCCCTATATAATATACACCATCTCGTAAAGGGCGCATTCACTTATTGACGCGATTGTGGCCCTTCAGGTCGACCGAGGAGTTCTCCTACTTCACGCTCCGCCGAAAGGAGACCGCCGCGGAACCTGCAACGTCCCTCTTCGGTATATCTTGTTCTAGGCAGCTCGATTCGAATTTGCTCCGATACCGACCATCCGATGTGACGAGATCTACCGTACAAAAAGCTGTTGTTGTCATCACAGATAGCCCTCAAAGTCTAGGGCAGCTGAGAGAGAAGTTGTCTATAGTAACATCGGCTTGGTTTGCGCAGCGGTATGTCTGTCAACTGGGATCATTACACGTGCTATCTGGTGGCTTATCTAGCCTGCTATGTTTTGGCAGAATATACACCGGAATGCTGTTGCGGAGTATGACTGATGTGGGAGAACAGGGACTTTTCAGATATCGATATCCTTAAGGTGTGATTTATTCTTTGGTGTTGGTATTGGTCTCAGGTGGTATTGATGCATGCTTTAGAAATTCCGAGAAAGCCTAGTGATCAGTCTGAACAAGGATGAGAGTTTCAAGGATCAAAATCTAGGTGCGTCCGGTTACCTACCATAGTCGTTTTGGCCGCTTACCGGTCTACAGGACTGTCTCTCCGTGAAATGATCCATGAGTTTAAATATCAAACTCTGGTCTTGTTCAAGGCTTTGCTCTTGCAACCCAAGGTGTGTACCTGATAGTAACTTATTGTCCTCATTATTGACTGGACCTAGATGCTTTTCTTTGGTTCTAGATGTGAGCGTTTGTGCATGATACAATTTTCTCTTGTCTCTTTGATGCCCGGCCTCATAAACTACCTCCAAGATTGTGCAGACCCAGCATTCGAGAGATACGAGAAGACTGTAGAGAAGCCAACTACTTTGAAGACAAGTGACAGGAGTTCTCGTATGATTGGAACAGCCCTGTTTTCAGTTTGATTACATACTGATTACTGTAGTGTTGGCGTATATGGGACTGCCGCTACAGATTTTCGGGAAGGTTCGTGCGCTCTGTATCGAAGACTGACCTTTCTCCTAACTTCGGTAGGGGAGTATGTTCGGGCCGTACACGCCTCTACAGCAGCTGGATCTGCTGGCAGATCACGGCACAAAGTCGTATGTAGTCGGTTCTACAAATTCACTGCTTTTGCAGCAGAAAGATCGCTATAGTGACATCTTAATCAACGTGAGGAGCCTTTTGATCCATCTTGACAGACCGGATACTTACACAATGAGACCTCAGCTTGATGAAGATACAATTAACATCATGTCACCCTCTCTGCGAAGTGCGTTGGCCCTGTCCGTCGCAGACAGGCGCTGGATCGATCTCCTTACCCAAATTATCAACGATACGTGGGACGAAGCGCATCCGGAGCAACCCAAGACCCACGGGTATATGGGCTCCGAGGAATTTATAAGACTGCAGTTTGAAGAATACCTGCTTTCATTACTATCCTGCATTAAATATCACGAGGAATTGGATTCTTTCAACACCGGCGATCCAGGCCGGAGAAGCAGAGAGCAGTTGGAGGCGTTCAACATAGAAGGGGACCCTGCGTTGGAATTCAACGCCGAGTTTCTAGTCCAATGGCAAAGCACTTCCAATTATGCTCTTTTCAAACGCCTGACCTCTGATGCGTTGTTGTTCTCTATTGTCGAGCCTCGGCATCCCTGTGCCGGAGGCCTAACCATGGATGATCTTCAACGACGGCTTTCTCAGCAAGTCGCGGATCTTCATCTGGACGAACGTGTACGTGAAAGTCGCGAGGCGCTCAATAGGCATATCAGCACGGGCCAAAAGAAAGTAACCGCAGCGTTCAACAACTTCTGGTCCGATATCGAAGCGATGCGGGAAGCACAGCGGAAAAAGAATGAAGAGAAAGCGCCGCAGTCCGAGCGATCGTCCCTGGACAAAGACCCTTCCCCGCCATTTTCACCTTCTGATACAGCATCTGTACATTCTACTAGTGGCTCCTCTTGGTTCGGTGGTCGCAAGGCTCCTTCGGTGGATATTGCTCAAGCACAAGCATCCGTGAGTGCGGCTGGGCAAAGGGCGGGAGCGTACCTCAACTCTTGGAGCACCTGGGCCAGCGAAAAGAGGAAAGAATGGCAGGAGAAAAAAACACCATCCTCTCCGACTTCTGTAACCTCACCATCCTCGACCTCAGCGGGTACCACGGAGCCGGGTGACCCACCAGAAAGAGGTAGACGATCGATGCAGGCAACTCGCAGTGAAGACTCTGCTTTGTCGCGCAGCGCGAGCCGACGCAAGAGATGGAGCAATATGTTCCTGAGACGGGATAGTGGCGAGTATAGCTCACTTAATAGAAAGGAAGTCCCTGTTCATGACAGCGACGTGTCGCATCCAACCGAGCAGCCGTCTAGGGAGGCAGATGGTTCCGCAGAAGCTCAACTCAGCAAAATAAAGGAGAATCTCAAGCTCGGCGATACAAAGAATACTACCACCATGACCCAAGTCCCATTTGCGCCGTCCAAATCATCCGTTAAGCCCCAGACCGCCATTGATGCAAAGGAGACCACAGCAGAAGAGCTAGCACCCACGCAAGTCGCCCAGACCACCGAGCTCAAGACTCATCAAACAGAAGCACTCCCCGCAGGACAAAGCCAATGAATAATAATCACCGGACGGCAGGAACATGATTCGCATGAATAATGCATTGCCCATTTTTGGCCAATATTAAACCCAGCCTAATTTCGTATTTCATGCATAAAACGTACAAAAATAAACCCTTGCATGTCATCTACTCTGCATTACTACTTACGTTCCGAAGCTTTGATACCCTGGAAAGGACAGAGCTTGTATTCGTGGTATCTTTTTTTTTTAACTTCTATTCTCGTCAACATATATCATGTTTCCTCTTTAACGTTTTGAAAGGCATATACGACGTTCATTTCTATGACTTTATATCACATATGGTCGAATATAATTTTGTGCTTTCTGAATGTTTCAGAGATTGGATATAATCACTCAAGTTCTCTTGTGTATGTTGATGCGAAATCGAATCTTGCACCTATAAGGGAGCGTGCCAAAAGAGAAAGAAAGTCTCCAATTTTTACTGATATATTGGGTTATCATTTGTCATATCGGTGCTACGAAAGCAGAGAAAAATCCTATCCTTGACCTATGAATGAGAGCCATATGCCGCAGTGTAACAGCCATTAAAAAGAGGAAAGAAGTAAGGGTGGAAAAAACCAGTGAGAAATACCGGCGCTAACATAAGGCAACTGGGAAAGGGGGCAATAAAGGGAATTTCTAGACATTATGCAATATAAGCGATCTCATCACCATCCAAGCGCTCTATATAATCCTTTTCCATGAGAGCTTCGATGTTCTTCTTGATGTCGGGTACTTTAGGTGGGAAACGGGATTTGACTTGTTGGATCACTTCCTGAACAAGTTGGACGTGCTTCATCTTCTTGCGCGACTTCATGATTCGAACGATGGCAGACTGTTGATAACGTTAGACGGGGATTTCAATTTCATGTAACAGAGTTCGTGGATTTCTAGACTTACCTGAAGCAGTAGCTTACGATCCTCCTCTATAGTCTTGTGTGTATCATCCGACTCCACCTTTTGTTCCGACTTGATCTGAATATTTAGATTGACCTTAACCTTTTTGTTTTTGAAGTTGTAGTTCAAAGTGAATGAGGTTCCAGGTTCCGGCTTGGATCCATCAGGACTGATGACGAGCACCTTTGCCTTAAGGAGGATGCCTAAATTTGGTTCAAGAATTTCAGGAGCAAGATTTGTAGCTTTTTGAATGTCCTCGTATGTTAGAGTATCGTGTTCGTTGAACAGGAGAAGAACGCCCATCTGGAAGGTCGACACCTGGAAAGTATAAGGGACCTTGGTGTTTTTGATGTAGTTGGCTTTAATTTCACCTTTGCAAAGCTGCCAAAGCCATGTCAACTTCCGACCATTGTGTTTGTCGAAATAGAACTTTTGGAATCGCTCGGATGTCTTAAGAATTTCCGGCGGTGCAAGGAAATCCGTCGACGGAGCCTGAAGGGGCCAGAATCCAGTTCCCAGGATCTGGAAGTGTGCATCTACCAGCCTCTTTCGATCATCGTCATCTAGAACCTTGTCTTGCCAATCCTTGTAGCTTGCGTTGAGATCTTTTGAGATCTGAATATCCTGGAACATGCGCTGCAATTTGTTGGTGTACTCAAAACCACAGGCCTCCTTGAGCTTGCTAATCATGCTCGTCTCCGCATCATCAGATACGGAACTCACATGCACCAGTCGTTTGGCAAGCATCTTCGAGTAGAACTTCTGGAAAACATCTTTGTCTTCAATATATTTGAAAACTGTCATGATCTGGACCAGCATCTCTTCCAATTCGGACTCCTCGGCAGCCTTGGACCCCTTCTTCAACAGCGAATCGGTATATTTAGCCAGTAGCTCTGGTGATTTCGTTGAACTCGACGCGCAGATCTTGTTGCGGTTGACGAACTCACGGCAAGCATTGTCCAAGGAGCGCACAAATTCAGATTCACCATTGAAGGCCTCGTTTACCAGGCTTTGGTACCTTGTATGTACCTGCAACAAAGCATCCACATACATCTTGGGTTCAAATGTTTGGCCTTCTGCTGCGACCTTCTCGACTGCTGCCAAACCTGCTTTCCTGACATGGGTCTCGAATTTCGTCCGTAGGGGGTCCAAGCCATCTTTAATGCGAGACAAAAGCCGGTACATCCGAGCAAGATCCTCTTGCCGTTCATTGTCTAGGAGAACCTGGAATTCATCGCGCAAAAGTTCTGAATGGGCCGTAACAAGGACTTCCAAGCATGTGTCGGTTAGATGTTTGGAAATATCCGGGTGCAAGTACAAGCCCACACGAGCCTTTTCTTCTTCCAAGCGGGCCTCCGCCTTTTTCATGTATTCCACCACACTGTTCTCTGCCACAAATTGGCGCGATTCATTTTCGTAGTAGACTTTGGTAGCTGCGATGAAGGGCTTCTCGAAGAATAACCGGTACACTTCAAGCGTCGATTTGGAGCTGTCGCTTTCGTCCAATCCGAGGGAAACAAAGGAGTCGACAATGCTCTTGATCTGCGACTGCTCGATGGTTTCACCATTTCGCTGCTTCTCGACAAGGTTCAAAACAGCGTCCATAACCTTCTCATGGACCTTCATGAAGAAGTCATCCTTCCACTTTACGAGGTGCAAAGTATACACATCATACACGTTCTTTTTACCCTCGTCGATCTCCCGCTTGACCCAATGCCGATTGAGGTAACCGAAAAGATGGTTGATGTACTTGGCGGCTGTCGTGTAACGGGTCCATTCGCGAATATAGAATCCAAGCAGGGCCTCCTCGGTGTGACCCTTGGACTCCTGATGCACCGCGTCGAGATGGCGCGACAGATACTCTCCGAGCAACTTGTATAGCTCCTCTCCTAGCAGATGTGCTGAAAAATTGTTAGGTCCAGGTACTCGGTATAACCTAAGAGGACTTGAGTGTTGAAGAGAACGAACCACCGCGATGTGCTTGTAATCCATGGCCATTACCGACAGCTTTTTGAGATGTGCAAAAATTGTGAACCGCGCTTCGCTCGTGTTGTCAGTTCCGTTCCAGGCGAAAGGGGGAAGAAAAGAAGGGGAAAGGAGAGAGATAAGGAAGAAAAGAGATGACGTACGTATACAAGGCCATGTACTAAGCACAGTGAATTGTCAGCTTGGAACCAAAAGCCCTTTCTCTTCACTTTGATCTGAAGGGACTTACAGTCTTCATGTCCACCCCCTCCTCCAATTTCAACATCACACTGTCGACACCCCTCTCCAGGAACGACCATCTGCTTGAGTTAGCTTACTTCCCGTTACGCGGTGCCGGCCGCAGATATCCGATGCGTCATCCGAACATAAGCGACTCACGTTTCGTCCAAATCATCCTTGTGAGGCGCCTGTGGGACTGAAGATGGTGGCATGTTGATTTTAGGCGACGATGGGAGAAAAAACGAGGATACAGCTGCGAAACAAGAGCGTCAGTTCTGGTGGAAGCTAAATGAAACACCCAAGATGACACCCAGGCGGTATGGTGAGGGTGGGAAGCAGAGGAGATGGATTTTGGGGTGGTGGGGTCAAAGGCTTATAAGGTATAAGGACCTTTCTGGTTTTTGGATTTTCACGAACGAACTCGTCTTCAGTAATATTGGGGGAGGGGGGTTACAGGACTGGCGGCGTTTTGAGTCCAAACACTACCGTCAAAGGCAGGAAGGAGGATAGCCGCGCGCTATGAAAGAGCAAGGAATAACGGCTGAACAGACGAAGTGGTCGCACAGAGAAGTCCTCAAGCAAAGTTCCGAGTTAGGGTACAGTGATCAGCAAAGTCAAGTACGTCTCAAGTACAGAAAATACAGGAAGACGCAAGAGTGGTCGTTGGGCGGTAGTGAGAGTCGAGATCAGACATCCGTGGGGGGGGGAACCGTTTATGAACCGTTGCGGTAGGCGGTCAACGCAAGAGCTGGACTACTCGCGATTAAATTAAATATCGAAAATCTAGAATTTGGGGTCTTAAAACAGATCCAGGTTAGGCAACCAAGCCCTCCATTTTCTTGACTACTGCTACCTAAAGGAGCTGGGGGTTTATATACCCTCCGTGATAAAAGAGCTTTTGCTACCTGCTTTCCCCTCTTCTTCTCTTTGACGTCCTTTGTTTCTCTTGAGCAAGTCCAAATGAAAACCGCATGACGCAAGTCATTGACAAGTTAATCTAATCCTCCCTCCTTTCATTTTTTGTTTTAGAATCCTTCTTTCTCTCCCTCCCCCCATAGTCCCCATAAATAGATAATGCCGTGAGAGTATCACTGCAGCAAACAGTACTTCTCAGTAAAGTAGAGTAAAGAGTAAGGAGAGAGACTTAAATGGAGAATTTAAAAGGAAAAAGAAAAAGAAAACAAACCAATTACCCCAAATGACGTCACTAGCGGCTTTCCCCTTTGGGAAACCCTTATTGATTCCTTACTTCACCCACAGCCCTACCACTACTATATACTACACTTCTACTACCACTACTATACGAACTACGAGCTGCAAGCCTAACAAACAAAGACAACCATGTCATTCAGACCTCCATCCGGCATCGAGGTAACAACACGCCAAATCCCTCAATGGGAACAAATTCCTAATACCTCAATTCAATCCAAGCCTCTTCTGATATATCACCACGCATTTGACGCATCCCCAACTCAGCTCCAGGCGCGCTTGGAGAATATCGGCGAGGTCGAACCCCAGTGGGTCTATACGATGTACCAACAGACGCACTTCCACAGCACAACGCATGAAGTGTTGGGGGTCGTCTCCGGACGCGCGCGTCTCTGCTTGGGCGGTGAAGCCAACCCCAATCGCTTCGAACCGACGGTAGAAAAGGGCGATCTGATCGTGGTTCCCGCTGGTGTGGGCCATCGCCTATTGGATGATCTCGGGTCGGAGAGTTTCAAGATGGTCGGTGCCTACCCCCGGAATAAACGCTGGGACATGTGCTATGGACAGCCCGGCGAGGAGGGAAAGCTCAAGGGAATTAGAGGACTAGAGTGGTTTCATGCGGATCCTCTATACGGAGCTGATGGTCCTGTCCTTCATGTGTAGACACATGGGGGGGGTGGGATATTAATAGGTCTTCTCCGGTTATCATTGAAGCTTATATTCCATCGTTTCACTAGTATATACATACATAACCATCACATGTGCGCGGCCGTTGCTATCCAGGGCCCAAAACCTGGGGAAGAGAAAAGGGGGAGGGAACGTGATAGAAGAAATGAAATGAAAGGTGGAAGCAAAGTAGGTCCAAGGGAATAAGAAGAAAAGAATAGAATGTAATAGAGGTGGTAGAAGAAGAGAATAAAATCGTAGACGTCCCTATCAAAAAGGCAAAGCGGGTATGGGTAGGGAGACCTTGAAGACTAAACAAAGAGAATATGGTGCGGCCAATAGATAGCACAAGTACAAAACAGGAGAAATCACTGAGCAGCACGGTCTACAAGTCTATTAGAAGCAGTCAGTTCTGTACCCTGCAGAAATGGATAAATCAGAGAGAGCAACTTACCTTAGAACACTAATGGCGAATGTTGTAAGCCAAGCCAAAAGAGCAATTAATAGAACACTGGCAAGCGCGATTTGTCGGTCGCATATTGCATCGTTTTTAGGAGCAACCTGTTGGTTAATCTCCCCGACAGTACATGCACCGCTAACGGTGGACAGGGATTCAAAGGCCAAACTTAAGTTGGCAGAATCAAAGACAATAAAGAAAATGTCGAGAAGGACAAGCCTTGCCTTGGCCGCCGGGGAGCGAAGACCAAGCGGTTTAGAAGTATATTCATCCCAGGTGATATACACCAGGTAGACCAGGGCCACGGCATCAACGATGATTGCCATTAGCGCAGAGGGTCCCTGGGGATGCACATACTCATGCACCATGTGTTGAATGGATCCTCCAAGGGCAAGAGCCGTGAGGGAAAAGACCCACACCGTTAGGCGAAAAACTAAGGGAACTATCGGGCTCTTCAATAAGGTATGATGCAAGCGTTTGAACCAAATCTCTCTCCGTCGTTTCTTTTTCAACGGATCTTCGGTATCCTCATCCCCCCAGTCTTCTAGTCTTCCACGCCATGGTGTCGAGTAATCGGTGTGGTTCTCATTCAGCCACTCGGGGGTGACAAGTTTTTCCTCAGCACCAGGTTCCCGAGGATAAGCAATTGATTTAGAGAAATTTTTCCAGCGGGATTCACGAGCGCGCTCTTCGTCCAAGCTTACCCCTCCACTCGAGTAATTCACTTTTGAAGTGGTATACGGCGAGTGGTTATGCTGGGCTACAACAGCCTCATTGGGATGTGAAGGCAGTAGCTGGGAGGTAGCAGATGATTCACCCTCAGGCTCCTTGTAATCGACAGATTGGATCCAACCTATTGTACATATTGATATCAGTACCGCTTCCCGTGAGAGGGCTGGAGTTGGTCGAGGATGTTACGCACCCGGAAGTGATCGCAATTTCCTTTCTGAAGATTCTTTATCTTGTCTACCCTCCGTCATTGAGTCCTCTAACTTGCGCAAAACTTTGGGCGACACTTCAACCGCGCCATTGCGATGGAATTCAGGGAATGGATCATGATTACCCTGTTCGTTTTGAGTGAGATCGGGCGGTCCGGACATCCATTCTACAACGCTTAGCTTCTCGTTTAGCTGAGTATCTAAGACTGGACCTGGGCTTGGAGAATGTGCGCGCGAGGTGCGCGCATCCTGTGCCATTGCCTTTCAGTTCAATGGGTCGTTCCAGAGTGAGGTTGCGTCGGCTGTCGGAAGTTATGGGGAGACAACGGATCTAGTCTGCATCGCCCCCCTCAGCCCCCGAGAACACGACGTTTCTCTGGAAACCGAGTAATTTGAAGACCCTTCAAGAGATTGGGTCATTAGAATAGGCGCCCAAAACAGTGCAAGGCAATAGTCTCCGGGGGGCTGGGAAGAATGGAGGAGAAAAAACGGTTCTGTTTGCTTATTATTAGGTTCAATGAGCTGCTTAACCCAGAAAAGTAATGTAATTAAAATACGGCGCTAAAGCTTCTCTCTCGGTGCGGAATGACGTCTCTCTCAATCAAATACCTACCGCCCGCGAAACAACAACTTGAACATCCACTATTCAACTCATTAAGGGGCCAAAAGGAGAACCTAAAGGAAGTGCTAATCTTAATCTTCCTTTGAAATAAGGAATGCTATTTTTACAAGCTCCCTTGATACCGCTCTTTTCTCTAGTCGATCGATAGTCGTGTTCTCCCTGGCTGTTTCCAAATAATTATTTCCTGCGATCCATTGATTCAGTTCCCCGAAGAAATTTGATTGATAAAAAAAAGAGGTGATTGAAAAGAAGAGAAAAGAAAACAGGATCGAACGCGGCTATGCGACTTTTCGTCATCCCGATATCGACGAGACGAGCCCTGATATATGCTCGGCCGCTGCGCAGAGATCATGCGAAGGAGCTTTCCATAGCTGATCGAATCACAAACAAAGTTGCCGAAACATGGGCCAAATGGGAGGAAGCTGAAAAGGGTTGGAAAAAGAATCTAGTTTCTTGGGGTAATAAGGTCCAACAACGGATCCCCTATGAAGAATGGGGGCTCAAGAGCATACCTTCACTCAATGCCCAACGGCGACTGGATGAATCGTACGGGTCGAAGAAAATCGACGTCCTTTTCCCGGGAAACGCGATCAAATCAGAAAAACTAAAGCCTATCCTCTACAGAATTGCTACTGAAAGGCAGGACTTGCATCGTAAGAGGATGTGGTGGAGCTTTATCGCGTGTCCTTTTACCGCGCCAGTTGGGCTGATTCCACTGTATGCAAGCTAAGCTCTTCCCCAGGAAACTTTCGTACAGAGAGTTTCTCAGCTTATTGCTAATTTTGAGCGCTGAGCTAACGCCGGAACTACAGAATCCCTAACATTCCTTTCTTGTATCTCGTATATCGAGGCTGGTCCCATTGGCGAGGTGTGCTTATTCTACCTCCCGCATCATGTTGGCGCTGCTAACGGAATCAAGCTTTAAACGGATCCAAGCACTTAGAATATTTGGTCGACAAAGACCTTTTGAATCTTACATCGCATCCAGTACTTGAGCGGCTGTACGCGAAGCGGGTTTCACGTGCGTTGGAAAAGTATGACACTGAACTGTCAATTCCAAGCATGGTGGAGGACGTGGAGAAAAGTGACGATAGATTGCTACTTCGGATGGACGATGCCAAGAAGTTGGCTTCAATACTTGAGGCACCGGAGCTCGCTTTGGAAGCCGAAAGAGCTATAGTCCAGGTTGAAGAGAAGCTGAAGGCAGATAACTCGTCCACAGATGAGGGTGCAAAGAAAGACACCCAGAAAGAGAAAGACTCGTGAACAGCTCAGATATAGAATAACTAAATGTGGATGTGCTCATGTTTTAAACGGCTGATATTGTTCGGGATGTTTGGATTATAGGTTTATAGGCTTGCGAATGTTTCACGGTAATTATATGACAATATACTGAGGCTTTTAATAGTTGTACAAATACATGAACTGGATAGAAGCAGGAGTTATAATTCCCCTGCATACGGATTTAACATGATCCGAATGCCCCATGGGAGCCCGCCGCGGGATACCCGAAATAGTTAACTGCTCATGAACACCCTCCATCCAAACATCTCTTGATAGTCGCTCTGCATTGCCCAGTTCTCGTAATAACAACATCAAATAACAACACCGTCCTTACTGGTCTACAAAGCCACTTACATCATGTCAAATAAGAAAATTGAGCAGTGGGAAATTGAAAGATACTGGGAGATCTTCTCTACTTTATCAAATGGTCAACCCCGTCTGAACAACTCCCAAGCCGCCTCGGTGCTCAGGAACAGTCGGCTTCAAGATGAGCAACTGGAAAAGGTCTGGGACCTGTCCGACGTGGATGGTGATGGTGAGCTAGACTTCGAGGAGTTTTGTGTCGCTATGCGATTAGTTTTCGACCTGGTCAATGGTGTATGTTGCCTCCTTATTACTACAATCGCCTTCCCGCGCGCCTGTCAGCCCGGCGGCTTCCTTCGGGCATTTTTGAGCGCTCTGGCTTGACTAAATCGTTGGTTTGAAGTGCTGTTGCTGAATTTCAATGTTCATCAGGAATTACAAACGGTCCCGGCTGTTCTACCCGATTGGCTCGTCCCTGAATCCAAGTCTCATCTAGTCCATGCAAACCGTGCATTGGGTACCCAGCCCGAACGATTCGAACGGATAGAAGTTGAAGATGATACCCCTGGATTGAAAGATGGATTCGAATGGTACATGAACCCCGCCGACAAGTCCAAATATGAAGATATCTACAACGCCAACAGAAACCAACGTGGTGAAATTGCATGTACGTCAGAGCTTCCCGTGAAGCGGGGGCCGCATCCCCTATCTTCGCTACTCCGAACTAATACATAGATGTTTCGCACAGTTGAATCATTACAACCACTCTACGAATCTCTCGATGTTCCCGACACTGATGTGCGCTCTGCCTGGAACTTAGTGAACCCTTCGGCATCCCCCACAATTAATAAGGACGCCACCCTTGCATTCCTGCATGTCCTGAATTACCGACATGAGGGCTTCCGCATCCCCCGCACTGTACCTGCTTCTCTCCGCGCCTCGTTTGAAAACAACAAGATCGATTACCAGGTCGACAATGCTCGCCCAGCGCAGAGATGGGGTGCGAATGGCGACACAGAGACGCCAACTGGACGGAAGTCTAAATTCGGAGATACATACCTGAGTCGGTTGGGTGTCGGAGGGAAATCGGCCTACACTCCTAAGGGAACGGATTTCAGCGACACTATCCAGGATGAAGAGTGGGAAAAGGTCCGCCTGAGGCGCGAGCTAGCAGAGATGGAAGCCAAGTTGAATTCCGCGCAAAAAGCCTCTGAAGGGGGTAGGGACCGGCCCAGGAACGACGGCAGACCAAATTGGGTTTTAATCAAGAAGGAAGCGCTTCAGCTTCTGGAGTACAAGGAACGTGAGCTTCGCGAGTTGAGAGAAGGTACGGGCAAGTCCAAGGAGGGCCAAACCATAGAACGGCTCAGGGAGGATGTGAATACCGTCGGGGAACAAGTAGAGGGGCTAAAGAGCCATCTTGCCAAACGGAACGAAGCCCTCGCTGATCTACGAAGAAAGATCGAAGAAGCAAAGGTTTCACGGTAGTAGTAATGTTCCTTGTTGTTCTTTTGCTTTTTTTCTTCTGGAATATATTCTGAGTACCCTCAACCCTCTGATATTGCTCGATTTCTCTGTGCAAGGTTTCCCGTGATTCTTTACCTTCATGTACAGCCATTTCTTTGGCGAGGAGCTTCAGGCGCTTAATGGATGCATTGTTTTTCTTTTATCTTTTCATGATATATTAGAGGATTTATCAAATCCTATTTATTGCATTGCATATCAGGCCTACCCATCATATGTACATTATATAAACCGTCCCGACGGCCTAATTTACAGGCTTCTTTTCTTATGTTAGGTTTCTAAAGAGAACGATGTACCCGATAACTAACAGTCCTCGCCGGACCCATTCTCAGAGTTCCAAGGTCAGTACTCTACTTAGTATGCACGATAACCTCCATGGTTTACGTACTGTCGAAGATTTGGCTGAGGACAGTCTTCATGTTTCCAGCTGCGCAGGCACAAAGATATTTTGTCTGAGTGCTTTCCGCTAAGTGTTCCACAGCTATTTTACAAAGATAGTATACCGTTTGCTATTCGTGGGAAGTTTGAAACTTACCTAAACGGATAGACTTCGGTATGTTTGGACGCACATGTACACAATGTTTGAGGGTTTGAACTCGGTATCCCTGGGATACAACTATCGAGGGGGAAGGTGAAAAATTAATTATATTGTTATTATTATTATTATAAGTACGATCACGGGTTAAGCTTTCCCAGTGATCTGCACCATAAGTCCGTCTTTCTTCGTCTCAACGGCCAAGAAAGCCCGTCCACTATGGTCCAAGCCCTTCTCGGCGCGAGCATATGCCTCTTCACTACGATCCGTCAAGATATCGAGATCCTTGTTAGTTAAGAGACGACTGGGGTCTGTACCAGTCTCGAAATGCTCAAAGTCATCCTCCCCAAGAGCCTTTTTGAGATCCTCAAGGTCATCCTGTGAGTGTGAGCTTTGATCTAAAAGACTCTTGAACTTGCCCTTTTGGATGACGAGTCTTTCCAGACGCCGTTTCGAATCAGCTTTCTCAAGCAGTGTTTGCTCAACAGTACCCTTTGTCGCTAGACGGTACACGATCACAGGCCTTGTCTGACCTATGCGGTGGGCACGGTCCTGAGCTTGGAGATCTTGTTGCGGGTTCCAGTCGGAATCAAATAGGATGACAGTGTCTGCTGCCATGAGGTTGATGCCCTGTCCTCCCGCACGTGTACTCAGGAGGAAAATTTTGAAACCAGGTTCTGTATTGAAGGCTTTAATCTGAGCTTGCCGGTCTGTCTGGCTGATTGCGCCATCGATTCGGCAGCAATTCCAGGACCGGAGCTGTGTGGCCCAATCCTGGAGAATATCCAGCTGTGATTTGAATTGAGAAAAGATGAGGATCTTATGCCCATTAGCTAGCAGACGTGTAACAAGCCGGTCCAGTAATAGCATTTTTCCTGATGCAGTGACCAGGGATTCGTCAACCGGCTTTTCGTTCCAAGGCCAGTAGAAGTTATGCGGAGAATTACAAGCCAATCGCGCCTGTAACACGGGGTTCTGCATTTTCTTTTGGGCTACTTCTTGTTCTGTAGGTTGGAAACGTTAGCGCCAATGTGGAAGTGTGAATTGGGGGTGGCTGGGTTAACATACTGGCAAGCTTGAAAGTCCTTGCTCTTTCGATCTCCTCCTGTTCGGTTTCGCTTGGACCTTGGATATCTAGATCGTCTTCTATTCCTTGCTCGAGCTTTCGCAGCTTTGAGTTGAATTCGCGGTCGCTTATCTCTTTGTAACTTTGCGGGCCTCTGCGTCTGCGAGTGGAACTGGTCGTACTGGCTGGTGTAGAAGAACGGCTAGACTTTAGACTCTTGTTTGGAGTCGAGTCACCGCTGCTATCTACACTACGCTTCACGCTTCCGGAACGTGTCAAGCGTTCATTCTTGGCTAATAATCTTTCTCTTGCTTTATTTTCGAGGTACTGACGGCCCGTTCCGCTGAGAATCTCGCGATAGAGATCCTTTTGCTCTGCTGTTAAAGGTGCATAAAGAATGTATTCTCTCTTCTTGGGGAGCGACATTTCGACATCCGTCTTGACACGTCTTAATAGGAATGGCTTCAGAATCGAGTGCATCGTGGAGACTAGAGTGCGCTTTCGGCGTTCAATGACATCCGTCTTGCCACTGCTATCCAGCATCGACGAGAAGTCAAACCAGCTTTGGAAGCTATTCAGATCGTTGAAAATCTCCGGCAGCAGGAAATGTAAAAGCGACCAAAGCTCTGTGATGTTGTTCTGCAATGGTGTGCCGGTGATAAGGAGTCTGTTCGCGGAGTTGTAGGTAAGAAGTTCCTTTATAAGTCGACAGTTCATATTCTTCAAACGGTGTCCTTCATCCTGCCTGTCTTTAGTAACGGAATACTCGCAAACCACGCGAGAAGAGCCAACACGTACCACAATAATATATCGCCATTGGTACTGCCCAAGGAACTTCCGATCATTCATACATATCTCATAAGAGGTACAAACTACCGGGAAGTCCATGTCCCGCTGATTCTTCATATTCATCATCTTTCTTCGGATTTCTGCCCGCTCATCCTTACTCCCATGATACATCACGGTCTTGATGCTAGGAGTCCATCGAGCAAATTCATCCACCCAATTACTCACAGTACTAAGTGGGGCCGCAACCAGAAACGGTCCTGAAATGTTCTTCTCCTTGAAGAAAGCAATTAAGGAGATAGCCTGCACGGTTTTTCCAAGACCCATCTCATCGGCCAGAATTCCACACAGACCATTCATCCAAAGGGACTTCATCCACTCCAACCCCTCCAGCTGATACTTCTTCATAGTACCACCGGTAATCAATCCCGGCTGCTGCGTAGCAACCAGATCCTGTCCACCCAAAGCCGAGGGATTAGCCTCATACTCGTCCGCAGCATGTTCCAACGCCTCCTGGATGGTAGGATTATCCTCAGAAACCTGCACATCGGCCTTCTTAAAATAGCTGGAAATGGTGTTCGACTTCGCAGCCGCAGCAGGGGCAGCTCTCTTGCCTCGGCCTCGTTTCGACTTAACAGAACCCTGCTCCTCCGTCCTCGCGTTCTCAACAGCAACAGGCTCCTTCAACACACTCTGCCTCGCACTCGTACGCGTTGACCGCCTCCCAACAGGCTCCAAGGTAGGAGTAGGCTTCTTAGTCGCCTCCACTTTCTGCTCCTGCTGCTTGGCCGCCTCAAGCTTCGCCTCTTCCTGCTGCTTCTTCATTTTATCCGCCATAATCGCGACAAAAACCTACCAACACAGAGCGCCATCAGCAACAATTCCTCCACACTAAAACCGCAAGATCAGCCACATACCTCACTAGTACTCAACAAATGCATCAACGCCTTAGCCTGCACATCCATCTCCTCTGTATTCTCCTCCTCCTCTACATCCATATTCTCGGAAACAGATTCATGCTGATCAGCAATATTCGTCGCCGGCGAAGAAGGCTGTGTTGAATCTTGCCGCCCGCCGTCCTGGGAGTCCACGGGCATAGGCGCGTCAAGGTTCGACATATCGTCAGTGTTTTCACGTGTCTGATCCCAGAATCGTCCAACCGTTGCGTTCCAGATACTTTTCATGTCACGAATCCCCTGGGTGCTTGTCTTGGGTTGTAATGGTTGTTCAGGGGCGATGTTACCTCCAGTAAGGGTAGATTAGGCCAATGCACGCGTCAAAAACGGGACTTTTCAGCCGGTCATTTATATTCAGATGTATAAAGTAATGACGAGCAAAAGATAATGCGGTAAAGGAACAGAGGTGGTTTGGGGATGTGGTCGGTGGTGTTACTGGCGCATTTTGCCTTTGTGCAGTATGTATGTAATCTATTGCCGCTTCGGACGCGCAGATTTCGCGTCAACGCACGGATCAACTCTTGATTGATTTTAGTTCCGGCTTCCAGAACACGGATGGTCGTCGGGTATTGGCTGGAAGGTTTTGTATGGATATGGACCCGTATAGATTCTTACGGGTTTCTGTTGCAATTGTTGCTTTTCTTTTCTTTTTTATTTATGGTTAAAAATTCTTTTCTCTCTATTCTTTATCTAGTGCCGTGTCTCTAAACAAAGGGAAGGGATAATAACCGGAAAAGGGATTACTATTACAATTGCCGCCCTATTAGCCCATAATCATCCTCATCCCATCTGCGTTGGATGTTATCGCCGGAAAACCAACTCTTGAGTATGTGACACGTTCTGAGCGAAATTATTTGAAGATTTTAATAAAAGTAAGAACCGAGGGTTCTCCGCCGGACCGTTTGTCCCAGACATTGATCTTGTGGCATCTCAACATTGCCTAACCAGCAAGTGGACGACAATGCTATAGTCATCATCCTAACAGTTGGCTCGTCCAGCAGATGGAAGAACCATTTCATCATTAAGAGGACAAATTCCATATTCGCCTTGTTGAGCTGCTCGTTCCCCATTCGTCTGCACGATGTTCGCAACATCTGGCCAAGTAGGCGAGGAGTTCGAGGGGGCATTTGGCGAATACACAATTTCTGGACCAGGTATTCCTCTCGTAGAGCCATAGGAAGAAGTTTCAACCGAAGTAGCTGTCGTTGAAGATCTTGCGCCTTGGTTTAGCACCGATGCTCCATAAAGCTCGCCTGAGCTGCTGGGAGAGATAATCCTTCCGGAGAAGGTTGAAGAAGACCAACTTGTAGTTTCAAGACTTTGTATTGGGGTTGAAAAGGGCCCGTAGCCTCTGCACTCTGCAGGGTGCTGCGCTCCTGGTCTCTCTGTCCTTTCAGTTTCCTGGCGCGCCTCTTCCAACCTCTGCTGGAATCTCATAGAAGAAGTAGTTGGTTGGGGCTCGACAGGATCATATGGCCAATTCCCCATTGTTCTTGGTAGAGGCTGGGGTGCACTGTTCGATGTTGATCTAGGTCTTTGAGGAATTAGGGGATTGTATCTCTCTGTAGTATTCTGAGTAATCCCAGAACTCCACGAAGGCGGGTCATAGTAAACAGCATCGATGGGAGGGAAACACTTCACTAACTTCACCGGCTGAATGCAAGTTATGGGTTTGTCATCACGAATTTGGGCGGCTCGCTTGACACCAATCTTGAGACGAACTAATTTATTCTCTTGGAACGCCGGCTGGTAGCCATGTATAGACTGATCATAAAGAAGGTTCAACCACCTTGGGGCCGTATTCAAGTTACCTGTGCGTAGTTTCAAATCCGTCGGATTAGCAATCGACGCCGCCCCAATCGTGTTAATGAATATCTGCTTATTTGGGATCGAATGGGCCCTTTCCTTGGCACTGAGATCCATATATCCATCTGTTGTACCAGTTTTGAGTTCCATATATTGACCACGATTTAGCTGCGATTTCAGACCACTCATTTCCGGATCTCGTTCATCTCCACTGGCCTGAGGCGTAATGAAACAACTACCCCAGTCCCCGGCATATTTTGGATCCATGCCATGCTGGTACAAATATCTTCTGGCGTTCGCGACCTCACTAGCATGGCACAAGAGGTAGTCCGGCTTAGTACTTCTTTGCAGACGACCAGTGGCCTTTTGCGAGATCTTGCAGAAAACAAACTGATGTGAATCGTAGGAGTGCCTTAAACTATTGTCAATCTTCAAGAGAGCTCTAAGATGCTTCCTCCGCATAGACTCTAACTGCGAGTCTTCTCGCTCGAGTTGCTCATTACGAGCGGAGATATGCTCTTCAAGGTCATGCTGTTCTTGTAGGGACAGACCTAACTTATGGCATGCAGCGTTCCACCTATAAAAATTAAGGAGATTATCGAATATTTCAACTTGGATTCCAGGACACAAATCAGTCCACTTTGGCTCAGGGATCGAATGTACAGGCTAGGCGTTTATG
The DNA here is from genome assembly GCF_009176365.1 of Aspergillus alliaceus. Lineage (NCBI taxonomy): Eukaryota > Fungi > Ascomycota > Eurotiomycetes > Eurotiales > Aspergillaceae > Aspergillus > Aspergillus alliaceus. The sequence continues at coordinate 1,052,164 of NW_022474689.1, read as the reverse complement.
TTTATTAGCGGAACTACCTCAAAACGTACGCCTGACCACCAAATGGAGGAAGAATTCAAGTCATCAACTTACCTCATGATGATGCTCGATATCATCAGCCTCCTCGGGAGTAATGTCGTTATCCGTGGATGATGATCCCGCAATGGCCATTGTGGCCATGTTTTTGACATAAACCGGATTCAAATCCCCATTACTTGCAATGTAGTTATCGATCTGATTGATTGGGATATCCTCGAGATCGACCCTTGCCTCTCTGTTATCCTTGATCTCACCATGATGCCTGGATTGATCGCGCCTTTGGTGTGAACAGGTCGAATGGGCAATCTGCTGTCCCTGTACGCTGTTATCAGCCCCCGGTACCGGAGGACGAGGAAAATTTATTGTGGGAAATGCGGCTGGAGGCAGGCTTTGGTTGAAATCGATGTATGGAGGGAGGATTGCATTTCTGCATTGGCGAAGTGGTCTTTGAACTAATGGTGTGTAAAGGTGCTCTGATTCATAGCGCTCAGGAGGCCGGATGCTTTCACGGAGTCGCATGGTGACTCTTCTTCACTTTCATGAGCGATAAGTCAGTAGGTTAAGTCTCGGCATGAGAGTACACTGAGAAATGTACAGGAAATGTTACTAGCAGGAGATAGTGATTGGGTTAAGTACCCCTGCTTAGGGGTAGCGAATAACAAAAATCATGACCATAGCTGAGTGAATTAACTGCTTTGTCGACATGAAGAAGTCACAACATGAAAGAAGGAAATTTCTAATGAACGAGTGAATCAGGACTATAGTTCAGACAAGGGATTGTCTAAGTCAAAGTCTGCTTTGTGTAGATGAATCAGATAAAGAGATTTGATTTCCCAGTAGTATTTGTAAAAATGACTATACGACCAGTTTAGTATCATGCGAAAGTCTCCGAGGGCATTAAATCTGTATTGTACAAAGCAATGAAAAGAGAAGGTGCACGGAGTTAAAGGAAAGAATTGGGCTTTGTTAACGTCATCCTCACGAATTCCACCATGGCGCTTATCACCATAAGAAATATCCAGGTTCTTCTAAAGGAAGCATGACCACTAGCGATCCTGAAATGGAGCTACAGGCTTTCTCTCAGAGGTTGCATTTCCATCTGTACCCATATCCATAACATCTTCCATAGCATCGTCCTCGTGTTGATGCGTAAAACTCCTTTTTCTGCACACAGTCCCTAGGGGGGCCATCAAATTCGTGTTGTCCAAAGCTGCTCGTCTGACTTCTTCGACATTTCTTTTGGCCATAATGATCGATTCAAACGATGCTAGCATTTGTTTCGAATCTTCATCTGCTTCAACGGAAAGCCGCTGCATATGAACCGCAGACACAGCGTGGTACAACTTCAGATTGAGCATTACCATCAGGTACGCTATTGGCACCAAGGCCGAATAACGGTTCCCAGTCTCACAAAATACAAAAATCTTTTTGGGGGGCCATTGGCTGGATGCTGGGGTATGTGAAGACGAGATATGGTCATTAATCAGCCGAATCACTCGAGGCAATATAGACACAAGATCATGAATATGGGAAATGTCAATAGTTTCGGCTTCAATTCCCAGTTCAGCAGCTGCGTTCTTGCCAGAGACGTGTGTCAATTTCGCATCTCGGACAGCCAAAAGTAAAGTAAAACCTTGACGCTCGAGCCATCTCTTATCCTTCACAGAGGGGTATTGACCCAGGTAGAGAAATGGCAAAATCTTTTGGGCCTCTCTGCGCATATTATAACGCCATTCCTTGTATTCGCCTTCGAGAGGGAACCATTCAGGACCAATTACTTCGAAAAATCGTGGTGGAACAAATTCCCCTTCAGGGAAGAAATGAGTAGCAGAGGTAACTGGCTCTAGAGGGGGAAGACCCCATTCAGATGGCACTGGGTAGGCAGGTTGGAGTAGCCTGCCGCCGCGAGTATATTGTTGAGTCCGAACATAAGGAGAATCAGTTTGTTGGGACATTGGGACCTCCATGGGACGAGATGGGTGAGCCATTTCTCCTTGCTTCTCAATGTAGACAGGTAGTACTATGAAGCTTTGGTAATATGTTACACACAGCCAGGATCCGGTCAGGGACTGGCCAACACACGTAGCGCCAATGGGAGATAGTAGAGAGCGTAATTCTCATAGATGAGCAAGGCTCAAAGTTTCGGTGCGTAAGATAACAACACTTTATTAGGAGGTTAAAGAATACAACAATTCCGCAAGATAAGAAGGGGCTTGTAAAGGCATTGTATCAATATATCAGAGATCAAAGAGCCGACAATGTTTCGTCTAGAAGTCGTGTTCGCCATTATCGCCGTGAAACTAAATACGATAGCTTTGTTTCGCAGGCAGCGACGACTCACTCGTCAGGCCGCAACTTGCATAAATCGCAGATGACTCAGCAATGCGCCATGATGGTCTTTTGTGTATGGAGTAGGTGGACAGCATACTAGACCGGACTAAGACTGGCGCCCACGCCCACGGCTAGTCTTAGGCAGGAAGGCGGACTAGAACTTAGAGCTTTAAGCAGCCGATCCAGTTGTGACCGCTACGGCGGCAAAGGCTCTCAGGCAGATCAGGTAGCAGTAGGCCCAGCAGGCTCTGAGGCCGCTGGTTCCTGAGATAGTCAGTACAGACTATTACCAATAGGAAATATCATCATATTTCCACTATTGTTATATTCCAAAGTGATTTAGCAATTTAATTTATATAGAAATCGGCTACAGATTGGATAGAGTTATGTATAAATGAGATTCTGCCGTTGCATAGTCCAGACCGTTTACTAGGTTAAGCCCATTTTCCCATTGCAGTATAGTGGGCTGTCCAAGTAGAATTCCAGGCTGGCCAGGTTTCAGCAAGTACCTTTGTGGACATAGGTACATACATAAAGCGGCATCGTGTTGACAGTCTCAACTTTCCAGGGGGGATCGTCTTTGAAGAACAAACATCACTCATCACTCATTCTATACATTCTAGTCCTGCCTGAGTCTTCCCCTCTCATGCCTTTCACATGACAGCATCATATGACTTCTATGAGACCACCCATCTAATCGGATCTAATCACTATCCGTATCAAACGCAGAGGACAGGCAACTCGGGGTTGAGTCAGAGATCGTAACATCTTGTTGGTTACGGGTTGTTTGGAGTCATAAGCGACTTAGCCTGTGCTCCGTTGTGGCGAATGACCTTCCAGATATCGCTGGATTACTATGCACTAGCCATCCTCTTGAGTCAGAAGCTGCATGGCTTAGACGATGGCTTCCATGTGAAAGAGAGACTCATACGCTTGGTAATCAGAACAAGTAATTTAATAAAGAATAACTCAATGGATCTTTCTGCAAGAGGGGTGAAAATTACAATCATGAGACACAGTAATCCCGCATACCATGCCTATCAGAACCCAAGTAGATGAACAACATGAGCTCAGCCGGTTTGATGGCTAGCCAAGCTTGTCAGGCCATACCTGTAGGCATGTATACACTAGAGAGCAATACAGTCTTCACCATATACGGGACTTGTTGACAAGAAAGTCACAACTGGAATCGATCCAGAAAGTCACGTCGTATGGGAGAAGAGATAAAAGGAAATGTTTGGAGCTGTTGAGACTAACAAAGGAGATGGGTTGAAAACGCCTGGGTATATTTCAGGGAATAGAAAGGGAGACAACCATAATAACACCGCCGGGTCCGTATTATCAACCTCGAGCAAACGCCAGATTCTTCAGAGCTGCCTGTCGCAAGCCACGCGTTCTGAGATGTAGATCGATCCATATAAACCTCCCACTGATGTTGTAGACATTGAACGCAAACCCAAGGCCCGCACTCTGCATGTGAAAACGCCCATGGAATGCAAGAAGAACATAAAAGCAAAAGAGGAGCAAATAATGAAGACAGACAAAAGGCAAAGAAAATAATAGAAAAAGATTCAAATCAGGACGCGCATTGCAAACTGATATTTCTCGTAAGACCGGCATGCTGAGCCCATCTAACCCTGCGATACTGCAGTCTGTGGAATCCTCTGTTGCAGCTCTGCAACAATTCTTTCCAGCTCTTCCAGTCGCCGATCTTTCATCTGGGCCTCGCGTCGCAGTCGTTTGATTTCGTTTCGTAGATCAACGCCATTTTCTTCTTCTTCAGGAATTTCAATGGAATCAATCGAGTCACGCTTCCGCTTGATGGGCGAGGTGACTGGGAGAGGCGCGGTACCGTCCAGCTCGGGAACTGGTACCATAGGTAGCTCTGACGCGTGGCCATTTTCAGTATGCATATGACGGCGTCGAAGATGCTCCTTCAGATTCTCTTGACGCGTGAATCCGTTACCTGTGCTGCGATTGCAGTCGGCATATGGACACATCAGTGGCTTTTTTGCATTTATGTTTTTCTTGTGCACTTCGCGCTGGTGTCTCAACAGGCCACCGGAATACGTGAATCCCTGAATCTTGTCACATCCAGGCTCCAGGCACTTGTAAGGGCGGTCATGTTTGTCCATGTGCTTGCTGTTGGATGGCAGTTTGGTTAGCTTCACGGGCACTCGCAGGAAAGCATGAAAAGGTACTTACTTCCATTCGCATGGGCGGCGGAACGTCGGAGGCGCGTGTTGACACTCGGGATGATCGCAATAAATCTGACCTGCAGGGTTCTTGGGTGGATCTCGCGCCCGTCTCACCGACAGTCGCGGACGAGCTCCATCCATGAAATTTGGAGACAGTTGGTCGGTCATCTTTGGTGCTGGGGAGATAGATTCTTGAGCAGTGACGAGGACAGTTACAGGCCCGCCAGGACCTTCGCTTCGTGGACTAGGATAATCAGACCCGTCTCCCATATCGTAGTGGACCCCGCCGTCAATTGAGATGAGGCGGGTTATTTGAGTAGGTGAAGGACGAGCGCGAAAGAAGGAATCGTAGAGAATCCGACTTCAGAATTCGGGGGTGTGAAAAGTACAGGGCAAATAGGAGTGGGTTAATATAAAAGCGTCGATTTCGTAGTTCTTCTCAGTGGCACACTGAAGAGTGTAGGTCCTTTACTCGGAAAACGGGGGGTGCCGAATTTTTCAGGTAACAACAAGGCATCCAGTTCCGCTAGTGACTAAGCATGAGAGACTTGGCGGCAACGCCACCCGATCCAAAAGTTTACGCTGAGGTGGGTATAGTGACAAAAACAAGACCATCAAAGAAGACCACTAATTATAATATATTTGCAATAAGCGCTTCAGCAAAAATAAATAAAAGAAGGATAAAAGAATAAAAAAAAACTTTGACCAAGAAGGTAGCCCTGCATACGTGGTTCGATGTGACTAACGAAGACGCGGTGTATTGTAGGTGCTGAATCACAGGAAGCGGCAACTGCGCAAAGATCCTTAAGCATAGGAAGGTATGGGGATCTTAGGCTTCGACTAATGAGTCATTCGTGAGGTTGATGTCAGGCAACCCTTATACTACCTAGGAGACTGATACATTAATCATCAGGTATGGGATAAGTTAAATACTGAAGAATATTGGATTGCACGGTGCATTTCTGGTTATGGGCATCCGCCACAACCGGATTCCGGCCTCATCGTTGCCTGCCAATGAAAACCATGGCACGTGGCTAGAAAAGAGTGTCTCAGCCACACCGCCACCGATCAACCACCGACTTGTTTCGTAATGGTAAATGCCCCTTCCATACATACTCTAGCCAACGACCGTATGCCGTTTGAGGCATAGTTTCTCCTGCAGGTTACTCGTACCCTGCCGAATTAAGATGACCAGGCCACGTCGGGACTACCGAACAAATATGACCTCATGGAGGATCGGTACCTTAGGTACCCAACCGTTGGCCCAATACTACTTAAGTTATTATGGAGAACCGCCTGCATCAGGCGGACAGTCGGTGCCTCGTCAATGTTTTAATGATGATTGGATTATCTGATCAAGGCGAAAGCAATCAAGGCATGGTTTAGATGATCCAGCAGTCGACTAACACTACCTATACTTTCTATACTATGTCCATGCGAGGAGGGGAGAAGTAAATACGAAGTACACATGTGCACATTACTGTTGATTAGACAGACTTTTGTATAGGCTCCACCAAGTGTTAGGTTGTTATGCAAATCAGTGCCCACTTTTAGACGCCTTGATGGACCAACTTGACACCGCAATTTGACCTCTCTATCGCTGGGTCTATCTTGTGTCTGTCTGCCTGCGTAGTACTTTGTTCTATTTTATTCTGATTTGCCCTCTTTTTCTTTGACACATCCTTTATTTATCGCTACAACATAAAGTAGTAAGCACACCTAGTCTCGTCAGCCACACATCCATGAAAGCCAAGCATCATGCCAAAAAAAAAATAAAAAATAAAAAATAAAAATAAAAATAACCTTGTGTACAGACAAGAACAGGCACCACCGTTATGACAGATAATATTAGAACCATGTATGCACCTCAGACCCTAGTACAGCCTTTAAGGATGAATAAGGATGGACGATCCCCCAGTGGCGCAGTTTTGCAATATCAGATTCGGCCGCGACTCCCGAGCTGCATAAGCCAATCCTACTAATTGTTCTCAGCTACTGCTGGACCAATGTAATCCGGCGAAGAAATGAGAATAGATCAATCGCTGTCCGTCACACTGTGGCTGAGTTGGCGGAGTTTACTTCCTCAGCTGCGATCGAGGGTCCTACATACAAGAGGTTCTGCAGTGACAAGCTGCCAGGATGAGAAATCGTAGATGCCTACTTCTACCATGCAAGGCGCTTTAATCCACTTGTCTACAGCCACAAAATAGCCAACTCTATCGGAACTAACAAGGCCACCGTAGGGTGTCTTGGGCCCACGGTGAGGTGGAATGACAAAGGCTCAGCTGTTGAGTACGTGTCCCATACAAGAAATGTATTTACGAATGAGCGACAATAATCTGATTTAATCTGCTAGAACTAAACGGCATAGTTAGCAACGAGTGATAAGACAAGTCCCCAGCTGACGAAGGTCAAACGGCGTATACAGACATGTAGGAGTAAACAAATTGCTTTCTCTCCACATTTGTAAAGATCAATATCGCCATGACTGACGATGCCACAAGGAAGGCGGTGCCAGTGAAATAGTCAAAAATATTGAAATAACTTGAAAAAAAAGGTAGCATCTTTAGGAGAGCCCATTCTCACCCATTAATGCGTGAAAGTATTGAGCACGGCTGTAGCCTGAGAGTAGCCAGAGAAATATGCATGCAAGCCGAACGACACCTCACTAATCCTCCGATGAAACAGCTTTTGACAGCTATCGATACATCAAAAGGACGTTGTGAGCCAGACCACTACCGCACCCCGCGTTGCTCCACGGAGTACCATATTCATGCTAATGATCTTAAATCTGATCACTCCCACATATGGCACATAAATTGCTTTCGACCACTGAAATGGCAACGGTTATATCTCGATATAGATATACGTATCAGAGGAGACAAGTTCGAGGCTCGAGAAACACCCCTACCCCATTTCTCATCATATGGCTGAGACATGTTTGCATTGATGCTACCCTGAAGGTACGGGTCTGTCGAGTCCAAAGAGATGGTCAACAGCTCGAGCGGTCTCTCAGAACACCGAATTATGTTTGAGTGACCTAACAGTGCTGCAGATAGTCGTATCCCGAGTTATGTGAGAGCTGCAAGGTTCTTTGCCACCCTGACTAGCGTAATAACGCAACGTTACCGTAATCAATCGTAGTTGCCTCCCACCTGGCTTGCAAATGCAGTAGAAACGCTGCGTGTATCGTCGTCATCAATAATATGACCCGGAACACCACGAGTGACACGAATACTTGCAGAGCTTCCGCCGAAGATGCTACCATTATCAGCGACGCCGGGTTTGTAAGGCTCACGACCACCGGATTCTACATAGCGTTTCAACCGGTCGGATTGGCTGAGACTGGGCTGCTTGCTCATATCGTGGATGCTAAGACCGGCGAGACTAACGCCGCCCTGGTCAACACTCTTACCATCAATGATGCTCGCGGTAACGTCAGACTCTGTCGCCGCGATAGACTCCCCAGCAATGCTAGGCGCTCCCTTTCCTCTGTTGCCATTGGCCCTACGAGCTCCTGGAAGGGCAGGCCAAGAGTCTGTGAAGTTCTGAAACATGGGAGGATATCCAGAAGGAATACCGACACCGCCAAGGGCAGAAGAGTGGACAGAAGAAACATCATCAGGAATATAACCTATCACTGAGCCAGTATCTTGGAAGTCGTTGCGTTGTCCATTCCGTCCATTCATCATTCCACTGGTCACGCTAGAAGCGTGGTTATATGCCATCTGGAATCGCTGGGGTCCTCTGTATGCTTGCTTAGGACGGCTGAACTGTATAAGGGATTCCTGAAGATTGGACAAAGGCCCTTCAACCAAGCAGTGCCGCTCTTTGAAGTGCTGCAAGAGACAGTTCCACAAAGGATGCTTGGATAGCACCTTTGGGTTACCAAGAATGGCCAAACCATACTTCGCTCGTGTAAGCGCAACATTGAGACGACGCGGATCGCTCAAGAACCCAATGCCTTGATGGTCGTTTGAACGCACACAAGAGAGGATAATGAAATCCTTCTCTCGTCCTTGGAACGCATCCACGGAGGCGACCTCGATTTCCTTGTAGTGTTCCTTCTTAAAGGTACCATTTGCCTGCATGGAGCTGACGATGTAGCTACGCTGGCCCTCATAAGGGGTGATGATACCAATGTCTTGAGGTTGTACGCCGGCCTTGAAGAAGCGGGTAACGATCTTCTCCACGTTTGTCGATTCTGTACGGTTGAGATAAGACGTACCGGAGGCGGAAATTTCCTCATTGCCCAAGTTCGACCAGAACATCATGGGATTGTCGCTGATGGGCCAGGGGAAGTCAACATCACGACGAAGGCGCTCAATGGAAGAGATACCGTTCTGCAAGGAACCCTCGTAGAACATATTCGAAGGAAATTCCGAGAGACAAGGGTGCATACGGTACTGAACGTTCAGACGAATAGGGGAGCAACCTAAGATGACAAGACGCTCGAAAAGAGACTGGTTGAGACCTGCCTTAGCTGCTTTCTTGTTCATGATGACGGGCCCAAGCTGCTGGTGATCGCCAACGAGAACAACCTGCTTGCATCCTAGAACTAACGGAATCATACACTCTGGTTCTGCTGATTGAGTAGACTCGTCGATCAAAACAGTACGAAACTTGAGTTTCGCAAGCCGAGGGTCACCGGCACCGACACAAGTGCAGCAGATAACATCAGCGTTGTTCAAAATCTCCCGCTCCGCCGAACGAGTGAGCTGCTTCAGCCGCTTTTCGTCTTGACTCGACAACTCCCCGAGTTCAGACTTGAGTTGATTGAGCTTCAAAAGCTCAATATTGCTGTCGTTCAAGCGAACTTGCTCATGCAATGACAAGAACCCAACAGGCGATTCTACATCCTCACGAGATTTGGCCGTTACTCGCACTGTCTTCAGACCGGTTCTGTGAATACGCTCACAGAGTTGATCCACAGCAACATTGGAAGGAGCACAGACTAAGACCTGGCCACCATTAAGCTTAGCGAGATGATAAATAATCGTTGCAGAAGTAACGGTTTTTCCCGTTCCCGGGGGGCCTTGAATAAGACTCAGAGGCCGTTGTAGAACGCTCTTAACCGCGTTGATCTGACTACCATTCAGTTCTGGCAGACCAGGGACACTGAACTTTTTCGGCATTTGTGTCTTCATTGGTGCAGCTGCGACTTCGTGACCAAGAAGGCGATGGAAGATATACCCGGAAACACTCATTTCATCAACTGCAAACGTCTTCATAGCGAGTTGCATACGGTCGAATGAGGTAGACTTCCACACATAGTCGGCAGTAAAATTATGCGTGCACTCTGTAGGCACTGACTTGTGGTCGCCCTTTGCTCGCAATTCGATAGTGACCTCATCAGATTGGTTATTCGGAATCTTGATGACATATCCAACTCCTTCCCATTTGGGGCGCAGTTCACCAGTATACTTCAGCCGCATTTCATCTCCTACGGCCAATTTAACATCTCCAAGCTCAAGCTTTGGAAGAATAAAACTAGCTAGATGCTTGTTATTGAGACCAAGGTCCCAGCGCACAATCAGACCATCCTGCGACTGAGACTCCTTCAGTTTCCGGTCGTAGTCCGCTTCAATCTTGACGAGAGGTCCGAAAATGTTTTGGTACTGAAAAGCGTCGTCATATCGTAAAAGAACGGGAGCAGGTTCGTCATCTACAGCAGTGGCCTTCTCAAGATCTGAAAATGTGGCCTGGGAGTTCTCTTTCCACATTTCCTCCAGTTTTGCAATGAGCTGAGGGCTGAGGTGGCGAGCTCGAAGCTGCTCCTGATCAGATGGCGCAGCTACAAGCCACGGCAGAAATGAGCGATCTTCAATAAGTGGTTGCCAGCGTGAAGTGTCCCAGTTCATATCCTTAGACGATGGCATGGCGGCACAAGGCTGGCGGCATAGTAGAACGACGACCGTATCAGACTTGGCTGGAATGAATCCCAGAAGAAAGACATTCTTAGTTCCGCAGTTATAGCACTCCAGGATCGTATCACCAAGCGATGAAGCAGGGTGTAGTTGAACTTCCTTGTGTCGTGCTCGAACGAGATGGTTGACAATGTGGGAGGACGAGGTGTTTCCACGGGCGCTACAGAACCACTTGCTGCACGAGAGACATTTGACAACACTGCTTGGGTTGTGAATACCGCAATACCTTCCAGATGATCCAAGGTTAGCTTAAGCTTTGATCTAGCGAAACCGATGGATATGCCATGATACTCACGCGCATGCATGTGGTGGGAGCTCCTTTTCTTCCTCCGCATATCCTTGGTTTTCTGCATTCCCAGCAGCTGGAGCGCTGGTCGTACTCTCTAGGTCGTCATTATCAGAGCCCTCCTCGTCGTCGTCATGTCTCCGAGGGCGGAGACCACCAGTTATGCCGTCCAATTCCCGCAAATCATCGCCTAAAGCTGCCATTTTCGATCGGAGTCCAGATTAAGGCGTATTGCCCGGGAGGGGAAACTCTTCTAGCAAGGCGATAACAAGTTGAAATGAAAGAACTGTGCAAATCCGAAACGCCCACTCCACCACAATTCAGAAAAACGAGTCGTTCATACACGAACTTTACTAGAGTTTCGTATGAGGTAAGCTCTAAAGAGCGTAAAGGAAAAACCGGCCGTCCCCTATCGTTAAACGCAGAAATGGAGGTTGTAGGGAGACCTGTCTTGATTTATAAGACAACCCAGCGTGCCACAGTAGAGGGGCAATAGGAATGAGAGGCTTCGGTCGTCAGCTATGAATTCTTCTGTATAGAACGAGTGAGACTTGAAAATTACTCACATACTATCTTCACTAATCAACAACCGAGCCCTTAATTCACTACACAGCCCAACGAAAGTGAGTCGGCTTTTCCTAGATGGCAGGAAGTTGTAATTCACTGGACTCGGCGATTCGATGGTTTGCGATCGGCTCACTCGTTTGATTATCAGTCTATTTGCCGCCGCCAAATCGCACACAGTACGGTGGCCCATGGGGACCACTGACGCAACAAAAAAAAGTTGTCCGCCTTTAGGACAAAGCTTCAAACAATTTCTCCAAGACATCCATCCAGACAAAATGCTCGTACGTCTTAACCTTATTATGATTTTTGCTCTTTGCCATCAACCAGGAGACTTTTACTGACCTTCTTTTAGCGCCGTCAAGCTCGCGAGCGCCGAGATTATCTCTATCGGAGAGCATTGCTTCTCCGCGATGCCTCTATCGCAGAAAAGCGAGCCCAGTTGAAGGCTTCGCTAGCCTCCGGAAAACCACTGGATCCTTCCATCGCAGAGGATAAAAAGCTCCGTGAAGATTTCAAATATGACGAATCTTTACCTACATTAGACAGGAAGGATAAGAAGGATACCGATATGCTAGACCTTGACGACGAATATGCCCTCACATCGGGAATCGTCGATCCCCGCCCTATCGTTACAACTTCTCGAAACCCATCTGTCCGCCTAGGTGCATTCGCAAAGGAGATTCGTCTGCTTCTGCCAACATCCATTCGTCTGAACCGTGGTGGTCTTGTTATCCCGGATTTGGTATCTAGCGCAAATGCTGCGGCGTTAACAGACATGGTTCTCTTACATGAACACCGCGGAACTCCTACTGCGATGACCATTTCTCACTTACCCCATGGCCCGACAGCTAGTTTCTCGCTGCACAATGTCGTTCTTCGTGCGGATATTCCAAACGCTGCCCGTGGAACCGTCTCGGAGAGCTACCCCCACCTTATATTCGAGGGATTCAAGTCGAAATTGGGTCTTCGGGTGGTGCAGATCTTGAAGCACCTCTTCCCTCCGCGTGAGGCTGGGAAAGTTGGCAACCGTGTCGTCAGCTTCGTGAATAGAGAGGACAGCATCGAAGTGCGGCATCATGTGTTTGTCAAGACGAGCTATCGGGACGTTGAACTGGCCGAGGTTGGTCCACGCATGACCATGAGATTGTTCGAGATCCGTGGCGGATCGTTGGAGAAGGGCTCCAGTGGTGATGTTGAATGGGCTCTTACGCAGTACACCAGAACCAGCAGAAAGAAGGATTACCTGTGAACGGTTTGTCGGCAACAGCTGCAACAGCTGCAACGGCTTTGTGGCAATGTATCTCTACTTACGAAGACATAAGAAAAGTCTGTCTTGGCGCTTAAGGTGTTGGAAGGTTTCAAAAGGTTAGCATTTGGCTGTTTAACAATCACTGTTTACTATTGTATACCCGTCTAGAAGAACAGAGACTTACGTGTTTTGGATACGTATTCGCCGATGTTATATCTCTAAGCAATTTCCCGTATGTCAGGTTTATTTTCACTTTTATTGAGTTAGTCATTTTAGACAAAATGGTCACTATCAGCCAAGACTACCAATCTCATGGCGCTAAAGAATGCAATAGAGGCAAACTTCGCAACTTCAGACACTGAGGGTGCTCTCAACGTAATTCCCCCACTATAAAACCAACCCTGGCGAGGTTTGCTTGCAGAAATCTGGGTTTCAGCCCATGACTAGTCTAGCGCCACCACGTCCGGGTTACTCTGCGAGTGCACCAGCGCCGTAGACACATGTTCGGCGAAAGCATCATTGACAACTTCTGCCATCTCCTTTGATATCCTTCCCTGGGATTTGATCTCCTCCAACCAGCTGATCATCGGCAGGGACTACCAATCCTTTGGCAGAAGTATTCAGCACGCCATGTTCTCGATCCTTGATCGTCACTAGCCTCGCCACCTCTAGCATTCGGGGCTCTCTTGAGGAAGTCCATCAATAAGTTCCTGGAAATTTCATGGCGATACCAGCCTTCATGGGGTCGTGAAAGCCTTCCTTCACTACCCTGTTTTGGCGCTGGCGAGGTTCCATTTTCCCAACTCCTCCCTGTATTTTCTTCGAATGCAACTTTGAATGTCGATATGTCTGTTTCGAGATTGCCTCCACGTGGAGCTAGAAGTTGTGGCTCGGATCTTATTCCGATGCGACTATGCTTCTATTCAGTTGCAAAAGTTTGCGGTTTATTGTTCGATTTGTAGATCTGTTTCCAAGAAATCAGCATTGACTGAACAGGGAACGAGTGTTCTCAGATATTCAACTGACTGTAAGTTGAATTTTCTCGTTCCGCTTCGTGATTGTCTACCGAACAAGCGTTGCGTTGTATTTAATATGACTATTCATGTCCACGTAAACATGATAGCCCGTTATATATCCACTATATCAGCATTCCAACTAGTCATGCATGTGGAGCATAGGACACACATGTACTAGAGCCGGGATTCATCCCACGGCCTCCACCCAAAGAGCCTGTTCTCTTTACTTTCCCAGAGTCAGTACATATATCATGCTCTCGACGAAAGCATAAGCGCATATGTAGTCAGAGTACGAGAACATAGCTAAATACCCGGTTATTTACTAGCAGAGTTCTTTGCAGACTTTGCATGGGTCTTTCTGGCTCTCTCTTTTGCTGCTTTCCTCTCCTCCTTCATGATATTCTCGAGGATATAAGCCTTTATACGTTTAGGTGTCCGGCTCTTTGAAAGAAGGGAGTCGTCTAGTAAAAAGTATGATACAATCTTGACAGTACCTAGACGTTTGGCTTCCTTGACTTTGGGAAAATGTGTTAATGAAGTGAGCTTCCACAGGAGTGGATATGATGAGCCAACCAGGATTGATGTACTTCTTGTAGGTTTCTTTAGTAGTGATTAAGTGTCACATCTTGAGTGACTTAGAGTATTTTTCCCCATGCGCGTGTACCTATTGAGGGATCTTGCTAGCATTGTCGCCGAGGCTGCCGGCAGAGCATAATGTGACCTTCTAAAAAGATTTTCCCCATATTGAAGGTGCCAAAGTACGGCAGATAGCTGGGTAGTGTTGACAGAGCGGGTAGCTCTTAAGGGGAACTTATGGCTTCAGAAGCGACCAGATGGCCTGGGTGAGCTCCGTATTGGCTTATTTGAGTGGATGTACAGAAAGAAAGAACCGCTAAGAAAGGTTTCAATAACTCTCAAGATCATTTTAATAGAAGATGTATGCGTCCAGATGGCTTGTGAGAGTAGACAATCGTGGTTCAAAAACGCAGACCGATTAACAACACATCTAGTTTGAGGGTAGATAAAGTGAATGTTAACCCGAAACATGTATAATTGAGACTAAACTGGCAGCTGAAATTGAATTAGATTGATCATTTCTCGACGAGATAAAGGAAATTGAAACTGACATTGCCATATAGGTATGTCAAATTGTTGGTATCGGAAGAAGAGAAGTAGTTATGAAATTTACTGTTGAAGTCCTCTCACTGCCTGCACAAAGGCATGGATTTTACTTGGATCCTGAGCGCCATCCGACTCCACGCCAGAACTGACATCTACTCCAACAACCTTCTGACCGGACTTTCCTAGCGCCTTTATCGTGTTAGCAACGTTGACAGGGTCCAACCCCCCAGCCAAGATAACACGCAGACCAGCGTCGCTGTCTAGAACTTTTTGAACACCAGACTGATCGAGCAATTCACCTGAGCCTCCTGATCCTGAATCAAGTAGGGGTAACGTGTGGTAAGCTCTTCGTGCAATTCCGGTCTCCTCGAGGCCGAATTTGCGGATCACGGGAACTGGTATTAATCTAGCCCATTCCAGTGGTTCCGAGCCGTGCAATTGTACCACGTCGAGTCCCAGCTTTTGTTGCTGCGCCAAGATATACGACAATGGCTGGTTCTGGAACACACCCACAAGCAGGGCACGGTTAGGATGACGCAGGACACTAGAGGAATGATCAAAGTATTCAACTGATGCTGCAGTTGGTGCGCCCTGAGACAGTGTATCTGCATAAGGAACAGGCCGCTTCGTCGATTTCACCACCTGAGAAATGCGAAGAGCGACATCATCTGAAACGGTTCGCTTCCGCCCTTGGACCTGAATGATACCAATCAAATCAGCACCGGCCTCGATTGCAGCCCGAGCCCCCTCCTCAGATCGTGTACCACAGATCTTGATCAACGGTGAGGTTCGTGAGCCTTGGAGAGATTTCAGTGACGTTCCTCCAAGCAGCTCTGCAACAAAATCAGAAGTGTTAGGCGCTCGCATAAGCGCCTCTCCTACGAGAATAGCTTTGACTCCTTCCTTCTTGTAGGCCTCGACATCCTTCGGGCCAGAAATTCCACTAAGAGCGCAGACTATAGTGTTCTCCTTCACCTGGTCCATCAGCCGACTCGTAGTACCGAGGTCAACCTCGAAGCTCCTCAGGTCTCTGTTATTCACACCAATCACCTCAGCCCCAAGCTCGACCGCAATCTTCATTTCCTCTGGAGTGTTTACCTCGACGAGAGGCTCCATTCCTAGGCTCCGAGAGTAGTGATACAATCTTGTCAGAAGCTCGATGCTTAGCATTTTCACGATCAGTAAGACGGTATCAGCGCCCGTCAGACGTGCTTCGAGGATCTGATACTCGTCGAAGACAAACTCCTTCCTCAAAATTGCAGGTCGGTTGGCAAATCCTTCCAAGCTCTGGCGAACAGCACGCAAGTCGTCGATGCTGCCTTTGAACCATTCCGGCTCAGTGAGGACAGAAATTACACTAGCCCCGGCCTTGGCATACTCTCGAGCTTGGGCAGGGGCACACGCGTTCTCCGCAATCATACCTTTAGAAGGGGAAGCGCGCTTGATTTCAGCCATAAGTGATAAAGGATAAGGTGATTGTCTTAAACGAGCAGGAAATGAGATTTGTGGAGGAGCAATATTGAGGTCATAGGCAGCCTGAAGATCCGCTGGCCGTTGGGAAGGGATAGTCTTCTGAATGGCAACGGCAGCCCTGCGGTGGTCATATATCTTTTCGAGGATGGAAGTCTTCTTGTCTGCTTTGGGAGTGCTGTTCGAAGCAGCCGAACCACTTGCCACAGGGGTGACATTCTGCGAACTAGATTGCTTGCTGTTGCCTTCCCAAGTACCCGCTGTAAGTTTGAGAAAGTTCCTAAACATTCCTCGGCCATCCTCGGTGAGGATACTTTCAGGATGAAACTGGACACCTTCCACTGCAAGCTGCTTGTGTCTTACTCCCATAATGACGGTCTTGTTGCTGTCCTCACCTAGCTGAGCATATGAGGATACCTCCAGGCAATCGGGAATAGTTGAGTGTGTTCCAGCAAGAGAATGGTATCTTGTTACTGCGAGCGAAGCCGGGAGTCCTTCATAGGCACCTTTGCCGTCGTGTTTTATCACTGATGTCTTACCATGCAAGATCTCGCCAGTGACATCGACTTTGCCACCGAAGGAAGAGATAATGCACTGCTGGCCCATACAGACACCAAAGATTGGTATTTTACCGCTGAAGTATTGAATTGCAGCATTGCTGATACCTGCATCGGTCTCCGGATGGCCCGGACCGGGACTGATAACCAGTTGAGTAGGCTTTTTGGCGATCAACTCCTCCAAGGTTAACTCATCATTGCGAAACACCTTAACAGTGGCGCCCTCAAGGACCAAATATTGATAAACGTTCCAGGTGAAGGAATCATAGTTGTCAATGAGAATGACATTCGATGCGCTATTAAGTTGTGCGGCTTTAGTGGGATGGCGGGGGGAATGGTCAACGAGATCGGAGCCCGCCATGATGAAAGACCTGGAGAAGAGAGGTATCAGAGACAATCTAGTTGGGGATTAAAAGATACCATATGGGAGACAATAGCAAGGGAAGACAACAACTCACCTTTTTGAGAGGAGATGGACAGCGGATTGTGTTACGCGGGGAGTCTGACTCAAGGCGGTTCGGACTGCGATTCGGACTGCGATCCAACGTCTTTCCCAAACGGGCTTCTCTGTCAAACTGCACAAAATTTGGCCTCACCGCCCTGCACTAAACCCAGATAGGTATTGATTGTTGACCTCAGCCAAAAGTGCTCCTCGAATATTCTTAGTTCCCGCCTTCGGCTTCCTACTCTTGGTGTTTTTCCCTTCCTACGATTTCAACCTTACTTCCCTTTTCGCCTTTCAACTTGCGCTTACAAGCTATATCTCTCTAGGTCTTAGAATGATATAGCTGTTGCGCCAATGGCTCCCGTCCCGGAAGCCTATTTCCCGTCCCTGGACAAGTGCTTCTCCGGGGACGTCCAGCTTCTGTATGCGCGTTCGCATATGTGACAGGAGAATAACGCTAACTATGATGTCTCCTTAGATCCTGGAAGAGAGCTTTCCTGTATACATGCAACCCAGAAGATCACGTAGATGATACCGGCAGCCTCCATGCTTTCTTGTCGCACCCGGAAAGTGTCCAGCTTCTTTCAAGCTGTTTGAATGGATTCACCTCCCCTTCGGCGAAATCGAAGTCAGATTTTGAGTCGAAAACATCCGCTATCCATGCGGAGACGTCAACGCAAGCTACATATGACCTTAAGGAACTCAAAGCGGACGCCTTATGGTTAAGTTCGAAAGCCGGCATCGATGAAATTAGCGCCCTAAGAATAGCTGTTTTAGAATGGCAGAACCGCCCCGCTACACGTCTCTTATCTGGATTTGCGGAAGAGGAAACTACAAGCTTACAGAGTGCTACTGGTGTCGAGAACTTTCGCGTGTCGTTGGCCGGGCCCAGCTTTTCTGAAATTTTCAGTCAAAATGCAGGCCGTGAGATAAATGCCACGGACTTTGTTTCGGAAGGAAATAGGCGACTACGTCTGCGAAATATTTATTTATCGGAAAGAACACATATTATAAAGACGGCTCGCAAACTGTTCGCTCTCTTTCTGCATAGCAAAACCGACGATTATGCTCCTAAGAAACCCGAACAAAACCGAAGCGAATTGCTGTGTCAGTTGGGGGCAACAGTCTTCAAAGGAAAGCTTGCCGGCGAGGACTGCTGCACTTTCATTCAAGCATGCATTAAAGCTGTTGAAAGTCGACTTTCCGCTTTGGAAGGAGAAGGTGGCTGGTTAGGAATCACCGAAAGTAGTGAAGCCGTAGAAGATATGTGGAGGACGGCCCTGGTCGAAGAAATATTGCACATCGTGCAAACTTTATTCTTACAGCTACAGGCATCTACAGAGCTTCCTTCCGCCAGCGTTTTTCTGTCATGGCTACGTCTCATGGGTGACTACAATTTCCTTGAACCCCTCCAAATAGTGAGTAGTACTTATCCTGATATTACTTTACTATATGCTGACCCTTTTAAGCCATGTCAAAATCCCCAGGAAGTGCTGCTACCCCTTCAAGCTTTTGTGAGCTTGACGACCCTTGCGTTTATGAAGCTACCGCTCACCATTCCCTCCATCATAAGCAAAAACCCGACGCAGGAGTCTATTCCAAAGACGCCATATTTTCTCTCGAAGGATGAGATCGGTCATCTGAATGAAGCCTTTGTGTCTGCAGTGGTAGATTCCAAAGTTGCAAACCCTGCGGCATTTGCGTGGGGACTGGTTTTAAATACTATGCGGGAACTGGCACTTAACGACAAAGAAACTCGGGAGTTAGAGCAGTTCCACAGCGCAGTTGACTCGTTCCAATCAAATACTCCTCATTCTAACGCAGGCGGAGCATCAGAACTGACACTTTATGAGGAATTGTTAGAATGTGCACGATCTCCGAAGTACACAGCTGATGATTCCATAGCTCTTTTGACCTCGGATGAAGTGAAGATCATGGCATTCGAAATTATTATGGACCTAGCCACGAAGGTCGGGTCTACATCCGCCGTTGATGATGTGTTAACGAACCGTTGGGCTCGAACGGTGCTCCTTGATCTGATTCGAGTAGCAGTGGTATACTTAGATTACTCCCCCGAAGTTGTGGAATCCGTGCTGGCAATCCTTGTGGGCTCATCTACAGAAAATTCATGGCCCACGAATAGCCTGTCCGCGCCTTCCAGCGACCCACGATCAGTTTTTATGAAGGATGATCTCTTAATGGACAACGTCTTTCGCATAGCCCGGTCACGATTTCCCTATGAAACGGTGCCATTTTTGAAATTATGTCGCGCTCTGATCAGCAAAAACCTGATCAATGATGAAGGAATTCCCGAAATCCTCATTGAAATGGAGAATATGGACACGTTCACCCAGGCCGTGCCACCCGATTTTCAAGGCTACGAAACAATCCGGGAGGATGAGAACGCAAATTTCGTCACCCTCGTTGAATCCCTTCCAATGATCGGTCCGTCCCCTCGAAGACAGTTACTCGACAACCAAACCAGTAATGCTTTGATTGTCACCGGTTCATCTCAAGTTCCGTCTACGACAATTGGGCAAGTGGTATCCGAGTCGAAACCGGCTGTTATTATGTGGCAGCATCAGTATTCTTCGTTAAGCTACCTTGGAAGCTGGCTAGAGGAGTGGAATGAGAACGGAGGGTATTCAGCGGGATGGGGAGAAGACTCCATCACAGAAATCATAGGGCTCTTTGCAGATCTCCTTGTCACTTCTAAAGGTACACAAATTCAGAATAACGATGACTCAGGTGCTAAGAGAGTCCTGGAGATGGCGAGCGATGGGTTATCGCGTCAAAGTGACATAGTTTCAGTGATACTCGATATTCTCGAACGCAATTTGTCGAATATCGGCCCTAGGGCAGTTTCAGAGATCATTTTGGACTCTACTATTGCCTGCCTGCGTTTTGTTACTGCTCTCCTTGAAATCTTGCCTGGCAGGGTATGGCCATTTCTGTCTCGGAGCAGCCTACTTGGTTCTGATGGGAAGAGCGGCGTTATGACTGCTGTCATCTCCGCTCTGGAGGTTACGTCAGGCGAGTACCCTTTCCTCCTACGCTGCGTTCGTTTATTCGAGTCTGTTGTCGACGATGCTGTCACTCGTGCAGTACTGAGGAGAAACCCAAATAGCATCATGGGCAAGACAGCAGCTGTTTCTGATTGGACTGCTGGCGTTCCCTCTCATATGATGAGGGGAGTCATGGTAAACTTCGTTCGAGTAATGGTCGAGGTGTATAATAGCAGTATCAATTGGCGCTTTAACGCTCCGGAGCAGAGCTTTGAGATAAACACCACACTCGCGAAGACATTCGAAAGGATACTCTACTATGCTTATGGCACGAATGACACCGCTAAACCGGACACGAAAGTTACTGGTGTCTTCTCCTCCTCGGCAACGTATCTCTTAGATGTTCTACGGCCACACTCAGCAGACGATCTGCCGTTTAATCCAATCCTTCGGCTCATCGTTGACGGGCTTCAATCCCCGCCCACGTTGTATCTTCGGTACTTGATTCTGGTAGAGAAACAAGTTAATTCAACACTTGCGCTCACAGCCAGACTCCTACAAGCCGCCCAGCTGCTCGAAATGCCACCATCCTTATTAGAAGAGCAACTATTCAAAGCAGCCCCAGTCCTCGTGAAATTATACGCACTGCACGACGCCTACCGTCTACCTATTCTGTCACTTCTCAACATACTTATCACGGGTGCAATCTTAGATTCCGATAAAGAGCCCCCGTCCTTAGTTGGTCATCTGGGAGCTGAATCGTCTTGTCTTTTCCTTGATGTTCTATCACAGTTTGACAAACCATTAAGTGACCGGCACCTACATTTGGGAATCTGGCAGCTACTGTCGGCATTTGTCACCAAGCGTCAGCAGTGGCTCGCGGTCTATATCCTTACAGGATCGTCACCTCGTCAAACTCTGAAGAAGGCCGATGATCAAAAGGTGCCGGCTATGAAAGGAACACCGTTCTTGAAGATTGCTCTTGACACTCTCACAAACATAGAGCAGGTTGATCTCCAGGTAGCTCTTGCATTGCTGGAGTTTGTCTCTCATGCCCAGGAGTGTTGGCCCTGGGCTACCTCTGAATTGAGAAAGAATTCTCAGTTTTTCTCCAGTCTCGTGAATTATGTTTCGAAGCTGAAGATACCCTCATTATCTGTGATGGATCAGATCTTTACCACGCGTATTGCTGCTGTTGTTGCTGATCTATGCACCGTATATTTACATTCTGCCAAGGAAATGCATGACCGGACTTTTTATAAGACCTTGATTCCTCTCGTTTCTTGGTACGCGAAGGATGCAGTAGAGGTTTCGGGATACAATGCCTCGCTACATTCCAACTTAAAGAAAAACTTTGAGATGAGATACTCAGGATGCAAGCTAGCCGATTTCAAAAGGACTTCTTTGCAGCCTCGCACTCTGGGGCCTGATTATTGTTATGACCTTCGCTTAGGCGAAAAACTTCTTTCTTACGATTTCGCATGGGCAGGGAGCCGAAATCAAGGGTTCAACCAAGAGTTTGAACGGGCCAATCTCAATCTGTCGCTGGTCGAGGCTAAAGTGGTATGTACTCATGCAATCATCATGTGAATAAGCTCTAACATTCTGCAACTGTAGTCGCTCCTCCATAGTTGGAAGTTCTTCGCCATCGAGCATTGTGCAGATTTCATGACGGATCGTGAGGTTCAGAAATCGATGGCTGTGGTTGTACAGAGATGCCTCGAAGCTAATATAAACGGCGTCCCACAAGAAACTATTTTCGCACGTATTCAACAAACCCGAGTGGATTTTGCTCAAGCTCTACTCCAGCGACTCGTCGAGATTGGATCCCGAGGTGCTGAGGTGTTTGGTCTCCTTGGGGTTGTGTGGGATGCATTGCGCTCTCGCCGCGCAACCTATGAGGATGCATTGATAAACGATGACATCGAGTATTACCGGGCCCTTCTCAACGTGCTCTTCCTTGCCCTTCAGTTCCATCTTGATTTACCTTCACGGACCACGCCCGAAACGCTCAGTAAGAAAGCGGAAGTATCTTCTGACTTGGGGCTAGTCGTCGAGATAGCAAAGACAGTGGTCGCTCAAGGATTCAAGTCTTTGACTGCGTACTTGCATGATCAGCCAGAAAAATGTGCTCCGAAGGACTTTGCCCTTTTAACGGCCATTTTACAGAGTTGCTTGCAGGTGAAGAATGTTGATCGCATATACGAGCATATCGTTTACCACATCGCAGACAATGACACAGCCCGTCATGCAACTTCGCTATTTTCGTGGGCTGATCAATTGGCCATTGCTGGCGATCCCGTCTACGGCGAACTCAGTATCTCTTTTCTTGTGAAACTGTCGACCATACCCATGCTAGCAGAACACCTCGCTGTCGAAGTAGTTCTAGTCCGACTCTCTACAAGCCGCCTGACAAACGTCCTGCGACAGCCCAAGGGCTTTGGTCCCTTCGATCCTCTACCCAGGCTGTATGCCATCTGGACCGGCGGTATCCTTCCACTGTGTCTAAACCTCCTTTACCATGTTATTCGTACAGCGCCCGAAGTAGCAGCCTTCCTCAATCAGTTCGAGGGTCAACTTATGCGGGCAGCCGAGGTCTTCGCTGCCGACCGCACAGGCGGGTCTACGGCCCGACGCATTTGCCTGAGTATGACATCCGAAGCATATTCACTAGCACTAATCTCCTTCATGCTTGATCGATTCCGCGAAGCCGGGCCCAGCGCCGGGATGGATGCCGAATCAATCCAGGAGCTCAAATGGGACAAATCAAAAGTCAAGGAAGACATCGAAGACCTCCTAGAACGAAGACAGCTTCTTCGAGCCCGGATTGTGGCCACCAGCGAAAAAGAAGTAGAGCTGTTGCGCCAGAAACCGGTGAATGCTCCATCGTCCGGGGCTGAGAACCGACTAGAGGAGAGGATCGTGAGTGGGTTGAGGGCAGCGCTGGTGTGTCTTGGAGGAGAGGAGGCGTAATGAAGTTAATGTATCCATCCCTCCCATGTTGTGCAATTTCAAGGTGTCTATGTTGGTTGTTTCTTGTCCTCTTCTCTTCTTCAGTGACTTGTTCAGGGTTGTCTTGGCCTATAAGATCTAGCGTGATGATTATGGTAGGAAAATGGCAGATTGGGTGTAGAATTTTTTTTTCGAATATTTTATTCACTCCATACAATACGGATTGAACATATCACTCACATACATCCCCCATTTTTTTCTCGTCTTTATTCAAGATCTTGACTGATTGATGTATTTCCCCGGATAAATGGGTTATCAATGCACCAATGCAAGGGATTCGATCCCACCAACCAAGTCACGCCCCCAACACCCCCTCAACGGTGTCACATATTTCCAGGTGGTACAGTGCAGCAAAGATAACAAGACCCGAGGTCATGGTCCTCTACTTCCTCGGGATCTTCGCGCGCGGCAAACCTGATTGGTAGCCAACGTGACCGACCCCAGATGCGGGGAAAGCTTTAACTTGGCTTGTATGAGGTTGGGGTTGGTTTAAAGGAGTTATGCACAAAAGCAAGTGGATAAGTTATTCACTTGGACGTTTGCTGAGGGTGTCTGAATTTTGGGGGTTGCATGATTGAGTTAGTTGGTTCTGTGGCTTTGTTCGGCCTTTATATACCTCTGAATGGGCTGCTTCTCTTTGCGGTGTTCGCAAAGTCTTCTATTGTTTTATCACATACTCGGCTTGTCTACCACTTGTTGGCAGCATTATCGTGTTGTTTCTTCATAGTTGAAGAGTATTTTATTTTTGTTTTTCTGAAGAGATCGTCTAAGAGTTCAAGATGCCTTTCAGGTCTCGTTGGCAGACGGATATCCCGGATGCGCATTTAGCATCTCTGCTGTTCACGTCGCCCACTCACCCCTTGTCTAAGACACACAGGTGCTTTTCTGAAGCGGCCCGTCCCGACACCCATTACTTCACCACCCATGATTTCCGACTATGGTGTCAACGCTTCGCAGCAGGATTGCGGAAAGCCGGTCTCCAGACCGGAGATCGGGTCTTGCTCTTCTCGGGCAACGATCTCTTCTTCCCGGTCGCCTTTTTGGGGATTATCATGGCGGGAGGGATCTTCTCTGGGGCTAACCCCACCTATGTTGCGAGGGAACTGGCATACCAGCTACAGGATAGCGGTGCGATGTATCTCCTTTGCGCTGAAGGCAGCCTCGACACGGGTATTGAGGCTGCGCAGGTAGCAGGCTTGAGTCGGGACCAGGTGTTTGTGTTTGACAATGCCATTTTCGATAAACAGGGAGAGGGTAAGAAGGGTTGTCGCTATTGGGGTGAGCTGGTGGCGTCCGTGGAGGAAGGAAGCCGGTTTGTATGGGACGATTTGGCGACCCCGGAGGAGGCCAACCGTACCCTTGCCCTTAACTATTCCAGTGGAACAACGGGGAGGCCTAAGGGGGTGGAGATCACTCATAAGAATTATTGTGCGAACATGCTCCAGGCTAGCTATTCATTCTATTTGAATCCGGACTGGAGGGAAAGGCAGGCCAGGGCTCGGTGGCTCTGTTTCCTGCCGATGTACCATGCGATGGCCCAGAACATTCTGATTGCAAGTGCTCTGCACCGTGGGACTCCTGTGTACATTATGCCCAAGTTCGACTTCCTCAAGATGCTGGAATATACGGAAAAGTTCCGCATCTCGGACCTTCTTTTGGTACCACCCATAATGGTTGCTCTAGCCAAGCATCCCGCAGTTAAAAGCGGCAAATATGACCTCAGTAGCGTCGAGGCCATTAACAGCGGCGCAGCGCCATTGGGAAGGGAAATCTGTGAGGAAGTGGAGGCGCTCTGGGAACCTGGACGGATCAACGTGAAACAAGGCTGGGGGATGACCGAGTACGTTGTATCCTGTAGTATCTGTGCGGTCCTCTCAACGAAGCAGCATATGCGAGCTAACATGGAAGCTTCTCCAAAGAACCACATGCTCAATAATGGGCTGGAATCCTACTGACATCAGTCACACGGCGTCAGTTGGAGAGCTGAACCCCAATTGTGAGGCGAAGATTATGGCTGACGACGGGGTTACCGAGTTGGGGCGCAACCAACGGGGTGAACTCTGGGTCCGGGCGCCGAATATCATGAAGGGCTACTGGCGAAATCCACAAGCCACGAAGGAGACCAAGACGGACGATGGATGGCTGAAAACGGGGGATATCGCGTACATTGACGACGAGGGGAAATTCTACGTAGTGGACCGAAAGAAGGTACGTCGTGCGGCATTTAATCCGTAATTGCCACTTATGGCGAAAAAAAAAGCCTTTGCATGCATCCTTCTAGAACTTATGCATACGTTGACTAACAGATTCCGCTCTAGGAGCTGATCAAAGTGAAAGGCAATCAAGTCGCACCGGCAGAGTTAGAGGCCCTCTTGTTGGAGCATCCTGCAGTGGCTGATGCTGCAGTTATTGGAGTCCCAATGTAAGCAATCTATTCGTCTCTTTGGAGATTGATGCACGATCAGGAACAGCTCACGATACACTGACGCCGAGTAGGAATGATGATGAGCGCCCTCGGGCGTATATAGTGTTGAAGCCTGGACAGAGCGCCTCGGCGCAGGACCTTATCGCATTCGTGGACGGGAAGGTCTCCGCTATCAAGAGGATCACTGGCGGGGTAGTGTTTGTTGATGCGATCCCAAAAAACCCTTCAGGGAAGATCTTGCGAAAGGTGCTTCGAGACCGCGCTAGAGAGGAGCTGGCCCCAAAGCCGAGTATCACCGCAAAGCTATAGGTCACAACTCTCCGTTTGCCTCTTTTACCTCTTAGTTTTTCGCCCCGACTCGGTCTAATGTAAGTCTAAGCTTCCATAACCTGATTGGTGGGGCAGCCGACTTTTAGCAGCATGCATTGAAGAGGACCTGGTTGTTGGGTCAAACGGGGGAGGAATGCTCAATGATATACTTGATAGAACAATCCGAGTGGATCAAGGTTGAAAAAAGTCCATCCCTGTAAATTAACTGGCGTCAAAAAAGCCACGGAGACTTGACGCCACAGTTGATCATCAGCTTTTCCGCCACACTGACAGGATTTGTCTTTATTTCTTTTGCCAAGAGTAGATCTAAGATACTAGTGAGTCAGTAGTCTCAGTCGCCTCGGTGGAAGGAATAGGCCAGGGCTAGCACAGACAATCTAATGGAGATTATTGCCGAGGGAGAAGAAAGAGGGGAAAAAGGAAAAAGAAAAAGGAAAAGAAAACAAAAACAAAAAAAAAGGTTGTTCGTGCTAAGGAAACTGTCAAGGGACAATCGTCAGAGAGGCCAACGGCGAGAAAGCAAGGGGATCATCACGCGTGGATCCCATGGCTACCTGATGCGAGACTAGTTCCGTTTCTCCTGTCAATATACTTGGAGATATGCAAACCGACCTAGATCTGCAGACGATCGGATGATGGGCTGAGCTGAGAAAGAGAGAGAGAGAGAGAGAGGGAGGGAGAGTTGTATCCTAAAAGGGACTGGCTCAACCAATATAGAACAGCAACAGCAACAATTCAAAAATCATTTATTTATTCAGTACAAACTAAATGGGTCGCGGGGATTAAATTGGAACCTTTCCGGGATAGGGGATCAAGTCATACAACTTGAACTTTTTCCAAGAATAAATTATTATTATAATTATTATTATTATTATTTTTACTTTTATTTTTATATACATTGATTGAGACATTCCGAACAACTTCACCCCCACTTCCTTGGACCGGAATTTCCACTTGCTATCGGCCTTCCGCCGTCATCATCGAGATCGAGCCGCAACCATTTTAGTGCCGATAGCCAGCCTTATTTAGAGTCCTTGGAGGATGGCGTCCCTCGCTAAGTGCGCCTAACGAACTAGCGGGAGAAGCTCCTCTGTTTAGCCGGGACCGCGGAGGGTGGCGCTCTTTCAGGGCAGCTGAACCTGCCTTGCCTATTGACCTTCTTGCCGCGTTCTTGGTCATATCTGGCCCTCGATTCGTAGTACAATTCAATCTCCGGGTTGGTCCTGTTTTCTCATGGGTCCTTGTCTACCGTTTAACATCTCGTGGCTGGTTCTCGCGCAGCTGGACTTCCCCCTCTTACCAACTAAGTACTAAAGCGTGCTTCAAGAATGGCTGCATGACGCAGGGTTGTATAGGTGTGCCTGCATGGTGGAGTCTGTCATTTTACTGGAATACTTTTTAGAGAGTAGCAATTCCCTCACTGGGTCCCTCTTGAGACGAAGTGTTATTTTCTTTTTGATTCAAGTACCTCTGCTGGGCATGGCCTGGATTATAAGAATCCCTGTATACCGCTCATAGTTATAGCTGTGCAAAGAAGACGAGCTCAATATTACCTCTACTTTTGCTCTCGTTTCGCTTCTTTTTTTATTTTTATTTTTTTTATTTTGGCTGGCTGGCCCCCCAAACAGGATCTGCTCCTCATCTCAAGCTTACATACGTCTCAAGAATATTGGCAATCTTTGGTGTACTTTCGCCTTGTACAGCCATCTCCAGTACTGGTCAGACAGACTGTCGAGAAAGACAAACTGAACGATACACACACCTCCAACTTCTCCGAAGAAAACAGTCAAGATTCTCCTGGAAAAAGGAGACAAAGATTTGCAGGCAATGGGCCATGAGAACGCCAACGGCGCCGTGAAAGATATCCAGACCCTTTCATTCTGGATCTCGTTCGTCGTCGCCTGCATACTCTGCATCCTAGCCTTCGTTCAACGTATCAGACGTCGACATCTGGGCAGATACGCACCGCCAGAGAGGCAAATGGATCCGCCGCCCTTTTCTTTTTCGCCAGAAGAAAAACGAGGTGGCGAAGGGCCAGCTGGTCTAGTGGACCATGGAATGCCCTACTATCGAGCAGACCCGTCATCCGACGGTGTAGCCGGACTCCCTTCAGCCTGTGATATTCTGCTGCCCCTGTCCCATTCCACACAGCTGCCCTCGAGTGGTTATCTGGCTGCCATTCTAGGCCGGGAACGGGGTGCCAGATCTACGCAATCGTATCAGCAGGCGCAGCCACCTTGCGTGGTTGCCCCATCTGAGCTGGGCCGATGTCCGGGAGATAGTCGGCCTTCCACCGCTGGGACGGACGCTGGGCGCAGCGCCGGGCTGTTGCCCCCTGAGGGATCTGGATCTCTTGGATCTTGCATTGAGACCGCCGATCGATCGACTGGGTCGCAGGCGCTCGACGCGCAAGAATTTTCCGGCATGTCAGCCCCGGATGGGACCCGTTCTGTCCAGAAGCGCAACCAGGTCGTCCAGCATCTTTACGATGCGGATGAAGGGGGCGTTCGGACGTACAGACGGACGAAGGTCGAATACAGTTAAATGGGTGATTATGTCCGTCCCATGTAGTCTCTCACTGGATCTGGATAGGATAATTTTTTTTTTACATTCCACCACGGATATTTTCGGGTCATTCAGGTGCATGTTTTTTAATTAGTTTTTTTCACTCTAAAAAATGGTGCCTAATGGGTGGCGGATTGTTTAAACAAGCAGAAGCTCAAAGTTCTCTTACTTCTATTGATGACTGATGATGAGTTAACGATGTTGAATTTCATGAAATCTTTAACTTTCCCTTTTTCCACTACCTAGAACCTGCCGAAACCACTCTATCCATCGTAAATCCTCCATCTAAAACATGTATGAAACCACCTGACCATGGACAGGAACAAAGTCACATGCCCCATAACCACATACATACCCAGCTTAGTCATCGCAGCCAACGGGCACTGATTGCTCGATACGCATGTGTGCTTGCGATAGCCCGTCCCCAAAAACATGCCAACAAATAAGTCGCAGCCCAACTCCCCTCACTCAAACCCCGCCCTCGAAAAAAAGAAAAAATAAAAAAAATAAAATCATAAAGCGAACCCGGACCGAAAGAAACTTCTAAAACCGCACCCCGGGTTGTGGGGGAAAAAAATCTAAACAAAACCAAAACAACTCGGCAAAGATGACAATAACAACCTTCACCTCCGATCCGAACCTCACGAACCTATCTCTATCACGACTGCTCGCCCGACTTGAACATAATCTACTCTCGTCCTCCGCGGACCTGAAACCGCTTCGACGGTCGGAATATCAGCGTATGAGGGTTGGAGCTGTGCGTACTTGTTTTCCTTTCCCTTTATATTCTTTTGGGACGGGCTCCGCTCCTTATCGGCTTGCTAGCTAGCTAGCTAGAACTTGGATGCATAGCTGGCCAGATATGAAAGGTCAAGTGTTTATTAAGGTGTAAGCTGACTTATTTCTATAATCCAGAATATAGAGTACGCCCGCGCAACACTCCAGGAACTAGAGCGAAGTCTCCCGCAGATTAAACCAGTCGATCGTCGGCATGAAATTAAATCGGATATTACCCGGGACCGACAGATTCTGAAACAGTTGCAGAGTGTACTAGATCAACTAAATGTCGAGGCGGATGTACAGTTTCCCGTGAAAGGGGGGCAGGATGTAGAGGGTGTTTACGAGGTCGAGGACGAGGAGTCACTGGACGGAGAGGATTTCCTCGGGACACCGGAGGAGACAAGTACATATGATGAAGGGCGGGAGTTAGTAGAGGGGAAGACGGAGGATAAGGAGAAGACTGCTGCGACGGAGAAATTGAGGGCGGTCCCTGGGCATGAGTCTGAGACTATGCACAACGAGATGACGCGGTCGACGACGACGGCTGATGCTACAGCTACAGCTACAATTTCGCCGACACCATCGTCGACCTTACGAAACCGATATAATAGCCCGACAGACGCCCCGGCCACAGCCACAGGTTCCTCTCTACATGATCATAATACAATGGCACAGCCGTCTTCGAGTAAGGTCCAATCAACGGAAGAAACGCTTGACACACATCGTCGCGAACAAGAAGACCTTACCAACTCTCTTTTGTCCCTTGCAACGCAGCTTAAATCTTCTTCGCAAGCTTTCCAATCCTCGCTAGAATCCGAAAAGTCTGTGCTGACCCGTGCCGTCGAGGGCCTAGACCGCACGACGGGCAACATGGAGGCCGCAGAGCGACGGATGGGGTTGTTGCGTCGCATGACAGAAGGCAAAGGGTGGTGGGGACGGATGATGCTTTATGCGTGGATCTTCGGATTATGGCTCGTTGCGGTATTGATTGTATTTCTCGGTCCGAAATTGCGTTTCTGATACGCATCTATCTATCTTATGTTTATACAGCGTTTTATGTATGGAGTACGGGTGTTTGGATGGGCATCTATCTCCATAGCAGAATTTCAACCTCCGCAAGGTCTTGATATCCATGTACATACAGCGCAACGGATTTAGATATGTTCAACTCGAGTGATCTTCATTTTAATTTATTTACAATCTACAGGAAAATTAGTACAAACAGTATATTTCACAATCCTTAGTTTTGACTATGACCCAATGACCGACCCGGCATGACACATGAGAAAAAGACATGATAATCCACGTACCCTGCCATTCCCCGTGCCCGTGGCCCTGTCGTCGTTCATTGTTCCCAGTGGACGTGAGACAGGAAAGATGCGTGACAAAATTACACACGAGGGCACCAAGAGAAGATGGGATATCCAGCGTTCAAAACCAACACATAAACAAAAGAGGAAATTGAGTGAGGGATAGGGTAACCAGACACAAAATTAAATGAAAATGACGGAAAAGAAAAGGAGACAAGAAAAGAAAAGGCGTAACTTGTTCAACATTGAACCCTTTCCCCAGGGAAGGGCAAAAGGAAACAAGGAACTGCTGCTCTGAGAGTGATGCTGATAACAAAGAGCTGGCTAGATATCATTTCAATACAAAGGAAAAAGAGAAGGAAAAGAAAAATTAGAATAGACAAGTGAATGTCTTCAACGCCAGGTTCTTTCAAAAATCAAAAGGTATGACGAACACATCCAAAAGAAAAGACAAAAAGGAAAATTATAAGTCACATAGCATACGGTCTAAAATGTCGGATATTGAGACAGGTACTCAGTCAAAGCATCCTGTTCATTAGATCAGACCACAGAGTCGAAGGTTCTCCTGGATGATGATGTCTAGAACATTTATTAGTAAAGCGGAAGCGAATCAATGATATGCGGAAACTCACCATTTACTGCAGCCATGACGAATCGAATCTGTGTAGTATCAGTCGCGCACGTAAAGTGCGTGTAAATCTGCTTCTGCTCGGCCTGGTTGAGTGACACAAAGCGGTTGAGGATATAATCACAAGCGGCAGCATAGTCAGCACCACCCTCATAGTCAGGGAAATAGTTTTTCATGGGGCTGACGGGCAGCTTCTCCTTAAAGCGATCGATCTTGTTAAGGAAGAGAATGATGGATGTCTTGACGAACCACCGGGAGTTGCAGATTGAATCGAACAGAGTGAGTGCCTCCTGCATACGGTTGACCGTCTCGTCTTCGAACAACAGCTGGTCGTATTCGGAGATGGCGACCAAGAAAAGAATCGTGGTCACGTTCTCGAAACAGTGGATCCACTTCTTACGCTCAGAACGTTGACCACCGACGTCGAACATCCGGTATGTCAAATCGCCGATGATGAATGTGGTTTCAGTGATACCGGTAGTCTTGACACGGGAACGAAGAACATCCTGGTCCGTAGGGAGATAATCGGGCTGGGCAATGCGCTCAACAGCATCGAAGTAGCTGGTATAATGGTTAGCAGGCTGTCAGAGTGAGAGTAACTGCATCGATCAGGACTCACTATTTAGCAGAATCATTCAGTTGGTATTCACGAGACCGTTTGAAGCATTCCTGCACACCACTGTCGCGCCACAAAGCCCCAATCGCATTTCCGACCTCCGGGGGTAGGCTGTCACCTTCAATCTGAGCGGGCTGCATGAAGATGGTCTGAACGTGGTACTCGTGGCGAGCATCCTCTAGGGGCAGTTCCAACGACTCCATTGCTTCCAGAATAACTCGCATCGACTGGACCGTGTTACTGTAAATGATTTCCTTGAAGGATTCTCTTTCATCGCGCGAGTACCCGCCCTCGTGGATCAGTTTCATCTGCTTCAAGATTGTCGACTTGCCCGACTCTCCCGCTCCTGCAGAGTAATTGTCAACAGGCTGTCCAACACATAATTGCGGGAAACCTCCCAAGTGAGGTCGGTTGCATACCGAGCAAAAGCATCTTAATTTCATTGCGCTGCATCATCTTGTCCCGCTTGAGCTGGTTCTCGATCTCTTCGTTACGGGCCTTCCCCTCTTTATCTTCGGTGCTCATTCCGCAACCCATCTTGGCGGCCGTTAATGACAGTGACTGACAGTGCAGTTCGATGGTTTATAGGGATGTGAAGTGTCCGGCGTCGTATTGGATATAAGGGAATCTATTTAAAGATATGGGCGTCAGTGATAGTGCGCACTTTCCACGTTTCGAAACCAAACTGTAGACCAACTCCAAACGTGCTATAACACGAGGTGACCCAGATAACTATCGCGTAAAATAAAAATATGAAATAAAAAAAGGAAAAAAGGAAAAAAGGAAAAAAGGAAAAAAAGGAAAACAAAGCTGATTACTGTGCTAACGCAAGGAGTAACAGTTGATGCATCGGCCATCGTCACAGGTCGTACGTGAGGATAGTCATGTCGCCAGGAGGACGACAGTTCCCTAGGAAAGGAAATATCGATAAAAGGCCACTCACCGAACACAAATTCTCTCTCCAGAAAAGAGATGATATTTCACACACTCAATAGGGTAAAAGGATTAAAAGATTGGAATATAATTCCGGATGGTATTATTGAAAGGCAGAGAGACCGCAAATGAACGGAGTAAGGGGGAGAAAAATTCGATTATTGGAGCACGGTCTTGGGACGCGGCGGAAAGGAGGTTCGAAAGGAAAGTGAAACAAATGCTACCCCGAGGCTGACGAACACAAGAACAATAGCGTCAAGAAGGGAAGAAAAGGCAGCCAACACGAAGATTAAAACAGTATGGAGTGAGTAAATCTTTCACAACCCGGCCTGCTGGAACCGATAGAGTGATTGATCGAGGAAAAGAGGAATAGAAGGAAGAGAGAGGCTGAAAAGATGGCGAGGATAAGCTCAGGTAAGGGGGCTTTGGGAGACTTGGAGGGGCGTCGGAGAAAGCGAGAGGAGAGAGAGAGCGAGCGAGTGAGAGACCCAAAAAGGAGAGTGGGAATGGGAATGGGGGGGTTCCAACTTACTGGACAGCTGCCGGAGAAGGGAACCAAAGGGAAGTCAAAGAAAAAAAAAAAAAAAAAAAGGCTTTTTCGGTTTTCCTTTTCCTTCTGGAACGATAACCGGTGCTTTACGACTGGAGTATCAATAGGGGGGGCAGTGGGGGGTTTGGTTTGGTAATGGCTAAAGCTACTGGAATTCACTTTTTTCATTGGCTATAATCGTAAGGGGATGGTGTGGCCCCAAATATCTTACCAACCAATGACTATTCTAGATCGACCATCCCCTTTTTAATGAGTGGCTCTAAGGTGATTTTGCGATCAAAGCATCCTAGTCGCTGTGTATCAGTGTAGCGAATATGTTTACCATTCTGAATTACTGGCATAGAACTGTTTCGCACAATCTCCCATAAGCTGACATATACATATTCCCTGATCGAAAGCCAAGAGCCCATGTTAAACGCGCCAGAGTCTCGACATGGAGAAGAATAGACGTTACTGGGTCCGATCTAGTAGGAGGTGTCTCCTGATCGTTACTTGAACCGGGATGACTTAATTTCCGGGCCATGCAGATCTACCTGTATGACATAAGAGAGGTACGGAGTACTAGCAGATGGATTGTCCCGCGTTTGAATAGTCAGCGGATTTCAATCTTCAAAAAGTATATCTGTAAGATGGCGGGAGGCCCGATAGAAGAATTCATCGTAAATAAAGCTCACGTCTCACGAGATGCGGCGCAAAAATGTCAATTTGAAATGTCCCATGGCATGCTAGAATGGTGAATATTTTCAGTTTCGAAGAGCCGCCACCAGTGGAGAAACGACACCATGGTTTGGCCTCAGATCGCCAGGCACGACTTTGTATGTATTCCTGCGGTGTCCAGGCCAAAAGATTTTTGAAACTAAATGTTTTACTTCCCTTTCCACGTTCCCGGAAGTTTGATCCCCTTCCGCACGTTACTTACGCCTATGCTCCATCTATAGAATTTCCAGTGATATTCTTCTGTACTCCGTAAGAAAGCCATGTGGAGCTGCTGTTGCTGTATGTAAGCAAAGGGGAATGGAGTGCTTACAGCTAT
The DNA here is from genome assembly GCF_009176365.1 of Aspergillus alliaceus. NCBI lineage: Eukaryota > Fungi > Ascomycota > Eurotiomycetes > Eurotiales > Aspergillaceae > Aspergillus > Aspergillus alliaceus. Next base: position 1,017,791 of record NW_022474689.1, on the reverse strand, counting down.
GTATGTGTATCATACAGCATTAATACTGTATTGCAAACTCCACTTTCAACTGCCGTTGATCTTCTATCTCTCCGCACAAGTCTGAAGAGGAAAATCATCCCAACGTTGGCGTAATCACATTTCTCTCAAATGTTACCATCCCTGCCTCTGCGCCGTATGATGGATGAACTGTAGCAGCCGCGTTTCACATTCCCCCCTATTTCACAGCCCTGAAGAGATCCTGGCCCTCGTTATCAGCCCTGATGCAATGGAAAGCCTGCTGTGGCACCACCCATGGCTCTGCAATCTGACTAATCCTGGCGCTCCACTCTCTAGTGCTTCTAGTCAATTTCTTTACCTCGCACTATGCAAATGCTGTGTGCAATCACGTTCCAGGGCATATGTGATATCGGTAAAACTATGGGTCCAAGCAAAACTATTGAGGCCGGGATTTCAGGTACTAAATCATCTCTCCTTCCAGATGGAGTACATCATGGACACCGAGGAGAGTACCAACAATGGATCATGATGGCGTTAACCATTTGCGGCTTGAGAATCAGACAATTGGAATACACTTTGTACTACACTGGCCGACAGGATCCTTCGAGACGACGGGGGATGACTACCAGCTACTAGTAGTTCCCATTCTGTTGGAGCCTGGGTCGTGCTCATCCACATTGAAGGCTAAAAGTAACTATAATCAATCGATTAATCAAAAATATCATAATTCAAATAGAAGTCCCGTGACTTATATAACTTCACACTTTGATCAGTAGTATTACCTAATCTATGAAGAGCAAATTTGGATCAAACGATAGATGGGACACGACCCATAATTCAACCAATCAATCTATCCAATGGATCTTGTAATCTACTTCGAGTGAATCAATGTATTCTCCGGAGCGTCCACCCAGAGGCTTGCACAGCCTGGCCCTTGAACCCTGGATGTGGTTGAGCCAACCGATCTCTGTCGAGGTCCACCGTGTGCACAACTATGGTTTGTCCGTAGATTTCAGGACTACCGCCTTTGATCCCCGATCCGATCTTTTCCCCTTCTCATTCATGTCTTAAGATATACCTATCATACAGTTGCCTACTTGAGCATTGCATCTGGAGTTTTGGTTTCATAGATTTGATACTATTACTCTTATTATTATAGATTCTATATATATATATATCAATTCCCTCCACCGTCAAAATGCACGAAGTGTCCCATATGGGCTCTCGTGGTAAGACCCTCTCCTCCGAACATCGTCGCTGAATCCCAGAAATACCCGACTAACCGTCTCGCAACACAAACAGCCTTCAACCACGAGCAAAGCAGTGATGCAGAAGCCGAATACGATCGCCTCCGCGACCTAGCCCGCCAGGAGGCCCAGAAGCGCGGTTCATGTTTCCAACGGGTGTGTACGCATCGCGCTTCCCCTCCAAGACCCAGATCTGATCCGGGCCTATGCGACTAATTCTGAACGACATTGGCGAAACAATAGTCTCAAGAAGCGTACGCCGACGGTGATGGCGCAAAGGCCAAGGAATTATCCGAGCAGGGCAAAGCCCACGGCCGCAAGATGGAGGAGTACAATAAGCAGGCATCTGAATTCATCTTTCGCGAGAACAATGCCAACGGGCGTGTGGCGCCCGATACCATCGACCTGCATGGACAATTCGTAGAAGAGGCGGAGGAGATACTTGAGGAGCGGATTAAATATGCTAAGGCGCATGGCCAGACCCATCTGCATGTGTAAGTGGTCCCGGGGCGGCGCTGTTTTGCAGTACAACGAACAGAGGGTTGACGGTTTTATGGTTCCAGCATTGTCGGCAAAGGCAATCACTCTGCCAACCACGTTCAGAAGATCAAACCTCGCGTGGAGCAAGTCTGTCGCGAACTCGGTCTCCAGTATGCGACGGAAGAAAATGCAGGACGTATCTACGTCAATCTTACCGGCGGGCCGGCTGATATGTCTGAGGCTCCGCTGCACTCTGGTTATGGCCAGTCTCATAGCCAGTATCCTGGCCAGCAGCAACAGCAACATCATCATCAACAACAGCAGCAACAGCAACAACAGGCTGATCCCGTCGAGCAGATGGTCAACGCGATTCTTCCACGTGTGTTGCGCAAGCTGGAAAAGGCTTGTTGCTTGGTTATGTAAATTTTAGGGGACTGATCGGCACTCACTTATGTTCTTGGTTCCCGGGCTGTGAAGGATCAGGTAACTTTTGATTAATTTTATGGATATATAGTCTTGCAGGGGACGAAATTACCTGCCTTACGACTGGGATATTCACACAAAGTTTGGATTGATATACCCAGGGTGCTTAGATTTTTGCTTTATGAATCAGTTTAAACCAGTTTACCGAATGTTATATTTTCACTAATTACCTTCACTACATGTGGTAGATATGACTCTATTCAATACTTACACAAATCAACAGGTAAGATAGGAGCTAACTTATCGTTATGTTCGTCTGAATCGTTGATTCGTGATCCAATCCAAGCAATTGCAGAGGAGACCCTCAAACTTAGCGCATTACCCGAATCATAATCGTAGTCGCTGGAAGAACCACAATCCAAACTATTTGGTTGCCCTTCGATCGTCTTTCAAAGTCGACTCAGTTATCTTATCAAGAATTGCACGTATCGTCACCCCATCGTAGCCTTCGGATTCCCTGCCATTTTCATTGGCATCTATCTCGTCAATGAGTGCTAACGCTTTCTCGCGCAAATCCCGGACCACCTCCTGAGTATGCGCAAAGCTGCCAGTGCCTTCCATGTATTTAACTGCGTAAAGTTTGACTTCGTCATCCTTGGTTTTCTGTTTCAAGATGTTGATGAGCTGGTGATTACTCGGGTCGGAGCGAATACTGTGAATGATGGGAAATGAAAACTTCCCCTCTGTAAGATCCTCACATAGACCTTTATTCTCCGTGTATGTTGTACTGGATAAGTTGAGGTAATCATCGCAGATTTGGAAGATCAGTCCCAACACGTTAACCAGAGTCACGCAGTCCTTTCCCGTATCACTCTCGGCCTGCATCAACTTCACAGCTAGTCGAAACAATCCACCGGTCTTGTTCCCAACCATCTCAAGGTATTCCTCTTCGCTGGGGCAGGTGAGAGTGTCTCGCCAGAACAGGTCCATTCCTTGGCCGCGATGGAGGTTCAATAGCTCTCGAGCGAATATTTCAATCGCAGCGGGATTGTTCAGCTTTTGCACTTCTTGAAGAGCTAGAAAGTAAACATAGTTCGCTGAATTGATTGTTTGAGCTGTGCCGTATATATTATGAGCCACGGGAACTCCGCGGCGAAGGATAGAGCAATCTTCGACATCGTCGATCCTATAGAGAGCGACTATTAGAATATGCCCAGCGTAGATACGCCTTGTTCAGATAGACCTACAGCAGCGATGCTGTATGAAGCATAGCTACCACCTTGGTGATGGTAGCCAAACTCTCCGGGGGAACTTTCAGCCATACGTTGAAGGCGTTGATAAGCTGCCGGCGTATATCCTTGCCGGGGTGTTGTAACATATAATCATAGGGACCCAACACGATTCTCTCATTCTCCGGTGACCATTGACCGTCTCTATACTTGGTGCCATCCACACTGGAACGGTTGCGAGTGTGTTTGCGCAGGAGGTTTGTGTTTGTCTGCAGTTGATCGCCATTTGATTCAAACCGACCTACTTCGGGAACCGCCACAAGGTTGGAATTTTCTGTGACAGATGAGGTTGCACTAGCTCCATCTGTGGCACCCGTAGAGCTAGTTCGAGGGTGGATGGCAGTGGGGGGCTGAATGGAAGAAGATTCCGAAGACATTCTTCCCCATCAATTTCTTCTATTTGGCTAAAATCCTAAGGAACGACGAAGCGACGGGCAATTATATCAACTGACGCCTCTTAAGACCAGGATAGATATAAGAGTCTTCGTCCTGTCCCGCACAATATCAAGAGGGCAAGAGATTCAATGAGTTGTATGCGGGGATCGCCCAAATAGGCAGCATGGACAATGTGACGTCGGTTCATGTGATTCCCCCATTGTTGTTTGGATTGTTGTAGGTCACATGACCTCAGGGGATTGATCGAGGAACCAACAGTCCCAACCGAGGAACAATACAATACTGCTAATGGTACTCTGTATCTCAACTTCCTTTGACTATCTTTATGTCTGCAAGGAGATATTACTAATATCCAGTATTTTACCTCCCAGCAAGGGATAGTCGACTAGACAACCTCAAGGAAGTATTCCACTAAACCAAGTTTTACAACTTTCCCGCCTAGCAATGGAATTTGGGGCGTCATCGGCCTCAGGTTCCAAGACACGACATCTAGACTCCTTAAGAGTGATCCTGTCAGAGTGAGTTGGCGAAATGGCGTAGCTGAGCTTGACATCATACATGCCAGCTCAACGCCTAACCGTCCAATGTCCTGCAAAGTGCTGAAGAAGCTCTTGTCCCAATTGGCCGTCTCCCGGGGCAACCATCGGGCGTGTTTGCTTGAAGTGGAGTTCACACTCACTAAATCTGACTAGTGAGGATCTCGGCACGATCAAGAAGGACGTGTTGTCGAACTAATTTATCACTCGAAGAAGCTATTTATCACCAATAATTGAATTAAATTAAGGTACCTGGGCGTCTGGTCTAGCCAAATCTTGTTCTATTTTTTTCTCGTTCCCTCTCCTCATATAGATAAGTCGCGATATCGCATCCTGTCGCCGAAAGGAGTTAAAAGTCTTTGCTTCCGCGCTTTTACTTTGTGTTCCTTCGTCATCCGCCATCCACTGAAAATTATTCGATCGCATTACGTACTCATGGAGACTTTGTTGGCACATTCGTTCGATTACCTTTCTTCTTACGAGCCAAGCAAGGTCCGCAAAGGGTTGCGCCAAGTTGAGGGTCTTCTCGCGCAAATTTGCTTGTCCAAGTCGAAACAGCCGGTGTCTGACAAACGGAGGTCATTACTATCCTTTGGAGCTCCACAACCAGTTCCCAAGGCTCTATCTGAGCTCAAAGATGACCCCGCATTCAGAGAGTTTTTCAAGCTCCAGGAGGGCTTTCAATGGAATGGTACGCACCACCTGGACCGAATTCCGTATGTCACTGGAGATCCGATAGACTGACAAGCTCCACCCAGTCGCAATGCGTTTGGTAACTTGCCTCGAGCATCTCCTTGGTCGAGGAAGCAATGGCACAAACGACCTTCTCATACTCTCGACACTGGACCTAATACAGGGCGTGCTTCTTCTTCACCCGCCGTCGCGGACGCTTTTTGCGCGCGAAATATACATGAATCTACTGCTGGATCTTCTGGACCCGATCAATTGCCCCGCGATTCAATCTGCCACTCTCCTCACTCTTGTAACGGCTCTCTTGGACCATCCCGCCAACACGCGCACATTTGAGGAGCTCGATGGATTGCTTACCGTGACGTCTCTCTTCAAACAGCGTGCAACTTCCCGCGAAGTCAAGCTCAAGCTTGTCGAGTTCCTCTACTTCTACTTAATGCCGGAAACACCAATGATCCCGACAGGAGCAGGTGCTAGTGCATCCAGCATAGCGGTTAATGGACTGCAGCGCAGTCCAAGCAAGCTAGGTAGCCCAAGGCCACGAAGTGCTCATGGTTCAGGAGCTCACCATGGCGGGAGGGGAAGTCGAGATATGCGCACGACGGATGAGAAGCAGGCGCTGCTCGGAAGGTACCTCAACAATGTGGAGGATCTAGTTGAGGATCTAAAAGAAACGGCACCTTTTGGGGCTACGGTTTATTAGCATGGGCGGTGATTTGCTTGATTTGCGACTTTTCTTGTCTTTTCTATTTCACATTGAGCAATGGAGCGTGCATGGAATGGTATTATTGGCTGGCTTTTTTGCGTTTTGCATAATTCCTCTGTGGAATATCCTTTCTTTTTTTCTTCTTTTGTTTTCTTTCGTTCTTTCTGTCTTTCTTTTTCTCGCCTTATTCCCATCCCTCCTTCCACTCTATCCCCATCCTTTTCTATCAGTCTCTGTCTATGTCTCCGCGGTTTAGCATTCTCACCCCGTCTGGTACGGCGTGTGGATCGAGAACGTGGAGTCAATTTTCTTCCTCTACACTTTCCTATCATGTCTTTCCTTCTTTTGCACTACGACTTATGGGTCATTTTGATGCATCATGTGTCATGTTTCTGTGCGGACTTTAAGAGCAATGACTACCTTTGAATGATCATATAAAGTTGAAATTAGACATCACCTCGTTCCGATTCACTTTAGTATTTGTAAGAAAACCAATCTCGAAAATCCTGGATTCGTTGTCTAGTTCTGTGAGGCCAGGTTGGTAGATGACATCCTCCGCAGCAGTGTGTTAGGATTACATTGTATAAAAGTTTTATGACAACCTCGGTTCTGCACTGATGTGACTCATCTTTTCTCGTATAATATCAACCAATCACGATATTAACTTATATGAAATTACATATAGGATATGATATATCTCATAGGAGAAACCTGATCTGTTTATTAGCTTATTGAATGAACGTGCACCGGTTATTCCTGAAAATAATCTTCTTCCGTCGAGAAGCATCCCCCCGTGCCACCCGCAGGATAGAGGAAAAAAAACAAGACTTATCTAGAAACACACAAAAAATTGCATAGTTCTATAATGGGTCTCACAATACAAGAAACACTAGCCTCCAGCCAAGCAACAAGCATCCAGAAGCCAGTACAGTATGTGGAAACCATAGAAGCATACAACAAATGGGCAGAGGTAAGCCACAAAGACCCCTACATTACATCCCTACATCATGCCTACTATCTCCCCTGCCCCGAAATCATAGATAGGCAGGTCAAGCAAATTCTAATACAAAAACGCAGGTCTACGACACAGACGGCAACTTCCTCCAAGGGCTCGATACCCTCGAAATGCAACAACTACTTCCGCAACTTCTTGACAAAGTGATCGCCAGCACGCAGACTGACTCCGTAAAACTCGTCGATCTGGGCTGTGGAACAGGTCGGAACACCCGCCAGCTGCTGAAGTTCGCGCCCAAGGATACTCATATCGTTGGGGTGGACGCTTCACCGGGGATGCTGGATGTTGCGCGGACGGTGATCGATAAGGAGAAGGAAACAGATGCTTCTCTTTCTAGTAGGGTTTCGTTGGAGATATACGATTTGCTTCAGTCGCCACCGGTGCCGCCGGAGTGTAGTCTGGGCGCGGTGGGTGTGATCTCAACGTTGGTTTTGGAACATATTCCTGTGGACCAGTTCTTTAAGGGCGTGGCGGCGCTGATGAGGTCTGGGGGTTATTTTCTTTTGACTAATATGCATTCTGAGATGGGGTCGATTAGCCAGGCGGGATTTGTGGATACGGCGACTGGGACGAAGATTCGGCCGACTAGTTATTCGCATACCATTGAGGATGTGTTAAATGCCGCTGAGAAGGCGGGATTTGATGTTGAAGAGTTAGATGGAGAGCGGGTTCGAGAGAGAAAGGTGACTGAGACAAGGGCAGAGGGTCTGGGTAAAAGAGCGAAGAAGTGGATTGGCATCACGGTGTGGTTTGGCATCTGCTTTAGAAAGCGGTTGTGATGAGGCGCTACTATTATGAAGCTAGTTCCTGTTTCTGCTGTGAGATTTGAAAAAGAAAACGTGGGCTAGCAATAATATACATGAATATTTGTTCCAAGATTCAATATCTAGAAGTATTTTAACAACCTTTCCCGATGCTGCACTAGATTTTCATGCTTTTGCAGAAGCTCTGCCAGCCTATTCCGCTTCCATCCCATTCCCTCGTCTAGTATCAAATGGGTATATGCAAAGACACCGGCATCGAATAAACCAGGAGTAGACCGTCCAAAGAAGTGTTCATTAGTGTCTAGAAGCGTAGAAAGTGCCTCGAAGGCATCGCCCGCTTCTACCTCCAATGCGCTAGCATCAATGTATTGGGACGATTTTAGGAGCTCATCCCTTGCAGCCTGCTGAAGCTGAGATGCTAGAGCAGAGCGTACCAGCGAGTTGGTGGTCGACGGATTCACATAGAGTCGTCGAGCTACCGAGCTGAAGTTTTCATTGTCTATATATAGTGTGTATAGCTGTTTGCGTGTAAGTGCGAGTCATTCACGACTGTCGGGATGGCTTTCTTTTAACGTACCCAAGCATTTCGTATCCGATGATCCAGCAATGATGCATATACTTCAAAGCGTAAATCCAACTGCTGTTCTTCTTCGCAATGAACTTGCTCAATAGCCCACTTTTGTAGCTTGGTCGAAGGTATCGGGGCATTGTTGTTGACTGGAAGGGCAGGGAGAAGGAAAGGAAGAGCACCGGTTGGCGATGCATGATTATTCGATGGAACAATATCGAACTCAATGCCGACAAATTTTAAGTATGCCTATGCGCACCAAGCAATTCAAGTCAGCATGGATGAGAAATACAGTATGCGCAGTCCGCTATCCTCACATACCTGCCACTTGAGACATTGTGGGTTGAATGAGGGTCGGTCATGTTTCGCACCCGCCGCATCTGTGAATACAAACAGCTTATTGCTGGTTCGGTTCAAGGCACCCCGTTGGGGAAGGCCATTGGAAGGATAAGTGACAAGAGGAAACCGATCAAAGATGCGCTTGATCGGAGCAGGGACGGCGAAATAATCCCTGGCGCGTGAGATGCTTACATTGCCCGGTGCCTGGCCGGAGTTATCGCGGCTTTCGGGAGTCATTGAAAAGAGAGGACGAGTAAAGAAGGGTCAGAAGAAAGACGTATAAGGATGGTCCACACGTCATAGAAGGGAAATACCGAGACAAGAGGAATAAGGCCCTTGGATCGACTCGGGCCAGCTCTGCGTACTCAATTGCTCTCTATTGCCGGAGATTTGATGATAAACTCCATCTGCCGCGATGCCAAGCTTCAGGCACTCCAGGCCTCAGGGACACATCGATGCCTCAGGAGTCGACTTCGGAGCCGCGCCTAGCCTCTCTTCGGCCGTGAAGGTAGGATTTTGTTCGATCTTCCGATGCCATTCACCGAATAGCCCCCCGCATCTTTAAACAGACCCTGGCGGGGTTGTTATCTAGCCACAAAAATTGGTTTATTTACTAATTGTGTTTGAAATCTCCTTTTCACTCCTTATCCTTCCTTTCCGCGCCACCCATCCTCTGTCCTCTGCTGCTATCGCTGCCGCTCGTTTTCTTCGACCCGTCTCCGTCCGTTAAGCCGCTGAACGGGATCTTTATCGAACATTTTTGTTTCCGTTATATAATCCCTACACTCAGAATACCCAACTCCGGAAACTTAAACATTTATTTATGCATGTCAGGTTTGATCTGCACTGTGGCTTGTGAATTAGTTGTGGACCTGCGAATGCGCCGAGATCGGTACAGAGCGACAGAAGACGCAAATTAACTGACAATCGACGTTGTTTTGAGTATAGCCGTCTGATACGTTAACCAAGAGAATGCCGCTGGATGAAGAAGGCGCCAAGTGGTCATGGTAAGGACTCATCTATGATTATCGGCATCCAAACAACTAATTGAATAACTAGCGAACCATGTATCCGTGGTCACCGTTCCTCAAAATGCCAACATTTCGATAGATTGATGATGAAGGTGCCGAAGGCTGGACGCCCACTGGCTAAATGTCCCCATCCGAAAGGTACATGTAGCTGCCAAAAGCTCTATGCCTTTATGATCCGGATTCCAAAAGGTGGGTTGTATTTTTCTCTCCGAGCATATGTCTAGTCACTGACTATCTTGAAGGCTCTACCTGTCTTTGTAGACCGGTGTATCAAGTGCCTGTGGACCCAAACGAGTCCGCACCAACTACACCAACCTCCTTTGCCCCCACTGCGTCACCTGCTCCTGGTAAAGTTCAGAAGTCGTCTAGAAGACAAGTAAAAACGGCGCCGGAGAGCATTGCGAAAGCCCTAGATTCCATACCAGACTTTGGGAAACAGCATATTGAAAATGGCGCGTCCAACCATCTACCCTCATATACGCCTCAGAGCCCAGGATACGGAACCGTGCAGAACAGCCTGCCTCAGAGCGCCGATACACCTAGCACTTTATTACCTCACCATGCAGTTGACGATGGTGCAGACCCTAAACCGCAAAGCGGAAGCTGTTGTTCTAAAAAGCCACTACCACCAGTGCAAACCAAGCCTCAAGGCTCTTGTTGCAAAAAGTCTGAACCCCCAGCAGCCCAAAATGGGCACAGCGCGGAACTTACAACCAACGGATCGAGCGTCTCGTTTACGTCGCCTTTGAATGCAACCTCGTTTACATCTCTTTCCACACCTTATATTTCTTCATGGCAGGAATTCAATGCAGCCGGACAAAATAACTTCTACCAACAGTTTGTGCCTCATCAATTACCGACTACGCAACCCGCGTACATGCCCGGCTACACGTTACATACAGCACCAAAAGCTGTTGATATGAGCTTCCCCACGCAGAACAGAAGCGATGATGGTTTTACTCAGTCTTTCGTCCCGCATTCGCACACACATGATGGACACAACACTGAATATACAGCACCGGCAACTTTCAATGGTGACCCCACCCATAACTGCAGCTGTGGCGATAATTGTCAGTGTTTAGGCTGTGCTTCCCATCCATTCAACAACACTACAAGACAGCATGTCCAAGAAATGGGCCTTTTGGTTGCCTTCGATGGCGAAGACCAGACCGTGGACAATATGAACGGCTACCAGACTCCTTCGTTACACGGCAAACGCCCTAGTACCACATCCCTGGATTATTCATATGCGAATTTTAGCCACGCCTTGAATAACTGTCCCCAGCCTTTAATGACGCATTCTTATGGCGAACAGGCTTCAACCCCGAACATCATGAGGAGCGGTTATTCGTCCCCACCCGCTGAATATATGTCGGAGCAACATTTGATGGAGCCGTCAGAATATTATACTCTTGAGTATCCAGTCGGCTTGCCATCTGGCTGCTCTGATGTGACGGGAAGTTGTCAGTGTGGAAATGATTGTTGTTGCGTTGGCTGCCTTACTCATAGTGGGCATAATGGCCTTCCTCTTGAGCCTGTTACTGCCGAGGCCAGCAACTTGTCTCCCATTGCTCCCGTGGCGTCACCAGAAAACTCAGGCATTGGCATTTCCGGGGTACATGCTTGAATAATATTTCCGTTCCAACATCGTCTTCCATGCTGTGAAGTCCTTCAATCTCAATATTTCCATTCTCGTGGGAATTTCTGTTCAAAGCTCAATCCGTTTTCTACTTATTCTCACATTGCGTTTGTTAATCGGCTAACTGATAACCATGATACCCCCAATAGATGCTGGACATTAGAATTCTTAACACTTCCTGTCTGTGTGTGTAATTGTTTTCTTCAATTCGTTGGGCTGGCTTAATCGACGCGTGCAACGGTATATCCCCTCTCTTACTCTCCGGTCAGCATTTTATCCTCTCTTGTATTTGCCTGTGTCCCGATCATGGAATTGTCCTGGCGACGGGTCTCACAAGCCCTTACCAATGTACATAATGTTGCAAGGGGGGATATATTGAAATGACAATGGAATACCAAAGATTTTGGATCTCATCACATGGTCGTCGCACTTTTTCTACTTAAGTCTTGTAAATAGACTCAACTGAATATACGTCAACCATCAGGGATCTAGTCTTTTTAATACATCGGTAATGCAAACCAAAGGCGTAAACTTCAAAGTGAAAACGGTGGTGGGATACAACAATGATGAATTGCATGCTAAACGGTAAACAGAGCCTAGGAATTCTTCTAAACAGCATGAATGGACCCCCAAGCTAACTTGATTCCTCGGCTATACAGGTATCATACACAATCAAATGCAGAACCCTCTACCGACGCAGAGCGTCTCTAATGGGCGAATCACCCCGACGGAACGAAGCTATGTCTCATATCAGTCAAAGGTATTACCTCCATATTCAACAGCGGTAGCGGCCTGGGCAAATAACATACCATCGGCCTCTTCCCAAGCACGTCCAGCACCGAAGCCCAGACCAACCCACGCGGGCCAAGCCCTCCGCTTGAACAGGAGCACTGAGAAAACGACACCAAAACCGAGGCCGAGGGAGGAGCGAATGATCATGGAGGAGATAGCGCGGTCCCACTGCAGTAGTGAAAAGTCCATATTAGCCCATGTTCAGTGCTTCTGTATACTTCTTGCCCGCTAGCACTACCGAAATAGTCGGGACGGTAGATTTGAGGGCTTCGATATGCCATTGATACAGATATCTGACTGTAGAAGGGTATCAAAGTCGCAATAGGCGATTAGTACCTTCTCGTTTAGCAAGGCCTCACTGACGGGCTTGGTGGCCCGGGAAACCGGGGCAATCGGCTGGGATTCGTTGTCGGCCATTGCGATAGATCTGAAAATCGAACGTTAACCGAAGGCAAGCATTGACGAATTGGAGCAGAACTGACGGTCTAGAAATAGACGACTCGGGACACGGAGGCGGGTGTCAGGTAATATTTGCGGAATATTCAAGCCAAGGAGGTGATGAAATCGGGTGCGGACGTCGAGCTCTGTCGGGCGAAGGCGGTCGGAAAAACTAGGCTCGGCTTGGGTTGTCGTCACGGGCTTTAACTACTTTTTTTTTTCTTTGATCGGGCAGTATCAAGACGCTCCGCACTGACAAAAGAACAAGAGGAAAGACAGGGGTGGGCAGCCTGAAATACTCTTCTCAAGATGCCTTCTGTTGCGGAGGTAAGTTAACTCTTTATGTTCTTGAGTTTTGATGTCTAATTTTGTGTTCTGTATAGCGTCCGCGCTCTTCGCAAGAAGCTTTACTCCGATTGGAAAAAGGCTCCGGTTCTCCTATCAGTCAGCTCAACGAGGCAGCTCAAATTATAGGTCTGGATCTGGCGCTGTGTGCAAGTCACCCGGAAATCAATAGAACAACCCACGTTCAAAGTCGCGCCGCTCCGAAGGAAGAATGGGTTCTCCGGTGGTTATTGAAGAAGCTGAAGGCGGGGAAGAATTATCGCGTCGAGCCTGCATCTTTCCTCCTGTTACGGCAGCTTATTGATCTCATTCAACCAAAGACTCTAGCGACAATGCTTAAGGACCAGAAGTACTTGGCAATCCTCGACCACGCGATCACCGACTTGGAGGACGATGTATTTGCCGGTCTTGAAAATGGAACGACAGAGTTAGAACAGTCCGATTCGGAGTCTAGTAAGACTATGAGTGATTCGTCGCCTCAGAGTGATAAAAAGGGAACGAAAAGAAAGAGGACTGGCGACAGGGAGGGAGACGGGATGGACATTGACGAGCAGCCGCAGACGCCAACATCGTGTTTCTTAACCTTCATTCGTGCTTTGGATTGCTTGTATAGCTTGGTAATGATTGCAAACCGGACGCTGGAAATTGATGAGGTAGCCAGTTCGCATCTGAAGCATGCGCTGAAGGGGGAGCCTGAATCTGTTTCTGTGACATTAGGAAGGTCGTTCAGACTTGCGGCTGTCGCTACTACCCAGTTTTTTAATGCACGGAAGACGACTGATCTGCAACACCTCCTATATGTGCTTCCAGCCATACTGGACCTATGGGAGTTGAGATCGAATCGTCGTGTTGACTCGGACAGTGGATCAAGCAATGTAGGTTTTGTACCGGGCTGGTTGTTGGAGAGGTGCAAAGCGCTAACGTCCCCAGGAATCGTTTGCTAAGTATTGCTTCCAAAGTACTCTGAGGCTGCAGCACTGTGTTCGATCCATCCAACTTGACACCGACGAGAGAGCCCAAGTTCTGTATGGGGTCGAGCGTTTAATTGCACTTCATGTGGTTCTTCCAGCTCGGGCTGCCTTTTTCGAAAGGGGCGGCTCAGGCATAGACTATTCGGCTAGCGAGCCGGACTGGAGCGCCGTAAAGCCCGTTTCTGATACCTTCCGGCCTATTCTCTGTGAGCTCGAGTACCCAAGCCAGAATACCAGCGGTGACATCGTCAAGCAGAGGACATTGTGGAAAACCGCAGAGCTTCTACCCGAATTTTTCGATATTGCATGCCGATCTGTTCCTAGAGACACCTTCCGAAGACAAACCCACGATGCTCCTTGGTTGGAAACGCTGTTTGTTGCCGTTGCAGAGCTAGCATTCTCTATTGTGAAAGCTGAGAATACTTCCACTTACCTTCCTGAGTTTGTTGATGTCTTGACACGGCTGTTCCGCGTCGTCCTTAACCGGAACGTGCAGCTTTCTTTACATACTCTACTTACTCATGCTGCCTATACCGGCCTACATAGGGACGGGCTAGATCAAGTTGAGTGGGGCTTAACTGCCTTGTTGGTTGAGCTTGGCGCCGACATATTCCTGCCAAATTCTGGGCTCAGTAACTCGACTCAACTGCTGGACACCTTACTCAAGAAGATCAACCTGTATTGGCGTAGTTGTGCTCGCTCTACAGAAGGTAGTTATGAAATCATCAAGAATGGCATTGTGATTCCCCTCATGCGCGCATTCTTGGGTGCCAGAGACATGCCGACTTTCATGCAGTTATGGTATGAGCAACTGATGGATGTAGAGGAGGCGCGATCTGAGGACAGTAGCCTGTCCCTTTTTACTGTCTGGGAGGATGATGATGTATGCAACGTTTACAGTGAATTGATGCGCAGCCCTCTCACCAATGCACATGCTTCAGCGCAGATGCGTGCTGCTACAACTGAAATTAGAGGCGAAGATGGAAAGGTTTCGAAGTCTGCTGGAGCTTACGCACAGATTGTCCTCACAGAGGCCGGTTTCAGAAATCGCGGGTTGACCGCCACAGATTCTCATGAGGATCTGAGTTCCATCATTGAGACACTGAAGTCCACATTGTCCTCGAAACAGACACTTCATTGGCGATGGCGGTTGTGGAGACTGCTTCGCAATCTTCTTGAGAATAATTTGCTGTCAATTGACAGCTCCCTTACTACAACAATTATGAGCCTAATGGAAGCTGCGACGAAGTCGATCAAACGTCACCAGAAGGACCAGATGAAGAAGCTGTGTGCTCCCTTGGAGTGCTTTGAAGCATATCGATTTACTATTACTACCATTCACGTGTCTGCAACCTCTAGCCACATCAATGAATTTAACTTGCTCAATAAAGACATTACAGAGTTCATGAAATCTAGCTTTGGAGAAATCACAGCACAGTCCATAAGTTCCTCGTGGAACGGTCGGGTGGACACTCTCAATTCGACGTCTCTCGTCTTGGCCTACTTTTTAACGCTTGTCAGGAGCCCGGGAGTCTGGCCCAATGTTAACTTTGAAACTCGACGTTCCCTCTTTCAAAATATGCTTTCACTAGCAACTTCGCAATATCACCCGTCGTCGACCCTCGAGACACCTCCATCTGAGGCAGGATTTTTGCAAGCTTGGGCGAGTGTAGTCTGTCACGAATACCTCCTTAATGCTCCTACCATCGCCATTGACTTGATTACCGTTCTGTCAGAAAGAGTCAAGGAGGACGCCTCGAACCGCAGACTCTATGTTGAGAGTCTCCAGAGAATCCCCACTCCCCTCATCACACGTCGCCAGAGGGGCCTACTTTTAGACATATTGCAGGGCATTGTCCTACAGGAGGATAGCTCGATCGAAATTACTTTGGGGATGCTAACTTTAATGGCGAAGCTGGCAGACATGCCCAAGTCTACAGCGGCTTTGACCAGTGCTTGGGAACCGATTTGGACAGTAGCCAAAGCTGTCAGTTTGCAGGGGACAGAAGTCGACCTGCAGATTATGAAAGCATTCCGAAGCTTACATCGGGCAGTCATATCTAAGCTTCTCGTTCTCTCTGAAGAGGACTGTCGTAAATTGTTCAAGAAGATGTATCGCAATGTCTCGTCAAAGGCATCCAAGTTACGATCTATTGACCGTGATTCCATGAATTGCTTTTTCTTGAGGATCTCTTTGTCTCAACTCTGGACTCACCGTAATCGACTTTCAGATATTGTCGATGAGACGGAGCTGGCCACATGCCGCCAAAAAGTATTTGACTTGGTGGTAACGGAAGTCAAGTCTGTCAAAGATCAATGCAAGAAGCAGAAATTAGAGGAAACTATTACTCTGATCAAGATTCTGGATGCATTGGAGGACTTTGAAGACCTAGCGACTGATCACGTCGAGGTTGCGAAATTCTTGACAAAGATTGAGAAATACGTTGAAAAGTCCGTGGACTCAGGGTCTTCACTGAGAAGACTCATCAGACGCCGTGTTTTGGCTGGCAAAGGCACCGAGAGGAGTATCACACTACCTGTGATAAGCTTTGCGGAGACACTACCTCTCCAACACATGTATGGCGAAGAGCAGCAACTGTTCATTCGATCAACAACTGCCAGATTCCAGTCGATGACTGTGGACCAGTTAACTCAAGTAATCCAAGACACTCGAGAGCTTGGGTTTGGTGGAGACAACGCCGCTTACCATCTTCTTGTCTCCGGCTTAGCTGTCGCCTCGCTAGATCCTATCGAAGACAAGGAAAGCAACACAGCGAAAGAACTCTCTCTTCTATGCACCGCTGTGACAGATTCAGTTCGTCGCAGCAAATCCATCGAGCACTTTACCCTTGCTACCGAATGCCTAGACATTCTTTTGCGTAGCCACACGCGTTGCATTACTCAGTGGAATATCGACAGTCTTCTCGCATGCGTTGCGGTGTGTGCTTCAAAGGCGGGTCCTCAAATTAGCCCTGAGTTTTCTGCATCAATTTACATCAGACTGTGTCGGTTGATGGGCGTGCTTTTCGGTATTCACCGCCAAAAGCTTGGTGGTCGTTTCCACCTGATCCTTCCTGCCATGCAACGGCTCCTTAACTGCTTGTTCGCTCGCACAAAAAAGCGTACACGGGCTATGGTGTCGGAGAAGAGATACACTCAACAACCATATTGGCTTGCACCCCTGCAGGCCGCTCACGCCGTGCACTTCACCCGTCTCCTCACATCACTCTGCGACCCGACCGTTTCTGCAGTGTCGAGACCCACCCAGACTGGAATTGGCCACGAAGGTCTGACTGACCAGACCAAGAAAGCTAAACGGATCGCGGGCCAATATCTCCAGTATCTCGTAATGGAGTATGCACAGAGCTCCCTGCGTGGCTCATTAACGCCGGAAGTTAAGGCTGCTATCCTGCCAGGTCTCTATTCTGTATTAGATGTGATGTCGCGAGATACGATGCGGGCCCTGAATGCCGGATTAGATGTATCCGGACGTGCGATCTTCAAGAGCCTTTATGATGACTACGTGAAGTTCGGCAGATGGAATAAGGGTTAGAGGCACTTGAGTATGTGAAAGTAGGGAAGTGGAATATAGGTGGGGATGGGGCTTGTCAGTAGTTATTGATACATTCTAGCGAACCAAATAGATCTCGTCTACATGTCAATACCAATGAATGGATGACAATACGCATGTCCCAGAACTCGTCGCTGATATGTTTATACATAGCAGCATTGCTTACAATGAAATTGTTTGAAAACCACATTCAAACAGTAGCAAACGTAAGTACAGGAGCGAAGCCATGGCCTGATTCCGTAGACTTCATAGACCGATAGTCCTTCAGAAGAATAATCGGAACTGAGGCCTTTCACCAAATATAAAATACTACTGGCTTATTCAACCCTAGGATAGTGCATGAATTAGGGCAGAGGTAAGTAAGGTATATATTTCACGTCAAATCAGGCAAGAGGTTAACGGATGTTGGAATGCTAGGAAGTGAAAAGATCAAATAGCTGTGAACTATTGAATACGCCCATGATATTGCCTAATACCGCATGCAGATGACATATACCTAGTGAATGCCCGCTTTGTGGAATCAGGTGGGATATTGAACACTGTCGCAATCCGGCCTCATAGAAAAATATTAAATATTTCTAGTAATTTTCTAAGCCTTTTCAGTATTTTTTTTATTGTTGTTTAATAAAAGGGGGCTTGTCGGACCTAGAGGACCTTTGTATTGGTTTGCCTATATAAAGAGCCTTGCCTTACCTACCCCCTCAGATAGTTCTAGTTAAGCATCATCAGACAGTGGAATTGACTGTTTTCTAATTTTAGACATATTCCACATAAAAGGTCTCATAATTCCTACCTAGATAAGCCTTCTCAATAAATCTGATTGTTGTGATATCATCTACTTCCATTCGTATTATTGCCATATTCTTCTACACCTCACAAAGAAGCTACTCTACTAAACTAATTGAAAACAAAATAGAAGCGTATACCTAATACTTTAACCAGCTGACTACCTGATAAAGCTCTTAGTATACTCGCCTTAGCTTCGCCATCACGGCTACTACACTCAAACTGCACGTTAAGGTGCGAGTTCATCGCTGGAAGCCCGGCCCGAAGATCCTGGGCACCCACTGTCCATAGGACTTTGGCAGGGAACGCATTAACGTTAAAGTTCACTATCCGAACTGTCCGGGAGTGGGGGCAACTCCTGACCCTCAAAGGAATCATTCACCATGGTGTCTGTCCTCCATGGTTGGGGGCAGGGGTGGCTCCTTGGGTCGCTGGGGCGGGACCTGAATCCCCACCCCCTTGCTGATGAACATGCGGCTGCGGCTGCGGCTGCGGGGCCAGCTGGAGGGGCATATTCACTCCCTGATCCAGCGTCTGCGAAGTGAGAGCGAGATGCTGCTCAACCTGCTGCTGCTGCCGCCGCCGACGTCTACGCTCCTGAGGGAGGCGGACGTCGACCCGTCTGTTCTTCCGTCCTTCACCTTTCACGGCTGCGGGAGCAACCTGGTAGGTGGGTGGACACGAGGTATGGCGGTCAGAGCTCTGGCGTTTCCACAAAACTCGTTCTACCATCGTGTCAGCTTGCTCAGACAGACTTTCTGCACAGTCCAAAGTGTTACTCACCAGAACCTCGATGGCGTTCATATATGTCCGCTCGTCGTGCTCATCTCTAGTGCGGTCGTCCTTGCCACAGCGACCACACGGCTTATGCTTGTGCTTTCTCTTTTGCTGCTGTCTGTCTGGAGGGGGGTTTGGCCAGTATCCGCCACCAGGTTTACCCGGCGGGGGGGCAGGAGGGCCCTCGAAGTTATCCACCACAGCAGCCATGGCAGATGCGGAGCGGAAGAAAGGAAACGGGGAGAGAGTGATAAACACACACCTTAGATGGGAATAAGTAAAGCCGCGTGAGAACTAGTAGTCGCCGAAATAAATCGAAATGACGGTGAAGAGGGATGAAGAAGAAAAGGAAAAAGGAAAACAAGAGGAAAGATAAAGAAAGTGAGTGTTGAGCCTAGCAACGCAACATAGCGCGTCTAGCCACTGCGATTATTCACTTTCACTGCTATGGGACAGTCCATGATTGGGTACTGCACTCCGTGGATGTGACATTTCATCAATCTCCCTACAACTCCCCTCAATAACCGAAACAGATCTCACCTACCGTAAGACAGTAGAGCAAAACAGAGTTGTTGATAAGAACGAAAATATATAACGAAGATAGGCCTAGATAGACTCTGATAAATCAATTATCCATAGCACCAGTACTGCGCCGCGTACACCTCCTAGAGCTGTTTTTCCTGGTCTTCACAATTAGTTGTAGACTGACGAAAACGATAAGCTTCCTGCTCGTAGACTCATCTGTTAATTTTCCGTATTGAATGTGCTCACTTGACCATCTTACCTGAATTACCTGGCATCGAGCTTCAGCCATGATGTATCCTCCTCTTGAGGAGCGGTAACGCTACTGGCCTTATTCGCTTCCATCCAGTTGTGATACCCGCCAAATTAAAGAAGGGTATGTCAGCACAGGTAAAGTACTGCTCTCCCAGGAAGACGCCTTTAGCCAACACTGGGAAGATACGGTTCGTAAGCAGAGCCAGGAAGTCAACAGTGGTGGGAGGAATGTCGGCAATCATGGGTGGGGAAGCCGTGGAGTATCTCTGATATCCTTAGAGCGAGGTAGGAGGAGCGTCGAGGAGTGTAGCAACTGCATATATGACCACAGGAGCCGCTCCTTCATTGCCGGTTGCGCAGCTGTAGTTCTTG
The DNA here is from genome assembly GCF_009176365.1 of Aspergillus alliaceus. NCBI lineage: Eukaryota > Fungi > Ascomycota > Eurotiomycetes > Eurotiales > Aspergillaceae > Aspergillus > Aspergillus alliaceus. The sequence goes on along the minus strand of NW_022474689.1, from coordinate 997,860 downwards.
TGTTCCACGACCCACTGTCAGGTACTTGAAATTAACCCCATCGGAAGGGGAGGAAGTGTGGGTTGGTACTGTAGACTAGCAAGGTCGCGTTAGTTAGCCAGAGGGCAATTGGTCATCCGGAAAGCGTCGAGCCCTTTGGGGGATATTGAAAAATGGGTTGACCAGCTGTCCTTGACGTGGGAACTGCGTGCACAGAGAAGATGGTTAGCTCCTCACGCACCATATCATGGTTTCCAAGAAGACGTTAAATACGAAAGAGACAACGGTGTACGTACTGATTGATAGCTCAAAGTTGAGGACCTTACGGCAAAAGCTACGCAAAGAAATTGGGGAACGGTGTTGCTATCACACTAGGAGGGAAGAGTCGGCGGGGGAAAGAAGGGGAAATGAATAACAAACAAACGACTTGTAACCACCGTTTCCTCTATACATAGAAACCTGGACAGAACTATTCGAGGATGAAGTTAGAGGGCGATAATTTGGAGATTTAGATAGAATGGAAAGCAAATTATTTGGTACCGTTAGGAGGTGCTTCCTTAAAAGCTTGCCTAATTATGGGAACGCTAGAAAATGAAACGATCAAATAGCTGCGAACAGAAATGTTTAGGCCCTTATACTCACGTGCATTCAATGCAAGGTTACTCCACGGATCTGGGGAAATTGCATTCCCGCCGGAGTTTAGCAATTGATCTGCGAGTGTTGGGTACTCGTTGACATATAGTAACTATACTGTCATGTTTTCTGCCTAACATTTGCTTTGTTTGCCAAACCTGATCCTTTCTGTTTAACCTCTATGTTGATAGCAAACATGAGAGTGCTACTCCATATGGTGGGAGTCAATCATGGAGAACGCAAGGGACCATCAAGATATCTATCCTGATAAACGGGATTTTTGACGCCGTAAGAGTGCCTTGTACGTAGAATAGTGGCAACAGGTTTTTCTCTCTCTGTGGTCCGGAGCTCAAAAAAAAATTTTGAAACAATAACCATACGATGAGGAAGGATTTGCCTATCGGTGCTAGTTAAAAAAAAACACGGAATCAGAGACTGTTAATCAGCTCTTTTATGGGGGTCTAGAAACGTACCAAGTACGGAGTAGCACAAGGATTCCCCGTAACCCACACGTGACTGTGGGGTTATCCGTTATCGCCCGGAGAAAAAAGAGAAAGAAAAAGAAAAAAGAAGTATTTTTCCTTTGCTTACTCGATCTGATCGAGTCAGCAAGGGGAAAGCCGATGAGGCAGCGATTAGATATGCCCAGCCCGCCCGCCCCGCTGTGGCTCCCTTTGGTTCTATCTTATAGGCTGGCCCACCCTACGCCCTGTTTGCGGAGAGCTTATCGCAGATAACGAAGAGCTCTTACTCGAGAGAATCGAGCAATCAAAAAGAAAAAGAAGTTCAATGGACGCTTGGCGAGCGGCTCATGGAGGGTGATAAGGAACGTCATGGCGCAGCAATCAGATGCCTCCATCGGCCATTTTCTTACACACTCTTATCAGCTTCAGGTTCGTTGAACTGTCGCCCAGGGATTATCTCTGCTCATATGGGTCGATACCGGGTTTCATCACGCCCGTGATTGGCCGGATGGGGCTGGTCATGACGATGGTGCCTTCCACATCCTCAGGCTTCACCTTTGTTTGAAATGGATTTAAAAAGAAGTCGGGACGAGGGGTGGTTGGCGGGCAGACGAAGTACACAGATTGTCATACGTCTCTCGCCCATCCCTCCTCAATTCATTAGAATATCTCTATCCTTACTACAACCTGAATACAGTTTCTACCGACATTCTATCCTTCTTCGAACCCTAACCCCCCTTCCCCTCACACCCCTTACGACTACTGGAATCTTCCACCCAAGTCCTACCTAATCTTTTCGTATTCCTTCCCACTGGTGCAGCAGAGAATGGCGCGAATTAAGGAATGGGTCGAGAAGCTGGAGGTGCCATCCGAGCCCGGATTGACGAACGCCCAGATGATGTTGACGAACCATGACTTGCGGCCAGGTGAGATCATTTGAACTGGCCGGCGGATCCCTTCGAGACGCCTCTTACTGCCTCTTTCCTTTGTTCCCTACGATTCATCCACAGAGGACGAGTAGAGCTGACCGTATGCACCGTTGGTTTGCGTCGCGATTTACAGTTGACCCGGAGCGTCGTCAATGGAAATGGTTCAACTTTATTGCTTTCTGGATTGCAGACTCTCTGAATATTGTGGGTTCTGGTGCTCTTTGTCAGGACGGGAGGGGCAATGCTAACAAATCTGCCAATAGAACACTTGGATGATCTCGTCCTCGATGATTGTGGATGGTCTGTCTTGGTGGCAGTCATGGATTTGTGTCTGGGTCGGATACTTCATTGCCGCCTGTTTTGTATGTATGACGGGTCGCATCGGCGCCGTGTATCACATCTCGTTTCCTGTCGTGTGTAGATCCACGTTTGGAATTTGGGGTTCGCTCTGGCCCGTTTTCAATCGAGCTGCAATGGCGGTGATATGGTATGGTGTGCAGGGTTTCATCGGAGGTATGCACCTGTCTCTTGCCCACCAGAGACTGTCACAGGCTCGTCTAACACCAGAACAGGTCAGTGTGTGACATTGATGATCAGCTCAATTTGGCCCAGTTACAACCGCCTACCCAACACTATCCCCGCCAGCTCGGGCGTCACGACGAAGGACTTTGTAAGCTTTTTTCTCTTTTGGCTACTCTCACTGCCGGCCCTTTGGTTTCCCGTCCACAAAATCCGGCATCTCTTTACCGTCAAGGCGATCTATTCGCCGATTGCCGCCATCGCGTTCTTCGCCTGGTCGATCTCACGCGCCAAAGGGATCGGCCCCATCGTTCATCAACCGCATACCGTACACGGTAGTGCGCTGGCTTGGGCGGTGGTGAAGGCGATCATGAGCTGCTTGGGCAATTTTGCTACGCTCATTGTGAACGATCCGGATTTTTCAAGATTTGCCCGGAAGCCAAAGGATGCACTGTGGTCGCAACTTCTTACCATCCCCATCGGCTTTGGAATTACCTCCTTCATCGGTATCATTGCGTCCTCATCCTCGGCGGTGATCTTTGGTGGAGAGATGGTGTGGAACCCTCTGGACCTGTTGGGAAAGTTCCTGGACGGTGCCAGCTCGGCTGAAAGGTTTGGAATCTTTGTGATCTCCACTGGGTTTGCTTTAGCTCAGTTGGGAACGAACATTTCGGCGAACTCAGTTTCCGCTGGTACGGATCTGACGGCATTGGTTCCTCGCTATCTTACGATCCGGCGCGGAAGCTATATTTGCGCTGCTGTTGGCTTGGCTATGTGTCCGGTAGGTAGCCTCAAGCATCGCGTGTGGTCGATATGAAGCTAACAGGGATGTAGTGGAATCTCGTGTCATCATCCAACAACTTCACAACATACCTCTCGGCTTACTCAATTTTTCTGTCGTCCATCGCCGGTCCAATGCTGTGTGATTATTACATCGTCCGCAAGGGTTATCTGCGGGTCAACGATCTATACAGTGCTCGGAGAGACTCTCCATACCGATTTATCTACGGCTTCTCCTGGCAGGCATATGCCTCGTATCTCGCGGGAATTCTCGTCAACATTGTGGGTTTCGCCGGTGCCGTTGGACGTAAGGTGCCCGTGGGTGCCCAGTACATATATAACGTCAATTACTTCTCGGGAGTCGTTGTGTCTGCCCTCATGTACTACATCCTGACTCGGTTCTTCCCCGTTCCCGCGACGAGCTCCACGTGGTGTGAAGTCGATCAGGATGTAGACAGCCTTGCGGGTGAAGAAATTGAACCGTATGATGTACCTGAGCCAACGAAAGCAGATCATCTGAATTACGGAACGCTCCAGGAGTCAAAAGCACCGAAGGCTGGGTCATCGGCTGTTTTATGATTAATGAGACATGACTTGTTTTACTTGTGTTTCTATGTTTGACTTCATTCTTATTTGACCTTAATAGAACCGGGGGGTTTTTTTTGTCACACTTACAGCGGATAGTTGGGTAACTAGTATTGATTTTTATGGAATGCGAGGATTCTTCAATTGATTCATATATCACTATACGCAGATCCTTCTACCAAATTACGCAATCTCGGACAACATTTTGGGCCAAAATAGATTCCACCGTACAGATCAATTGTGTAGATCACTCTGCACCAAAAAAGACCCACCAAATCCACAAGTCCTAAATTCAACTTATATATCCCTTGGACATTTTCATAACATCATCCATTCATTCCACATCCATCTCCCGCTTTAGCGAGTAGTATATCCACCATTAGCAAAGATCGTCTGACCTGTGATCCACGCGCCATCCGTGCACAGGAACCGAACAATCGGCGCAATATCCTCGATCATAGTCAGACGGTTACCCATGCCATTCGCCTTATGGAACTCGACCGCCTCTGGGGATTCCTGGGGGTAGAAGAAGGCTATTGTCGAAGTTCATTAGATTTTCTTTCTTTCGGTCTTTCTTTTTACAAGAACGGTATTGTAAGAAGAGGACTAGACTTACGGGTATCCATTGGACCGGGAGCGATATTGTTGACGCTGACGCGGCGAGATTGGAGTTCTTTGCAGACGCCTCTGGGGGATGGTTAGATTGTGTTTCTTGAATGGAGTGAGGATATAGTAACGAGGAAGAGTAGCTTAGATACATACCGCGTAAAATGCTCCACGGGAGCCTTACTCCCCGCATAAGAAGTATAGTATCCCGTAAAAGCCCCCAGAAGGGCCGTGACAATCGTGATGATCTTCCCGCCATCCGTAACATGCGCGGCGGCCTCCTTGAGTACGAAGAATGCTGTCTTGGAATTGATCCTACCATTACCAAGGTTATTAGCCCACTGTCTCCTCTTGTTTCTAGGCTTAGGCTTGGGCTTCTTTCAATGCATATGAGAAAGTAAAGGCGTCGACAGAAGCGACAAGGATAAGAACGGGGGCGGGGGCGGCAGGTCAACATACGCAAACATCGAATCATACTCCTCCTCCGTGATCTCCGTGATCGGTTTCTTGAGCACCTTGCCCACGGTATTCACTACGATGTCGATGTGTCCGAAGTCCTGGAGGACATCTTGGAAGAGCTTGGTCACGGCACCGGCGGTAGTGAGGTTACCCTGGTAGAAGCTGACTTTGATGGAAGGATACTTCCCCTTCAGCTCGGCTTCGAGGGTTGAGGCGTCGGCTTTGCTGCTGGAGGAGTGGTAGTGGAGCGCGAGGTTTGCGCCGACGCTGGCGAGGTCGCGGGCGGTTTGGGCGCCGAGGTTTTTGACGCCACCGGTTATGAGAGCAGTTTTGCCAGTGAGAGACATTTTTCAGAGATGTAGTTGGAGGTAAGGGGTGTGTTTCAATTGTAGAGTAAGTAGTATTGCTATAATTTGTAGGACTATTGTAGATGAAGAGGAACGAGACATGGTTCTTATATAACTGGGATCCGGGGCCTTTATAGCTGCTCATGGAGACACAGTTGTGGTACTCCGGATATACGGCCCTATACAACCATGACTGATAGTGACCATTTCTGGCGTTAAGGGAACTAAGTGACGTTTCCTTGAAGGATGTTAAGAAATTAAGTTAAGTATGTGGTATCCGGAAAGGGTAAGCGGGACGTAACGATCGGACTCCACTTTGGTAGTTCTGGTGTCGTGGTTGGTGGAAGCCATTGCGGGTCTTATGGATACATGGTACGGGCTCGATCAGTGATGTCCGATTTGGGACATCGCACACTTAATCCTGGTGTCTTCCAAGGTTCATATCTGAGATTATAACCACGATGAAGGTTTCGTCATGAGACATGACATCCAATGGGAGAATTCCCTCATGGGTCGGTTACGCGATCGTTGAGGCATACAATCTGATTGATCATCGACGTTTAACCGAATAGAGTGTGGTCCGTCCACGAGTGATATCCCAATTCAGAAATGATTCCGGGCTCAAAGACACGTTGCATTGTTCAAAATGACAAATTTCATTAACTCCAGATGCCCGAGCTATCCCACGCTATATTATACACATACATATATACAGAGGTATATCCCAGCCCTATACTCAATCACGAAGATGCTAGAAAATGACCAGGATTCGGATCGGGGAGAGCCTGACCCGGCACGAAGGTAGCGCCAGGGAAATACAGCGTCGATCCGTGCAGGAAGGCAGCGTTGCGGTCAATCCAGACCACAATTCGCCGGAGCAAGCCGTTCAGACCGAGTGCTGTTAGACCGCCTCGTAGTCCGACGGCTCGAGTGAGGCCCTTCATGTGCACGCTATAATTATCTATGTTCCCGAACATCGCTTCATAACTTCCCATCTTCGCTATAGCACCTACCAGCGCATCACTTACCCGGTCCGGTCGCTGATACTTTAAGGAGTCGTTGATGGCTTGTACCGCTTCACAACGGAGGCTGAGGAGGTTTATCTTCATATCCGCTGTGTGCTCGTTCAGAGATGCATAATGGGATGCTGCGAGCAGCATGATGACTAGGAACAGCGCAGGCTCACTCATAACCAGAGGAAACCAACTTGTTCTCAAGAGGCCCTTGTTCCCTGGTAGATCGAGCTCGGGGATATCCACAGCCATGTCCATCAGATCTTGGGGTATCATCAGTACAGCTCTACTCGCTATGAATGGATGATGCTAAGCCCACACTCACAGTGATCCACAAGAACTGGCACGAATGGTCTGAAGTCGATCGGGTAGGATCGAAAAGGATCGACTCGAAGTCCCCCTAATTGAAACGGGAAAGGGAGAGTGGAGGAGTGGCCCGAACTGTCATGGAAATCGGTTTCTGAGTCGCTTCGGGGTTGCCAGGCTGGACAACAGTCTGCTCCCATGCAGATCGATACCACTGCGTTTCTTTTTCGCTTGAGGGATGGGCGGTTCTCAGCTTGCTTCCACTGATACCGAGCCACGTGGGATCGAATTTCAGGCTCCTTAGCGAGTTGAAGAGCATCCTTCGGCTCCTTGACGTTTATGAAAACAAATTCCATACCCATCTTGCCTTAGTTGCGAGGAGGGGAGAAGGATAAAAAGAGTTGATCGACTTGTGTGTATTTCTTTGTGGGTGTGCTCTGGTGCTGTACTAAAAGTGTAGTAGTTCAAATGAATCCTACGAAAGGATAATCATCATTTGACAACTTTTGTTTTTGTTATTGTTTTACTTTTCCGAGTTGTCCGTTCAGGAGAGAAAACACGGGGAGACCAGAATTTAAGGAGATGGAACCGGTACTCTTACAGTGTGGTTGGATATGATAGGGAAGAGACGGAGAAAGATAAAAGAGAGGCAAGAGGGGAGAGATTCGGTCGAGGTCTCAGCCGTACCCGGATCAGATCAGACTAACCCTCTGATGAGAAAAAAAGATTCCCTTAATGTGGAGGAAGCCCCACCGTTCCAGGCCAATGACAGTCCGGTACTCCCTCTTATGGTGTCGAACTACCAACTCTGGTCTCCTCCATTACCTTCTTCAGCTGAGTTTAATGTGAATTCAACTGGACGATCTTCCCACAATATAATTCATCTTTGGTGAAATATCTTGACTGGTCTGCAGGTATGGAACGGATAGTCTTTCGGAATCCTTTTCCTTACAGTCTGTTGTTGATTGGGAATGCAGCGTTGCTCTCAGAACGCGATGCCAACTCGTTGATGATTCTATACAATTTGAATATCAGCCCCTTATGACCACCTTCGATGGGCTAGATCGGAATCGTATCTCCACACGGCACAGCTTTATGGCTTGAGCTCTTAGTCTCGCTCAATGATCCCCATGATAGTTAGCTCGGTTTGAGGGAGAGCTTCCCCCGGTCAGCTCGTTTCAATAGTTGCTTCATTATGCCTTGAGCCATGGCAAAAGCACCCTTGTATTACTGAACAGGGGCAAACAACGGGGCTGGCGGGTTAATTTGAGATGTCTTGGAGTTGGAGCACATTGCGCCCGAGTAGGGCTCTATCCCAGTCCAACAACTTCCTAAACGAATCATGAGAGCATGCCTGGACCTGGAGATAGTGGCTTTCCTTGCCGTGGAAGAGGTTTGTTACCTCTCACATTATCCACCAGGAGTCATCGGCTTTTCCTATTGGTCTTGATATAAACTGTTCCCAAAAAAAAAGCTAGTCAAAATGATGCGTGTTCGGCTTTATTCTATATCTTGCTGCTATCTCACCAAGTCTTCGTCGAATTATAATTTCGCTCCACAGTCTACTGTTAGTATGGGACGGAAAACCTGGGTCAGGATACCATTGGGTGCCTATATTTCATTATTCTATTTTCATTATTCTGGAACGATATCTCCAAGTCATGACTTCGAACACGAGCCACGTGCCCCATGTGACCAGAGTGGGGTCTAAAAACAATGACAGCTGACGAATCCAACCTTACTTGTTCGACCATATCTTCGCCCACTTGATCTTGCTATCATGTACTTAAGTACGATCGCTGTCGTCGCTCAGTGTATCCTAGCCGCGTTTGTGGCCCGGGTGATCTACCTGTGCTACTTCCATCCGCTCGCGCGCTACCCCGGGCCTTTCTTAGCCCGCTTTACCAATCTCTGGTTCGTTCTCGTGTCCTCTCCTACCAAGCTAAGTGCTTTTAATTGCCAAGTGAACTAATCGATCTACCCGAAGGCGGCTTTTCACCTTTCTTGGCGGTCAACATCATCTCTCAGAACAGCATCTGCATGAAAAATACGGCCATGTCGTTCGCGTAGCCCCGAATTGGCTTTCATTTTCAGGGATACAAGACTTTGATGCTATATACGGCTTTAATAAATCGGTCGAGAAAGATGACTTTTACACCTTTGGCCGTGGGAACGCCAACCGCGTACCCAGTATCTTTTCTACAAAAACCGATGCAGATCACCGACAGAAAAAACGTAAAGTCCTGGGCCCGGCTTTGACGAGCGCGAAAGTCGCTAGATATGAGCCTGTGGTAGCGAAGCATGTGAATATCTTGCTTTCGCGAATAGAAACCGAGTCTACGTTGCGACGAGTTGACAAAACAACCACGGTGAATATGGCACCGCTGGTGCATCGGTTCACTACAGATGCCATGCTCGAGCTTATCTATGGCCCTGAGGTTGTCTCACATCCGTATACCGACTCTGCCACCGGGGGTGAAATGTGCTCAACCTTGCGCAAGATGTCCAAGATGGCATGGAGTTTCTCGCTATGTCCAACCTACGGCAGGAGTATAAACAGCCGTCCAATAAGTGCACTGTTGCGCAAAGTGGCCAACAAGAAAGGTGATCTTATGGCGTTGACTGCTCTCATGGCTTCGAGCCACGTGTTAATATTTCGGCGTCGAGAGGTTAGCGAACCTGAACAGCCCGGGATTGTGCACAGCTGGTTGGGGGTTCCTCCTAATGACCCCAATCGTATGACTCAAGATGAAGTCTTTTCAGAGGCAACCAACCTGGTGTTTGCGGGGCCGGGTAGCATGGCCGCAGCTCTAACGGCCACCGTCTACCAATTAGGAACAGAAGCCGGCCAAAAATGGCAGGAGAAACTGCGAAAACAGACCGATGTATCTTTAGAGCTGCAGGCAGTGATTAAAGAATCTCTACGCCATCGCGCTGCGTTTCCTACAGCTTTTCCTCGGGTCATCACACCCGGCGCCGAAACCGTAGTCTCGAGTCTGTCAACTCCGCTTCCCGTTGGTACGACCGTGTCGGCAAATACCTATGTTCTAGGCCGGTCGCGTGAAATTTGGGGTGATACTGCAGATCAATGGCTCCCACAGCGATGGTTAGGAGATGAGTCGCAACGTCGGGAGATGGAAGCTAAACTGGTCGCCTTCAGCAAAGGGCCACGAGGCTGTGTTGGTAAAGATCTAGCTTGGCTGGTCCTTGCGAAAGCAGTCATGGCGATCATTCAACGCTGGAAATTTGCGAGCCTGGGGGAGCTACGGGGGAAGAGCTATCTGGAAATGCAATATGATGATTGCTGGATTCAATATGAACAAATAGCATGAACCTGCTAGTGTGGTATGATATTAACCTTGAACTTTTGGACAAACAAGTTGAATTAGAATGCATAATTAAAATATCTGATTACTGGATTTAATGGCGCTTTGAAACTGCTAATTAGAATACGCTTCGCTTGTTTGCTCAATTGACTATCAATGAAGGCCTATCTAGGTCACCATGAGACTATAGATCTATGGCAAAGATTTTGAGCTCTTTTTTTCTACTCAACGCAGGCGCCTATTAACTAAACATGGTCCTATGTCTGAGAATCTAAGTAATATGAGGTCGTATTCCACGAGATTGACCACTCTGTGACTCATGAAGTGGGCTAGTGGTTGTCTCCATTTTGGGAGCCCGACGTTGATGCCAAGCCACAAGTGAGGTATATAAAGATCGAGAGATCTACACCAGAGCGATCCACTCCATCCCCACCTAAGGCAAATTAGTTCGTCTTCTCACGGCATAATAGAAATCAAGATTTCACCAGCACACAATCTTTCTCTCTTTTTCTTTTCACCGTCTCTTTCCCCCCCTCTCTCTTCGACTCCAACGAGGGGTAAACATACTACGTCATTGCTTTTCTTATCTTCCTACTAATCTCTCTTTATAACCCTTCGACCTGTTCCCCCTCATATCTTCCATCCCAAGAGACATCATGTCTACCCCAGGGGCTCTTCCTCAGACCCTTCGTTCTATCACTGATATCAAGATTAGTGAGCTTTCCAAGCAACGCTCGCTGTTTCAGAAGCAACGAGAGCAAATTCTCAAAGCAGCAGCAAACGCTCCCGACTTGCGATCTAAGGCACAAGTCCTCTTGGAAGGAGTCACCAAGCTCAATGGCTACGCGAACGACGCTTTCGACCGGGAAGATCTAGACACGTATCCCGAAGAGCCTGAGACTACGGTGGAGAATGGGACCGCCCGTGCCGCTCATGTCAATATTCGTCGCTTTCTTCTGCAGAGCCAGTATGACCCGTCGGTGTCAGATCGAAGCCTTAAAGGTTGGGTCGCGCAGCTTGAGGATGAAGTCAAAGTTTTGCAACTTCGCCACGAACATGCTTCCTTCTATAGCAGCCTCGTTACAGAGTGGTTGGCCAACCTTGAATCGGAGGGAGACTCCGCTGCCGCGACTGAAGAGCAAGGCGCCGGACTCGAGCCGGTGGGACGTGCTGAAATGCATGAGCAGCGAGCAACTTGGGAGCAGTATGTGTTCCACGAGGCGAGCGTGGATGAGAAAACGATCAATGCGTACCTTGACCAACTCTTCACAAAGACGAACTTATCTCAGCAAGCATTGAAAGATCTACGCCTGAAGATAAAGACCTTTGGAGATGAACTTACGGCGAAAAGGACGTGGTTTACCGTTGATGACCTTAAGTGGGTGAGCAAGGCACTCCTGAAATCGGATCTTCTCACCAGGGAAAAATCAGCCATCCTGAAGGACTTCATGCTCAACAAGTCTGTTGCCCAGGAGGTAGCGGACGTTTTGAATATGCGCCTTGCGTCTCTAGAGAGCTGGCACTGGCCGTCCGAAGGCGTCCCTATGGAAATGCGTCGTCACCTAAACGGTAAATACCGGATGTTCATGGATGAAGATCTGTTGGACAGTCTTCTTTTCCAATATCTCGGGCTAAAGTGGGCGGTGACTTTTCGCTCTGCATTTGTCAACTTCCAGGGCACTCGCGCCTGGAAAAACTTGCGCGAGTATATCCCTAAGACGGAGAGGGTACGACGTCAACATTTCCTTGGCAAGGAAAGGCGTTATGGCATCAGTTGCGTGAATGATTACAGACGCGATACGTACAAGACCCAGTACTTCATGACTCAATTGCCTGCCTCGGTAAAATCTGGCACACGAGAATATGATGATGACAACGACTTCACCGACGTTGTGGAAAACAAAAAGAACGTCCTAGAAACGAAGCACTCACTCCTTCATCTTCTGATTACTGAGTCTATCATGCACACCAGGCTTCATGGACAATTCACGGCCATCCAGTCAGATTTCAAGTACTTTGGCCCGTCTCTCCCACATACCACGATGCTCACAGTGTTGGCCTACTTTGGCGTGCCACAGAACTGGCATGATTTCTTCAGGAGGTTTTTGGAGTGCCCTCTCAAGTTTACTCAAGATGGGCCGGATGCCGCGGTGCAAACCCGCAGACGCGGGATCCCCATGAGCCACACCCTCGCGGACTGCTTCGGGGAGGCTGTTCTGTTCTGCATGGATTATGCAGTGAATCAGAGCACGGATGGCGCATACTTGTATCGCTTACACGATGACTTCTGGTTTTGGGGCCAGGAGACGACCTGTGTCAAAGCGTGGAAGACTATGACTGAATTCACTCAGGTAATGGGCCTTGAATTTAATGAAGAGAAGACCGGGACGGTGTGTCTCGAGAATAAAGATAAATCTGTCCAACAGCCATACCAAGGCTCGTCTTCCTCCACAGAGCCCGGGAAACCCGACGCTTCCGACTCCCTACCCACCGGCGATATTCGATGGGGTTTCTTGAAGCTTGATGCCGAGGAAGGCCGATTTATTATTGATCAAGAGCAAGTGGACAGCCACATCTCGGAGCTACAGCGTCAGCTCGCCGCATGCAAAAGCATCTTCTCCTGGGTCCAAGCATGGAACAGTTACTTCGGTCGCTTCTTCGCCAATAATTTCGCCAAACCGGCCATGTGCTTCGGACGGAGCCATATTGACATGGCCATCTCCACCCTTAGCCGTATCGAACGCACCCTATTCCCCGATAGTCCCAGCGGAGTCACTGATCATCTTCGGAAGACAATTGCCGAACGGTTCGATATCCACGATCTCCCGGAAGGCTTCTTCTACTTCCCTGTTGAATTCGGTGGGCTAGAGCTCACGAACCCGTACATCCCCCTTCTCGCCATGCGCGAGGACATCAAGCAAACGCCCTCCGGCCGCCTCCAAATGGCCTACACCGAGGACGAGACAGAATACCACGCTGCCAAAGAACGATTTGACCGAAACGGGCCTGAAGAACCAGCCTCTGCTGAAGTTTTCGGTGACGATGAGGACCCAACCGCTTTCCTCTCTTTGGAAGAGTACACACGGCATTCAGAGACGTATAGTCGCAACCTTCTCGACGCATACAAGGATCTCATCGGCGTTCCGGAGGAACTGATGATCAACCAGTCGCCGAAACTCCGCTGGAACCAAATGATGCTGGACAGGGGCATCAGCACCCGTAATGTCATTTCGGATTCGTGGAGCTCCATGTCGTCCTACTGGAAGTGGACAGCGGAGCTGTACCAGGGAGAGATGCTGAAGAGGTATGGAAGTTTGGCCGCGGTGAATCGGGAATTCATGCCATTGGGAGTTGTGCAGACCCTGAAGGAAGGGAAGTTCCGGTGGCAGGGCTAGTTAGTTTGTTTTAGTTAGATACCATCATATCGTGTTATATTTTCTAGGCAATAAAAGTCCGCCTTCAGTCGTGTCGCTCATACTTGCTTCTTATCAAACGATTAGATATATCCTGGCAACACATACCCAGCAAGCAACAAACCAAACATCACTCTCTATACCCAGCCTCAAACTCATCTAAAAGTCTATAAAGCCGCTTCTTCTCCTCCTCACCCCCAAAGATCACCCGAACCCCCTCCCGACATATATCCACGACATCAGCACGCGTAAGATCAAAATGCTCCGCCGCAATCAAATACTCATTCGACACGGGACTACAAAAAAAACCCACATCATCCGTCTACCAACACCAACACACACATCACACATATTAGCATGATCAATCACTCACTCCCAACCATACCCCCTCCCAAGGGCAAAAAGGGGCAAAAAAGAAAAACTCACACAAAGCACAACCGGACACTCCCCAATCCCCCTCCAATGCCCGAAATGATGATCCAGAAAACCCCCCTCAAACAACCTCGCATGGACATTACAAGAGATACACAATTCCAACGCCACCCCGCGTCTCACAATCTCCCTCTTAATATCCTCCCCAACATGAATAACATGGCCGAGCCGATCCGGCCCAAATCCCAATAACGTTTCTAACTCCCCCTCCCTCGCTGGCGTCTTCACCTCCCCGAAATGCACCGTGACGCCTAGACCCCCGGCCTTGGCTTTGGCGAGCGCAGGCCCGAAGATCGCAACGTCGCCTTTACTGGGATTACCGGCTATGTCGACGCCCACGACCAGCGGTTTGAGGGAGAGGGCTAGGTCGACAATGGCAGAGGCGTCGGGGGCGGAGTGGTGGCCGCGGTCTATGGAGAGGATGAGGCGGGTGGTTAGGGCTGGGTTTGCGGATTGGAAGGCGGTTATTGTGGAGAGGATGGTGGAGAGGTAGGCTTCCTTTGTGAAGCCGGGGGTGGAGCGGGGGATGGTGCGGAGTTCGAGGTATTTGACGCCGTCGCGGAGGAAGTCGGTTAGGACGGAGGTTGTGGCGTATTTTATGGAGGGGAGATCGGTTAGAAGGTGGTAAGTTAGGTTGCTGAAGGTGTTGAAGAAGCTGAGTTTTGGGTTGGTTCGTTAGATGTATATTCTATGGTGGAGGTGATTTGGGGCCGGGGACGGACGTTTCGAGGGTGTAGTCTACTTTGCCTGGGGGCATTGCGAGGAGGGGGTCTTCAAGTGAGAATGTTGGGTCTGCGGTGCATTTTTGGAGCCAGAGGTCATGGAGACATTGCCGGCTTATACTACCGCTCAGATGGGCGTGGAGCTGGGGGTTTGGTTTGGTTAGGTTAGTTGGCGGTTGGCATTGAAGTTGAGGATGTGCGGGGTATGAGCTTGATAGGGATATACTAACCTCGATTTTGGGGAGGGCTTTGGTAAAGGATGCGGTGACCAGTTTCGTGGGGTCCATTTTGGGATCTATGAAGTTTTTTGGTTCATGGGATAGTGAGTGAGGTTAATAATCTATAATCTATGGTGGGTTGTGTATGGGAAGTGGTGGTCTTTGAATGCGGGAGAGAGGTTTGGGTCTGCAGGTGGCTCGTTTGTCTACTTTTGTCTATTTCTCTTTCCTTTTTCTTTTTCGTGTCAACTCCCTTAATGATGATGTCTTTCGTTAGGGTTTACCGTTTGCGGAAATATGATTCAGATGAGGTGATTATTATGATCCATGGTTCTAAGTAGATTCTTGGGTTAACCTCGTGCTCAATTGCTCATTTGGTCTTTCCAAGTTCTGATCCTACTTGGTGATATATATATGAATATCTTCTATTGAATACGCCCATGAAATTACCTAGTATTGCAGGCACCTGACATATGCCTGGTGAATTAAAACCTACAGAAGTATGTGGATTGTTGAATACTATGGTAATCAGGCCACATATAAATGACCTCATGATTCCCACCTAGATAGGCCTTTGAGATAGTTTGATAGGGATCATAAAAACTCTGATCGTTTTGATATCGTTTAATACGAATATCTTACAAGCTATTCTACATCTTCAACGGCATAGCCTCGTTGACGATCTATAAAAAATTCCATATAACACCCATTTCACTTCACTAGAAACGTCACAGGGTTAGATATCCGTAATTTTCAAAGAGGAATAAGGTTACTCCATGTTTCATCTTCTGATACTCCGTCTTAAAAGTCTAATGGCTCAAATCCCGTGTTCAACGCCTCACAGAAACGTGACTCCTCAATGAATCGAAACATATATATAGTAAAATAAAAGGAGCCGCAGAACAGCCACTAGGGCCATACAAGTCTTATACGGAGTAAGCTGTTACATGAATCCTAGTCCCTAACTACATTTCCGTGTCCCCCGTCGGACAGGCTCATCCTACGGGCCCGGGTATAGATTGCAGCCCAGCCACACGGGAAGCAAGCGTGTTTGATATGGTGATCAGGTGTGGAATGACTCCATCGGGTCAAGTGTGTTACTTGACAGCTCAAGACAAAAAAGGGCATTGTCCATGACGGAGCTGTTAGGTTCAGTAGAACGTTTCAGTTGAAACCGTCGGCTAGTTAGGATTGCAACTGGCATGTAGTCAGTACTCATCTAATCGGGAGTGGGTCTGGCGGCCGAGTGCTTGGATCGTTGGTCCCAAGATTTGGGGAAGAATGAAGCGTGATCGTGGATCGCCGTGTCACCATCTTCTTGGTCGGGACTGTATGTAGCCTCCCTGTTTGAGTTCTTCCGGCTTGCTATTAGAGCTTGTTTTTGTAATATAGTGCTATACTTTCTGTTAGTCCCACCATAGAAGTGCACGTATCCCTTGCCATTCATTGGCCTCTACTTCACGAGGAGTGCGCACAAAGGCAATTTAGTATGAGTCAATTAATTCTTGTCGCTTATACCCTGATCAGAGTGATTATTGCCGCAAAGCCTCCTCTCCTCGGCTTGTGGATGTCTCGATATTAAACATGATATCAAGATACCGTGAGATGTTCTTGGCAGATCCGCGCCACCCCAGTTTGCAATATCAATACGGTCGTGCTATTTACGCGAACTGGTATGAACATACGTTGCACTCATGTTAGCCAGTCTCGTGTAAATTGGAGCCTTGCTATCCAAAGTTCGGATCTAATGAAAAGTGGAGAAAAGCGGCAGCCAAAGGCCGTAAGGCAAAAGGTGGGAAGGTCAAAGAAAGAGGCGAGGGAAGATGTGGGCAAAAAAAAGAAAGAAAAAGGGGGGGAAAGGCACAACAACACATTTCCGGACAGGCCGCGAAGCCTTCAATCAAAGAATAATTTCCATCGTGTCGTGGTTAGGCCCAAAGACTCATTCGATATCGATTGACCTCGTTGGTGGCCTCCCCCACCAGGATATTCACAAGGAATTAGCTCCTTTCTTTAACTCAACTTTGTATGACTACTCAATACACATATTAAGTATATCTTTCTCCAAGACGTGAGCTCAATGCAATCGTCCGTGAAGCAGTTTTACGTTGCCTGCCAATGCGCCGAAAAGGTAATGGAACGTTACAGTGTTTCCCCCAGGATGCGGCGCAGCCCCGTAGCGCAGGCAAGATTCGAATCTGATAATCTGATGGCTCAATGTGCCCTACTAGTGTTATCCCCATTGGGTACTGCACATGCATTAACCAGCGTGTTGTCCCACAGCCTCCGTGGGGGCCTTTCACCCTGCTCCTAGTCATAAAAGTGGAAGACAGACGACAAGGACTTTCCGGTAGCACAGCACGGAGACATCCATAAGCCCTGACACCGTGCACTGCCTCCGAGTTTCCCGCGGTCTTGTACGTTGTGCGGGCTAAGTTGTCGAAGCATTCTAGAATAAAACATGCTCCGTACGTACCATGTGGATAATTAGACGACGGCCGTTTCCATGGAGGGAAAAAAGTCGTCCTATTTTTAGGTAGGGACCCGACACTGAGTCACAGCGGCAAAAAGTGGAATCCCAGCAATAGACAAAAGTTCGCCGTGAACCCGCTCATTGGCGATACCTTGACTTAGTTGACCCATTGCCGATGTAGCCAACTTCGGTAAAACCGATAATCGTCAAAAAATACTCGGTATCGTTCACTCGTAATGGTATTGACGTCAGCCGTCGAAGGTCCTTGGAGTGAATTCACGAGGCACAATACAAGGCTATTCTTGAATTTTGCTCCTTGTTTTTCCAGAGTTGTGCGCGCCGAAATGTTGCATATTCTGTACGGCAGTGGCGCAGCTATCGGTTCGGACCGAGAGTAAAGTGAAAGGCAAGAGAAAGACGTACGTCCACTCTAAAAAAAAAATAATAATAATAAAAATTAAATAAACAAATAGAAACAAATAAAGAGGGGATAGCAATGGCGAGCACAAAGACAAGCCTGTGTAAAATGGGAAAAATCACTTAACATCCATGTGCATATCTTGTTCTATACCTTCCAATCAAAGCGAGGCTACACCGTTTGACTGTGAGAGAGTTTATCTATGGTGAGCCAGACCAATGACGATTAAAGCTTCGGTGGCTCATTTAGGCATGGAAAGACCAAAATTAATAACGACAAAACAAACAAAATCAAGAAGCAAAAAGCAAAAGTAACTCGCGACAGGTTCACTATTGAGTGAGACAGGGCCAAACCTCAAATTACACCCTTGCGGCTGATAGTCGCGCAGCAACAAGCCCTACCATAGTGGGCCGGCCCTAATGCTCGACCCAAGAGTATCAATGGCTCGATATCAGTAACAGTTGATTTTCGTGATTGTGGCTTGTGTCGAGCCACGACAGATACTGATTGGCGAGTTTGTACAGAGTATCTCAAGCTGATACATATCTGACCGAACACACGTCAGACAGTAGTTGTTGATGTGAGGGAGGAGCAAGTAAGAGGGAACCGCCCTAGCGAGTGTCACGGATATTTTTTCTTTTCCCAGCCAATCGTGATATCTGTAAGCACGTGTGGAGTCCTGAAGTGATTGTGGATCCGCTAGAAGTGAGTTTCATCCAAATAGGCTCCCACCTCACACATCCCGAGGCAAACAACCAACCCGCTGATATATAGCCAGAAAGAGGGGGGGGTTGGGATCAGATTTAGAATGTAAAGAGCAACGAAAGTTAAAGGATAGTAAGGCAAACATTAGGCATTAATGGTCACGAGGCTCCATACGCAGGTAAGTTGCAAACAAAGGCGTTGCTCATGCATGCCGCCTTATAATAGGAGCGATTTATAGACTATCAGCAAGCCACGAGCACGTTGTCTGGCTGGCTGAGAAGTCAGGCATTTGTGAATCCGACTGGGCGATACGCTGCAATTCTGGGAAACAACCACAAGGGAATGATAGCCTGAGCGCGAACCCTGACAGCATGATTGACTGGGGTTAAGAGAAGGCTGAGAAGCATCGAAGGCGCATCGAAGGATTTGATGTGCACTTACCTGAACTGAGCCTCAGGCAGAGACTTCGTTGCACGAACGCCCTCCATTTCCTGGTAATTATTCCAACCCAAGATACAGTACGATAATACAAGGCTGGTACGCAACTCTGTTTTTGCCTTTCCCAATCTATCCGACAAACACGGGACGGTTTACTTGATTCACTTCCATTTTATTGAACTCGAAGGAAGGCTGAATATGGTAGTGATAACTGTGTAACATGGTTGAGTAATTCGCAGCACAAATGGTAATTTGTAATCGTGGGCTCATTGGTTTAACGGGCAGAAGATTACAGTTTTCTGACGAGGACCCCGGCTCTGGAGGCGCAACGTTCCATCCAGTTGGGAATGACTGGTTTGCATTGTAAATTATTAATTTCGGACCTTCTCTTTTCTCTTTGCTTCGGGCAGTCCGAACATAATCTCTGGCGGTGCCACCGGTACCTGAGTCACTTTCAAGTGGTGATGTATAAGACATTCAATCAAAATATTTGAGCAACGAGGGAATTTCTCTTTTCGTCAAATGATCTCCTGAAGATCAGAAGTTGCTAGGAGCTAAAATACACCGTCACTTGATAGTCCAGATAATACATTCGCTCTCAGTCCATTAAATCCGCAAACATTACCAAACAAGAACAAAGAAAGCAAGGCAAGAGAGTCAAGCAATGTTTCTAATCTCACAGACAGAATAGAATGTCCCTGGATTGTTTTACCTATGATAGGGAAATTGTTGTGCGATGACGCTACAGGGCCAAGAAAACCAGACCGGTTTGTTGCTCTGTATGGTCGTATGTATGGTATTTAACGGGCTAGCGTAATGACATGACAGCGAACGATGATTGTATACCGCGCTAATGCAGTTGATTGTGGTAAGATGGGTAACCACTATGCTGGGATAATCTCTCTCTTTTTTTCACAAATTTTTTTTAAATGAACTCCTTTTTAGATGCTTCTTCCGCTTCGGGTGGTGGGGAAGCACTTTGCGTGCTACCCTGTCTATGATGTCATCACAGTCTCGCATCATTTAATTGATCAACTAAAGCACTTAGTCTGTAGTTGACCCGGGTCCTACCAAAGTAAGTAAATTACCGATTGTGAGGAGGTGGGGTGTTGAAAAGAATCCACTCTGACTACATGCAGAATGAACATATTGAAACGCCAACAGCATTAATATACGCTCAATTGCGAATAAAATTATTAATAAATCTTTAACTAGATATTATAATTCGTCCTTTTAATATCTCGCAGAACATAGAGGGGTAAAATGGACCGCAAGAGATCAAACCACTCAAAGGAAGGGAGAGAAAGCCAAGGGAAAGAGAAAAAGAAAGAGGGTACCAGGAACTCCACAAAAATTATGATCAACTATGTCTGCCTACAGCGATATGGATAATGATAGGGAGCTAAACGACTGGAAAGGAAAAGCCAAGGGGTTTGCCCGTTGGATGGTGATCGTAGCCAGGGAGTCCTCGGATGCGAGATCCTCAGTGAAAGAATGGAAGGGGATTAGAAGCTGTCAACTTAGTGGTCGAGTGGGCCACCGTTTTGGAATCCTCCCCACGAGGCAGATGGCAATAAACCAATCACTGTTGTCGACTGGGTTCCCCAAGGATGGTGCCCGGCAGCGTTAGTCCACTAGTGCCTAAGGCTTTTTCAGGTTCTATCGTCAGACTACGCAAGGGTGTCACCACTAATGACGGTGGACAATTGGATGCTATA
The DNA here is from genome assembly GCF_009176365.1 of Aspergillus alliaceus. Lineage (NCBI taxonomy): Eukaryota > Fungi > Ascomycota > Eurotiomycetes > Eurotiales > Aspergillaceae > Aspergillus > Aspergillus alliaceus. Next base: position 977,377 of record NW_022474689.1, on the reverse strand, counting down.
AGAAACCCCGACGACTGATCCTGCCCAAGACGAGTACTGCTAATGGGGTGGTAGACCGACCGGATAGGTAACAGGCTAATCAAATATGCGGATCCACCGTAATTAAATGAAGTATGTAGAAATGCAATGCTGAGACTTAAATTCCGTCACTATTAATGAAAGCAATGCTACGTTGATACTACTGTCTCAGGCAGTCAAGATTCAGAACCCTGAAAATTGCCCGGAATCTTGGTACCTTAAGTTTTAGCCTTCACTAGTACCAGGTCAGTAGCAAACACGGCCACCCTGGTAGCCGGTGCTCCCGGCGCGAATGAAATGATCCGCTACTGGTCACGGGCTCAGAATGGCCTGCTATCAAAGCGATGGTCTTTCGTGGCACGTCAGAGCACGGTTGAATGGTGCGTGTGGAGGAGGAGGTTCGGTTGGATTGGCAGTACGGAGAATTCCTACCTTTTCCCCCTCCTTTTCCCACCATCGATCATCATGATTGTCAGCGCGAGTTTGCCTGACCGGACTTGACATTCCAAAGCGGATGAGCCGATGGCATGATATTCTATTACCTACAGACAGACCTGCAGATACCAACCCTTCCCTGAGATTAAAATGAAGTAAAATAAAAAATAAACAAATTGTAAAGCAAGGAGCAAACGAGAGGTCATGAAGCACGCGAGACGGCGACAACCTAAAGCCACGAGCCCTATTTTTCCGTTCTGCTTCTCTCTGATCATCGCTGTCTATCGGTCGCATAATCGAGGAGGGGTCAAGGGTTTTCATCTTGTCTTTTCCCCTATGAGGTAACTACATATGTACATACGCGCAACTGAGTACATACAGTAAACGTTCTGAGAAGGTAACTACTACGAGCCTAGGACTCTAGGGCAGCCAAGACAGAGCGGAACAACACTCCAACGGAGGTTTAGGCCCCTTATCGCCGCTTCCTACAGACACTTAATTATAAATGTGTTGATGTACAGCCGCGTGCTGATCTTAGGGAGTATAGGCTGATATGCTAGAACTCCTTGCGTCATCATAGTATAGGTGAGGCCTTTAAGATTATCGGTACGGTGTTGACTGCTACCTTACACAGACTCCCGCCACAGCCGAGATATCATACAGCGATCGGTCGGGGGTTTGTCGGGTATCGATCTCATGACGATTAGTAGTGATGAATGGAATTGCCTACTTTGCATTCATACATATGCCCACATGCCCCGAGCACCCCGGGCTATTTTATTGAGCATGAATAGGAAATTTAGGATGAGACGAAGAAACAAGGAAATATCATTGTAGCACCTGCTAATGCATCAGGTCATTCGTATCCCAAAAATAGCCTGCCATTGGACCAGGAATCAGCCTTGTCTGGAAAAGGCTAATAGAAGCCCAAAATTGTGAGACATTAAGGTTGGCAAGCATACTAGTTAATCTAATCAGACTTTACCTGCTCCATGGAAGGATGAAAGAACCTTCGACGGATAAATGATATGGTTGGATGCTGGGCCGATAATGCCCGATAGCCGACAACATCATTTCTTCAGAGTCTATGTTATCGGTAGTACAGGCGAAAGAAAAGGGAGATGATGAAAAGAATATCATTCTTTATTTGTTGCTAGCCTACCTAGCCTCCTTCTCACTCATAGTTCCTTGATGTTCTACTCCATAAGTAGTAATCATACTATCCTTGTCAAAATCCACTGTGCTATATATCCAGTACAATAACAAAGATTGCCCTAGGAACCGGTCTGGTATGAAATCTAGAGGGGGAGGGGAAATTGACGATATTAGTCAGTCTAAAGCAAGATTCCATAATCCCACTTGTTAACGACTTTCCAATAATCTATGGTGAGCTGAACACGCAAATGGCAATGACAAGCAGAACAAGAAAGATAAGCATTGCCAACTCAGCAACATGGCTCAGCTGTTGTGCGGGGGTTCACACCCCACGATCCAACAAAATTTTCTTTTCCCTTACTTTTGGTAACTGTTTTGAGAGTCTTATGGTTGCCTAAATTTATTTTTATTTTTATTTTTTATTTTGATGGTAGACACGATGCATCTTCTAAACTGGTCGCATTGCTATCTGTTTCTGTTTTACTGCAAAGGGGCCTTGTCTGTGGGGGGAATACAGTACGGAGTACATCCCTTTTACGACCTGCTAGCCCCGTTCGTTAATATCCAATGATACAAGCTGAGTTGATGGAATGACTACCGGGTAGGAACCTTGTTCCTTTATTCTCATAGGGCAGAGGCGCAGAGAATAAAGAACATATATTTGGATCAGAATTCATTGGCCAATATGTAACATAGCTCCATGAGTTTAAGACTTCAAGTGCTCTAGCTATCCTCATTATCGCTTAAGTTGTAAAATCATGATCAGCCCTCACACTCAGTGGATGCTATCTGACCGCTCTTCTTGGGACGGTGAGGAGGTGCTGTGATACTAATACTAGTGGTTGAGAATGAGTCTTCAACATGGGCTAAGACAGTGAATGATAAGGCGCTGAGGTGGTAGCCCATAACTCACAGGACGATAGTGTATGTAAAAGAGTGTATTACTTGACATGAGGAGAAAATACCTTACTAATTACTAGCCTCCAAGATTAGTATGGGGCTAAGCCACTACCTATGAGAATCCCCCAAAGGATCTGCTGACTAGCGGTTTAAGATTCATCGTTTCATAATTCTTACCACTGCATTGTGACGATGATCTTTCTTTCCTTTCTCCCTTTTTCCGCAACCCCCCCCCGCTTACGATTCCACTGCCACTTGCCCTAGCCTCAGAGCCAATGCATAGGGCAAATCCATTACTAAGGTATGTAATAAAATTACCTGTCGTACAATTCATGTACCTCGTTCTTCCAGCCTTAAAAACCACCCCGCGTTCGGTGGTAATGGCTAAGCTGCTTTTTTTCAGCATACATTAGTGAACATCGGAAATGACTAATTGAGATAAAAGAAATATTTTTTTCTTCTCTTGGTTTTTACTTCTGTAGTGTTTTTTAGCCAGTAGTCGATTAGTTGTATCTATCCTTCCCGCGTACTCCCCACGCACCTGCAAACCTTACGTAGACGAAAGAACCACTCAACACTCCACTGTCGTTGACTAGGGATAAGCGGCTTCAACCGTCCTCTTTTTTTTCTCTGTTTCCGGCGAAACCGCCCTTCTCCTCTCCTTTCCCCCCTAAAGTTCTGCTGCTAGTACCAAACCTCACAGCATCGCACATTGAATTTCCGCAATGCGAAAGTACCCGTGATTTCTGATCATGATTGGATCTCAATATCCCAGTCTCCCGCCGATACTAGTAAGGCATGGATCAGGTGACAGGCACCCGATTGTCGGAACTTTTGAGTCATTGTACCATTGGACCAAACGACTCATTCAACCTGGATTCACGTCTTACACCCCCTAAAGTGCGGAGGGATGGCGTGCAGGTCTAGGTTGGTACATACATTACTTCCCAGATTCGGGGGAGCAACGCAGAGTTATCCACCAGGGATAAGGCGGTTTAGTTCCCATCACCTCGCACCTGAAACTCTAAAAATCGCAAAAGAATGAAGGGGACTCAATAGATTAGAGATGACGATGGACAATGGTGATCGCAAATGATCCACATACTTCTTCCCCGGAAGGACCGGCGTGTCGGTGCTCTCAGAATTCTGTAACATCATATATTTACTGGATAGGCAATTCGATAGTTGTTCCCTGCCGTCGGTGGATCGTTGGTGAGGTGAGGCATGCTTCGAATTCTTTCTAGCGTAGTAAGAAAGGTTGTAAGAAATGACATGGTGGATTCCTCCGTACTCCGTATCACCGCCTCCCCGTGTCTATGGGGAACGGGATTTTCTGTGGGGATTCTCTTTTTTCGAAAAAAAAAGAAGGGCATGCAATCTGTTACAGCTATGGGATGACCTGTATCCACAAACCGACCTAGCGAGTAAGTTGTACAGGCACTTTTCAACAGACTAGAGATTCCCCCCCCCCTTTCCTCCCTGAGGAATTTTTGTCGAAAGGCAAAAAAAAAAAAAAAAAAAATTAAGAAAAGTAGGTGAAACTGTTCACAGCCAGTGGGAGTGTGTCGGCCTGCAAGATTGACAGTGACATCTTCCAAGGGATGATCGTCCAATGGTATAGCAGATCAGGGCCTGTTCATTGTCAGTCATTTCATTGTTCTTTTATGGTACCCAAGGAAATGCACTCTCTTGCATTACAGGTCACGTTTCCGCGGCTCTACTTTTGTACTTGTTTAGATACATCTAATAAAGCAAATAACTTTCAATCATATGAATTCATAGTAGTACCTAGGCAGAAGCAGAAAGAAGGAGAAAAAATGAACATGGAAGTCAGCCGATTTGCAATGATTTTCAATATCAAGGTGATCCTAGATTTAGCCTGTTGAGTACTTAAAGGGCAAAAGGAAACACAAAAGGGGGGTAAAGGATAGATGATGGGGGGGAAAAGAGAGTAAAATAATACTAATAAAAATCAAACAAAATGGGTATAGAGGAGAATAGACAAGCTCCGAGGACCATGACAATTAGCTTCAATATTTTTTGGGCCGCTGTTGGTATGCATTGTGACCAGCTCACCCACAATGAGTTTCAAGAAAATCTGCCCAGCGATAACGGCCCAGTTTGATTAGACTACATACCGAATTTCATCCCTTTCCTACTCCTCATTTGAGTATATAGATCGTAAACTCCTCCCGTTCATCCGTCACTGCTATCCCGGGTCTTATTCATTAGGTATTCAGGAAGATCAAGGAAATAAGTGTCTTTGACCGCCGATATTTGTTTTCCCTCTTCTAATATTTTAGCCCTGGACGCCGCTGTTATCACCACTGCTGGCCACCACCATCATTCCTTATCTTCTGGTTATATCATCATTATTACATTTTTCGACGTTGTTTGGTACCGAAAAGCCTAAGCTGTGTAATTTTCATTCAGCCCTTGTCTGACTTGCTTGGTTTTCGTTTTCGTTTGCAACCTCTCGGTGGAGCCGTTGAGGATTTTTTTTTGTTTTAAAAAAAAGAAAAAGAAAAAAGCTGGAATACCTGGAATAAGGCACAGATTCCATTACCGTTTACCGTGCCAATACGTGTACTGCGGACTGTGACCATACTGCAATACCACCCGAGATACAGTACTCTGTACGTCAGTAAGCAGTACCCACTCCAGCTTTCTTTCGATTGAAACATCCAGTAGTTTCTTCCGAATCGAGGCTTCCACAATTCTTTCTCCCCAAATCTCCTTGTTTGTTCAACCTTCACTACTCGTCCAAATGGAAAAATCCATAAGAGGACTTCCGAATCCTTTTTAACACCTTTCAGTACCTTCCTCGGTCACTACTCCTCGCCTCCTTCACTTCCGCAATTTGGTGACTCGAATTTCTTTGGAGCACGCTGCTGGCACAGTCTTCTCGCCATTCGTCGCATGATCACCATTTCTTACTTACATCCTGGCGGCTTTTTTGTTCGCTGCAGGTCCTCTACGACGCTCCACGTAACCGTGCAGTATTACCTGGAACAGCGAGACGAAGTGCACTAGAGCATCGCAACCTTTGCGACTACTGAGCTGTGTCCAATCTCTGATTGCTCCCCCAGCGTCCTCCTTCTTCCTGTTTGGTTCGCCTGCATCACTGTGCTGGCAGGCAATCCTGCATTGCAGCTCGGATCCTCGTCGCCGATTCTACATTTCCCGTGCTGCAGCCTTTCCCAATTACTTTTAGAACCACACCAACTGACGCGAAAAGTGAATTTCTGTGCTCAATTACTCAAAGCAGAGGGGCTCTGCTGACAACTAAGCACATGCGCGGCACAGATTACACAGATTACTTTTTGTCTTGCATGGTTCGTTTCTATTAGTCCTTTCTATCTGTGGGCCACTATCGACCTTCCCTGTCAACACCTGGGAAAAAAGAAAAAAAGGGAACTGCTACCGTCGTCGCCAAACACAGCCAATTGGCCCGTCTCCGCACCTCTTCTCCTTCTTGCAGAAGGACAGCTTTCCCCGCGCATTGAGAAGATCGACTGTTGAAGAGGGGTAAAAAGCAGGATTTACATTGGAATTACAGGTTTAAGAATAAAATTTTAAAAAAAATCCCGCCGAAAGGGGCAGAGAGCTCTAAAAGAACGTGACGAAAATCGGCTCCGTAAGCAGGGAGCCAAGCCATCGATCATCATTCTGATAGTGTACACCGACGGCAGCGTTACCGATTGTTGCCCCGTGGAGCCACCGTTACACGAAGCCACTGTCCGTCACAATTGTTATCAGGAACCTGAATTCCTTTCCATCCCCCCCACCTCCTTGATTACCCGCGAGCGCTCTCAGGAAGGGCTCTTCGCATTGCATCAAAGGCTGGCCAAGATGCAGATATCAAAATCATAGCAATCCCGCTAAGGACGTGGCTTTTGCATCTGTCAGCCAGACACGTTCCCTATTTCGGCTCGTATTGCATTACAACCATAGGACGCTATTTCTAAACCAACACGACCGCTTCCTTACTGCTGTGCTGCTCATTCGTCCTTTGCGAAGTCCAGGTGACTCAGGCATTGGCACGGTTCACGACAGGTTGACAGTCTCACGACCCTGCAGCTGAGTGGTGTCCTCTTTGTAGGTACTCGCGATGGCCTACGCCGCTACCTCGTCGGCTTCGACCGTCAATGGCGATGCCCGTTCTAGCTTAAAACTCATTACTTCACCCTCCAATCCCCCCAAGCTACATCATGTCATCACATCTATTCCACCTGCCCTCAGCCCTTCAGCACCGTCGTACGCCTCTTCTCTAACTACCACTCCGAATTCTATCCGCCCCGCCTACCTTCCTTCAAATGCTTCAAGCCCTTCAGGCACACCGTTACAACTTGCCACAGACGGGCTCCGTGGACGCATACCTCCTTTCCCTACCATTCCCCCTACTACTTTCGAGCTCGGGGAGTCCGTGATGGCTGTCCCAGGGAATGCTCCTGCCTCTGGCTCGGGGGACGCAGTCATCTCAAATGCCAACAAAGCTCCGGGTTTGATGCGCAGAATCTCCCGCGGCGCCGCAAACAAGCTTACACGAAGGCGACAATCCGCTTCTCACAACGACAAGCGTGATCGCAGCTCTGGCCCTGTCACTATGCGCAGACGCAGTGACAGCAAGACTGGGTCTCAAAACGGCCGCGAGAACGCACTTGAATCTAGCAACGAGGAAGATAGCAACGATGCTCTTGATTCTCTCGGCGTTTGGTGCAAACCAGAGTCATCCAGTTTGCCCAATGATAATTTTATGACAGCCCCCCGCCATGGCGGCACAATTGCACCTAAGATTGATTCAGCTATCCAGCGTGGGACTGTCTTGACGAAAGTCACGAAGAAGCGAAGAAAGCAAGTTCGTTTCTTCTTGGACCTAGATGCGGGCAAGGTCTATTGGGATGTTTCAAATCCCACCAAACGGTTCTACATTGACGATATCAAGGAGATTCGAGTTGGTGTGGATGCGCGTAATTACCGCGAGGAACATCAGGTCCCGCAAGATATCGAGAATCGCTGGTTCACAATTGTCATTGCCGATGATGAACGGTCTAAGGGTCGCGCTGTCAAAACACTTCACCTTATTGCCCCTAATGATCATATCCTCGAGCTTTGGACGTCAACTCTTGAACATATCTCTCGATATAGGATAGGCCTTATGGCTGGCTTGGCTGGTTCAAGCCAGAGTGAGGCTGTCCTGAAAGCACATTGGCAGCGCGAAATGTCAAGATTGTTCCCTCATGGAGGTGAGCAGGAGAGTCTTGATTTTGCCGCTGTCGAGAGCATTTGTCGCAGTTTGCATATCAATTGCTCTAAGAACATGCTTCGTGCCCAATTCTCCAAAGCCGATGCCGCCGCAAACGGCAAGTTGAACTTCACACAATTCCAGAACTTTGTTGCTCGCTTGAAAGAGCGGAAGGATGTCAAGGAGATCTTTAAGGATAGTGCGGTAGATGCCAAAGATGGCTTAAGCCTCGATGAGTTCTTGGCATTTCTCCGCGACATCCAGAATGAGGACGTTGAATCGGACCGGAGTTATTGGGTTTCCGTTTTCGACAAGTGTGTACGCAAGTCGAAAACGCGTGTCCCAAGTATTCCAGAAGGTGAGGAAGAGCAAGTTCCCCGAATGGATCTGGACGCATTTTCTTCTTTCCTCGCGTCTCCGTGGAATGGAATATATGCCTCTCGTGCTCCCCAGTCCCGATTCGATCGCCCCTTGAATGAGTATTTCATCTCGAGTTCGCACAACACCTATCTCTTAGGCCGTCAGGTTGCAGGTGCATCTAGCACAGAAGCATATATAAGCGCCTTACAAAAAGGGTGCCGATGTGTAGAAATCGACTGTTGGGACGGCGCTGATGGCCGGCCGATTGTGTCTCACGGAAGAACCATGACCACTAGCGTTTTGTTTGCCGACTGCATTACTGTCATTAACCGCTACGCGTTCATCACTACTGACTTTCCGTTAATTTTATCCCTCGAGGTTCACTGCAACCCGGAGCAACAGCTGGCGATGGTAAAAATCATGAAGGATGCCTTTAAAGAGCAACTCGTACTGGAGCCACTCTTGACGAACAGTTTTGTTCTTCCATCGCCCGAGGAGCTTAAGGGACGCATTCTTGTCAAGGTAAAGACCTGTGATGAGATCCAAGAAGACACACGACAGGAACCAATTGGCGCATTTGTCGTCCACGGCCGGAAACGCAGCGCGAGCTCCCCCTTTATGCGTCCGACGGTATCCGAAAACCCTGCAATCACCAGCCTGCCTCCTCTGTCGAGCCCTCCGACGCTTGGGTTGGATACTGTTAACTCGTTTTTGACGCAAGATAGACGGTCATTTACAACTACCAGTATCAGCAGTGCCACAGAGGATAGCGATGGCGCTTTAGCGAGCATCAGGAAAGAAAAGAACAGGCGCCAGAAGAGCAAGATTACCAAACCGTTGTCGGATCTAGGGGTCTACACTCGCGGGTACAAGTGGCATAGCTTCTCGTCCGCTGAAAGTCAACGGTATAATCATGTGTACTCTTTCGCAGAGCGATCATTCGAAGGTATTTGTCGTGACTTCGACAACAAGGTTCTCTTTGAAAAGCACAACCGAAAGTATTTGACTAGGGTCTATCCGTCCGGCTTCCGCTTGAGATCTTCAAACTTCGATCCCCTTAAATTCTGGCGACGCGGCGTTCAGATGGCGGCTTTGAATTGGCAGACATACGATATTGGCATGCAAATGAACCAGGCTATGTTTGCTGCTGGGACCGACCGCACTGGCTATGTGCTTAAGCCGGAGTCTCTTCGCGCTTTGGGCCCATCTGATGAAGAGAAAACGAAGATCACGGAGCGAAAACTCGTTCGATTCTCGGTAGACGTTATCTCTGCCCAGCAACTTCCTCGCCCTCGCAGCATTGGCCCCGATGATAATATCAATCCCTACGTGGAAATCGAAATGTTCAGTGCAGATGATCGAGGCCAAAGCTTCGTTTTTGGTGAAGGTGGCATGAACGCGTCCGCCCGCAACGGCATGTCGGGTATCGGGTATCCACATCGCCGGCGCACAAAGATCGAGCAGAGCAATGGGTACAGCCCGATCTTCAATGATCGCTTTAGGTTGTCGTTGGAGACTAAATATCCCGACCTAGTATTCGTTCGCTGGACTATCTGGAACTCACAGGATGGGCGCAGTGCAGGAAGCAATAGCAGTGTTCAACTTGCCACCTACACTGCAAAACTCAGCAGCTTATCCCAAGGTTACCGCTACTTGCCTTTGTATGATGGTGGTGGAGACCAGTATTTGTTCTCGACCTTATTCTGCAAGATTACCAAAGAAGATCCGGTGTCTGTTCAGCGGCTTGATGCTGAAGAACTAAGAGCAGAGCGGATGGGTATTCTCCGACAGATCGGTCAGACTGTTTTCAAGCGCGCATCGTCCACGGAACGTGAGAAGAGCAACGAGATGTCAGCAAGCGCAGAGGATAAGGATAGCTCTCCTGACCTGACCCCGACTGTTTCTGCAGCGTCTACTTCATCATTGCCTCCTTAACCCTTCGGTCGCAAAATCATTTTCGTCACACCCAGTGTGGTGCCAACACACTACTTTACATTTTTCTTTCTTTCTCTTTTCCCTTCCACGCGTCTTTTACTATCTACGGTTTCGTCAATTTCAAAATCATGTGCAAATAAACGGAGCGGCGTTCTTTCTAACTTTCATTACATCTGTTGTGTCCTTCCCAAGATATTTTCTTTGGCTGGTTACTTTCGCGGGAGACTTTGGCGTTGCTAAGGTCACTGGAGGGCCTAAAAGGAGAATACCGTTATCTACTTGTTTATCTCTACTCTGTTATTAAAGGGCGATGCATGGTTGCATTGCGAGTAAGGTACGGGCACTCCTTGACCTTTTCCTTATTTTTTTCTGCCTTGTCGTTTTCTTCAGTTTTATCTTGCGATCGGATTACGTCTGTTCTATCTAGCGATACCCTCTACCTTTGCTCTTCTGTTGTGTGTTGCATAGTTGTGCACTTACTCTACTTCTCACGATGTTCCTTTTTCTTTTGTCTGCAGCGAATCTTGTCCATCATACTCTTTTATTTATTTGTCTTCAGGGTTTGGGGTTAGGGTGGCAATTCACACGTTATCATCATCATCATCGGGTAGGATGGCAGCATTCAAGGAGTCAGCAGGGAATGATTGCATCTTTGGTCACAATTGGTGGGGGAATACATGTACGAGAGCGTGGATTGAAGCCAACACTGATATACTGTCTCAATCCTGTCCCATCGCTCTGAGGGTTCTAGATGAATCTCCGGCATGAGGCCAGGTCATGTCTATCTTTACACTTCTTATTCTTGTTTTAATATTAAACGTGCGCTGGGACGCTCTTTTCATATCAGGCCTTTGCATCACAATGATTATTATTCCTCCCTGTCTTTGGTAAACCAGATATTCGATTTTGATGATATATTTAGTAAAATAGATAAATGGTGCGGTAAATGATTAGATCGATTGATACCGTCACCGCCCTCGGAAAGGCAACGTGACGACTTTCGGCCTCCGCCTTCGTAGCATCAACATTAGACGCTATATACGGCACACAATCAATAACTACAATTGGCAATTGTCCTCACATTTATACGCACCATGGATCCCTTTTCGGCAGAAGGTGGTAAGTACAACTGTGTACCCTAAATTGAGACCATTGTCCTCTTAACTTACGTTCCCCCCCTCCATAGAACTCATCAACATTCACAATGCCTTCCATCAAGGTCAATACCAAGAGGTAATTGACCTCGACACATCGGCCCTCTCCTCCGAGAACCACCTTCCAGCTCGCACTCTACAACTCCGTGCCAAAATTGCCCTAGGCCAGACCGACCAGGTCCTCTCCGATGTCGACGGCGAAGAAGACACCCCCGACCTTGCTGCAGTGAAGGCCCTGGCTCAGCAGACAGCCGGCGATAGCGAGTCCGCCCTCCAGCTCGTACAGGACCTGGCCGAGAACTACCCTGATAATGCTACCGTGCAGGTACTGGGCGGGACAGTACTGCAGGCACAAGGACTGGGCGAGGAGGCTTTGGCTTTGTTGACGAAGCACCAAGGGAATCTTGAAGCGTATGTTTGAGATTGAGCTCCCTGGGCGATAATAATACTGATATGTGATATTGGGGGTTGTTCAGTGTTGCCCTGATCGTTCAGATTCATCTTCAGCAGAATCGTTCCGATCTCGCCCTCAAGGAGGTACAAGCTGCCAAGCGCTGGGCTCAGGATTCCCTCCTTGTTAATTTGGCCGAGTCGTGGGTTGGTTTGAGAGTTGTATGTGGTAGCCCCTACCTTCTGTATCCCCATTGCTTTTGGAGGGGTGGGTTAGCTAACAGGTGGGCTTTTGGTTGTGTAGGGCGGCGAAAAGTACCAGTCTGCTTTCTATGTTTTTGAAGAACTGGCTGCTGCGCCTAGTACATCTGCTCCGCTCTCAATTGTCGGTCAGGCCGTGGCTGAAATCCACCTTGGCCGGTTACCGGAAGCCGAAGCTGCGCTGAACAGTGCGCTCGAGAAGTACCCGGAGGACACCGAGCTCATCGCCAACAGCATTGTGCTGAATGTGTTGGCTGGAAAGCCGACGGAGGAGTTGGAGACGTATGTATCCACCTGCTGGTTTTTTTTGTGTGAGGCTTTGTTCCATGCTAATAGGTAAATTTCTCAACTGCAGACGTTTACAGAAAGCACAGCCATCGCATGCTCTCTTGGCTGATATTCAAGAGAAGAGCGCGTTTTTCGATACCGCTGCTGCGAAGTATGCGCCTAGAGTGTCATCTTAGATTCCTTTTCACTTTTCTTGTTTAATAATTCTCCTATGTACGGTTTCTATTTTCTTTTCTTCATGCGCCTTGTCCGATAGGGTGTTTTGTTCCCTTGATGATTCATATGACAGGCGTAGCTATTGTATTCTACCAGGTATTGCCGACCACCGCTGCCTTGATTCCAGTCCATTTGCTATCGTCCCAGTTGTGGAAATCTGATTTCATGATAAACATTAATATTCAAAACATACATGATGTAGTTGATTCGTGTCTCTCCCTTTCACTTCTGGCCTGCACACCCACGCTAGATACCCAAGTGTACATACAAAAGATACAAGGATCATCTGATAGCTGCTCACAGCCAACGCACTAAAGACGAGACCGCAACCACTCTCTCAACCCACTTCCCTGCTGCGTCTCACGTAGAAAACTGGCCCCGTACACCGGTGCAACATGAGTTTCCCCATGTGCCACAACATACGTCGTGTTCGGTACCACCGCCTAGACCGAGCCGAGTCCATCCGTTAGCATGGACATCGTATCTTCCTTAGGTAAGGAACAAGCATTGCAAATGTATAACATACCCGAAACTTCTCCACAAACGCATCAATCCTATCAAATAGCACCTCGTCCCTCCCCGCCAAAAACAACACCTCCTTCACCTTTGCCCCCCTCCACCACTCCCCTGGCGCCCGATTAGGCTCGCTCCACGCATCCCCCTCAGTCCCCTGCTCCCCTAAATAAACAGTAGACCAGGAATCTAGCACCTCCGCCCCAATGACATCCTTACCCCGATTCTCCCGCATAGAGACACCCTCATGAGCGAAACTCACCCACGGCGCAAACGCAAAAACCCCCGCTAGCGGCGCAATATCGCCCAGCGGGGTGATTTCCGGGTGCGGATGCGACAGATGCAGGAGGACGGCTAGGGCCAGATTCCCGCCTGCGGAGTCGCCGCCAACGATGACGGTGCTCGGATCGCGGTGGGTGTCGGTGAGGATGTAGCGGAGGGCTTCGACGGCCTGGCGCAGTTGGGTTGGGTAGACGGCGTGCGGGGTGAGAGTGTACGTTAGTAGGAAGAGGGCTATATCGTGGCCTTCTGCATTTAGAGTGTTGATTAGGGTGTTGTAGAAGGTGATGTGGCCGGGGGCGCAGGCGAGGGCGAATCCGCCGCCTTTTGGAGGTTCGTTGGTGTGTTAGTGTATAGTATCTTCTGAGTTTCATGCCTTGTACAGTTATGGGGCATATTCGGGGTGATGGGAGGGAAAGGGAAGGACAGTTATACCGTGGTAGTAGATGATGACGTTCTTGGCATTCTTATTTCCTATCCAGTGGCCTTGGGCACCATGTTTGAGAGGGACTGTTTCTGGTTGGTGGCCCTTCTTGTTTAGGGATGTCTCGTAGATGGAGTTTGTGGGTCCGCTTAGGTACCTTCGTTGTAGATGCGTTAAGACACATTGAGTATAGCAATGCAGAGAGAGGGTGTGTACTGAAGCTGTGCTACGCTAAATCTATCGAGCATTTTCCTGATCGCTGCGTTACCAATGTGAAGAGCGTATTCTTTTGCGCCACTTTCTCCGCGGAAGATGCCTGTGACAGCGGTATAGAGCACAGAGCCCAGGACGGCTAGCTGGCCGGGAATAAGATCCACTTTCTCCCAGAGGGAGAGCGACTGGGGTCTAGTGGTCATGGTGGGGAGTGGGTGGTTTGGGTAAAAGGTTGGTATGAAAAGTGGATTGTAGGTGGCATTAAAATGTATGTCGTAGAGAAGGGAATGCCGGGAGCTGAAGGGCTGAAGAAGCCTAGACAGACGAAGCCTTTACTAGTAGAGGAAGTTCCCCGCAGCTGCAGTAGGAAATCCACTGCAGAGTTTAATGTTAATTGCTTTTTTTCATTCTAACCTCGGTTGTTGCGGGCCGAGTGCATACCAGTCCACCTTTGTTTGAGTTGAGGGCCGGGGAGAATATTAGAGGTCATATTGTAGTCATTTTTACATACATTCGTCGCGGTTGATTTAGTTTCCGTTCACCATATCTTCCTTACCGGTCAAGTCACAGAATGCCTTGAAGGTCGTAAACACACTCTCCTCGTCGCCAGTGTTCTCGATAATGCACTCCGCATCAGCACCGACAAAGAAAACATAGCCTTCCTTGACTTCCTCGGTCTTGTGGCCAACGGTGATCTTTCCGGTGCCTCCGGTGCAAATCAAGATGCTAGGTCCTCCCAGCCCATCGAATGTAGCCTTGGCGCTCCTTCTCTTGAGTTCAGTCTTCACCACGCTGAACTCCTCAATCGGAGGGTCGTAAAGAAGGGACGCCGATCCGCTGGAGTAGGCGGGGGCATTCAGAATCACATACGGATACTCCTTGGGCTCTAGCTTCTGTTCCTCAATAGGAGCATAGGAGTACGTCAACATGTCGGTCAGGGTATCCACATCCTTGAACTTGGGAGTAAAACCCGCGCGGACAACATTGTCAGAAGACGCCATGCACTCGATAATATCTCCAGAAACGTAGGCGTGAATGTCGTCGGCTTTCAGGAACATGGCCTCTCCCGGTGCAAGCTTGACAAAGTTAAGGAAGAAGAACACAAACAGGCCGATGTCATTAGGGAACTGTCCGTTGAGACGAGTGATGACAGTAGCCAGTTCCGCTGGATTGCTCGGGTTTGTCTCCGGAGTGCTGGCAGATGTAGCGAACGTGTCGGGAGAGTTCTGGGCCGCAGAGACGAGCTCCTTCGTAGCGGCCTCAATGCTCTCGGACGACGAATTCATCAGTGCCGTGAACACGGTCTGCAAAGCGTCCTTATTCTTCTGCGTGGCTGTGGGGTCCTCCGATTTCTCAGAGCCCTTGACTGCGCTCAGGAACTGGTTGACTGCATCGGTGCCGATCAGCTGACGAAGAGGAGCCACGGCGTTGAGGAAATGTGAAATCTCTTCTAAGGGGCGGAAACCGCAGAGTCCTTCAAACGGCGTGATCGCAATGGTCATCTCGGGTTTGTGGTTGTCATCTGTAAAGATCTCATTAGTAAAGCCGGAATATCGGCGGATGTTGCGGTGTGTAGGCTTTGGTATTCACCTGGGTAGTTGCGAGGGTCTCTAGCGTGGAGCTTCTCCGCGAGCTTCTTGTTCGGGTGGGCTTGGATACTGAGCGCTTTGTTGACTGAAAGTACCTTGAAAAGGAAGGGGAGCTTCCCGCCATATCGCTCGCTTACTTCCTTGGATAACAAGGCTCGGTTGTCCTGGACCATATCGAGGAGTGTTCGTTGGGTCTCGACGTCTTTCGAAGGGAGGGAAGGATGTGTGCCCATCCATAGCTAATTTTTGAAAGTTAGAGATCGCTTGCTGTGAGTAACGAGTCATGAACTGACCTCTGCGTAGGGCTTCTCGGATTCTATGGAGAAGTCTGGCGCAGCTGTGGTAGCTGCATACCGGGCAGCTGCCGATTCATGGCCAATCTTGCCTAAGACAATACTCAGCAACTATAGAACCAACAGGATGTAGGGTTGTATATATGCACCCCAATCATAGCTATTGACACCTGTAATTTGTACACTGCTATTAGCTTAGACTGGGAAAAGTGTTATGAGACTATCATACCACACTGAAGCCGGAGTAGTGGCACCTGCATTTTGTTAGAGCGTGACGTAACGCGGGAGCTGAAGAAGGATGGATTGAGTGAATGAATTGTCAAGTAAACAGAAGAGATTCGGCAAGAGCGCCTTAAAAGGGCTTGATAATTCACTCAATGAGTTCAGAAATCTCTGTCGAAAAACACCCCAACACTTCACAGGGTTGTGGAAATGATCTGTCTCTTTAACTTCTCCCCGAGAAGAGAAGACAGCCCACATTCCCTCGCTGCCCCTCCATTAATCAGAGCAAATCGAATTATACCTGATTAGGCTGGCCGGAACCGTTCCCGTGACCGAAATGGAAGCCACCAATTATTGGCCCGCAAAGCGCTTACCGCTTAACCGCGATGCCAGCAATAGGCGCCATGTCGGGGAACCATCATTATCATCATTATCAATATCATTATCGTCTCCACGCCAGTCGGAGCAGCCAGACGAGCCCGTTACTGAAGATAC
Organism: Aspergillus alliaceus; assembly: GCF_009176365.1. Classification (NCBI taxonomy): domain Eukaryota; kingdom Fungi; phylum Ascomycota; class Eurotiomycetes; order Eurotiales; family Aspergillaceae; genus Aspergillus; species Aspergillus alliaceus. Next base: position 960,992 of record NW_022474689.1, on the reverse strand, counting down.
TCCAAGCTCGCCCCTGAGCTCCTTCAGTCACCCGCACAGCCTCCGGCAGGGCGCGGCTCGTGGCACGCGAAGTGCGCATCGCAAAGAGCTTGTCTCCGCTTTTGCCTGGGAGGCCTTAGCCATTGAGAAAGCGAGGACCGGGGAGCTTCCAACCTCATCCGGAAACAGTAAAGGCCAGCAACAACACCCAGTTGCCGCTGCACTTCCAAGGACACCTCGAGTCAAGATGTCACGGAATCGTCCAAGGGGCCCTCCCGTGCCTAGAGACAATGGTCTTGCGGCCAATGAGGAGACTGACATGTGGAACAAGATCCTCCAGGACCTAAGGAAGGCAAAGGAGAAGAACGATAAGCAAAAGTCATTAGCCGAGCAGATATCCACTTTAAATGAGAAGATTGGCAAAGAGGGTGGGAGTAAGTATTGATCCTCTTCCTGTTTCTTGTTGGCTCTACATTGGGAAATGAGTATATGTGGGTTACCTGCTATTATGAATTGTTCCGTGACGTTTAGATTATACCCTGCTAATTAAGCATCAAACCAACATTAACTACCCTCACCCCCATTTTCTTTCCTTTTATCTTCTTTTTCTTCTTCTTCTTCTTTTTCTAAAATTATATTCAATGATGTATGTTAACTGTTGCACACAGGACCAAGTCTACACGAGCATAATCAGCTGGACAGTCTTTACCGGCAGATGCTCAAGCTCTGTGAAGACGAGAGAGCCATTCTTCAAGATGAGCCGAGTGATGTGATCAAGAACTTGGGACTCCTGACAGCACTTCGTCAGGCATCTGAAGCAGAGGCGCCCCTTAACCGTGCGGCGTCTCTTGGGAAGTCTCGTAAGAAGAGAAATGATATGGATGGGTCAGCTACGGACTCGCCGGGGCCTTCGGGTGCCTCCCTGTCCGACAAAGCCAGCCGTATCAAGGGAGGCATCCAGCGTGGCTCCAGCGTGTCAAGTAACCAGGCTCGTGAGAGTCGCGAAGGTCGAGATGTCCACATCAAAGTGGAGGAAGGGGCGGAAGGCACTAAGGGTACACTCGCGGAGCGCAGCGGACACTTAGTGATTGGCGCAGAAGTTGTCTTCAAGCATAACAAGAACAAGCAAGGGGTTGAAGGCGAGGGGATCCAGTGCATCATCAAAGGGATTTCTGGCGATGGGCACAAGAAGCGGTATGGCATGACGTCCCCGTGCGTCCTTAGCTCGGAACTGACCGATACTCCTTTCAAGGTATGATGTGCAGGATCCTGAGCCGAATGAAAATGGCGAACAGGGCGCGGTTTACAGAACCACCGCTGTATCTTTAATCCCAATACCGCAGATTGGAACCGCATTACCAAGTTTTCCGGTAGGAAAACAAGTTTTGGCAAGATACCCGGATACTACGACCTTCTACCGAGCCGAAGTGATGGGCTCCAGAAAGGACGCCTATCGCCTCAAATTTGAAGGTGAAGAAGATGACAAGGAGATGGAAGTGGACCGTAGGTTTGTCCTCGACATTCCCGGGAAGTAAAGGCAGCAGGGACGCACCAAAGATTCCGAGGGAAAAAGTGAAGTTAAAAAAGAAGAAAAAAGAAAACAACAACAGCACGAGCACGACCACCATCTATTGGAACCGTGAGTATTCGGAGATTATGATGATACCCTTTGAACTAAATTGATATAATCCCAAAGAAGGAGCCGGGCACGGCATAGAAATGTCCTCGCTATTGACTGTTGGTCAAAGTTAATTCGCAGTATTGGATAGAATTGCCTACTACCTAGCTAGCACCTATGGGAATAAATGATATTGATCAAATTGACTAATATTATTTTATTTTACTTTCTACTTTGCGCATTAATTTCCTTATGATGCTGGTTTTAAGGTAGGATTCTGTTTCTATTCTTTCATGTGATGGTAATTTGTTAGATAATCTTGGATACAGTAACATAGAACTACATGGAGCATTCTATAGGTTTAAAGTTCGGTCCGCGATGAGGATGCGGCGATAAAACTGGGATCGCAATGGGATATAAATGAGAAATATGGGATTGATGTTCCCATATCATTAGGTTGTATCCTTTTTTTATGAAACAACTACTAGTAGAGAAGGGACCCATCTAGGTAAAAAAGAAAAAAGGAAGTGCTTGAGAAAAGAATGGGGGTGGTTTTATTGGATGTGAGCATCTAGAGCGATGCATGACTAATGACACCTGTAAGGCCTGACTAATTGCGAGAAACTGACTCAGCAGCAATGGTCCCCCGCCCCAATGCGCATTCCCGCGGATCCGAGATATATGCATATGTTAACGATCATTCAATTAATTCAACTTGTTGTGAGCATGCGCCTATATGAAACCTACATCAATTATTTGCTGCACCACTGTATTCGCTGAGCCCATTCTTTTATAAGTATAGGGGCCCATAATTACTGTACAGCTCCTCATTCCTCCACCATAATCGCATCACTTCCCTCGGCATGTCGAACTTACCATCTCATGCCTCGCCGGCTTTCACGGCGCAGGTCCCTTCCTCTCACTCACCGGTTGATGATATATCTCTAGAACCGAGCTCTACGGCTTCATCTTCATTGAACAGCAGAATAGGCGAACTCCGTGGTGATGGTGCAAATCAGACTGACACCACAGAGCACACCCGGGGTGATGTAACCCCCACGGTGCCCGCCTGTCTCCTCTCCCCTTCCTTTACTCCCCCAGCAACGCCTGGGGGCACGATCAATCAGGCCAAATTACTTCAGCAAATTCAAATAACGAATAAACCACCTAAGCTCCTCTCCTGCCTTCCGAATGTTGAGTGTATCGTTCGCGCACGGATCCCCACCACCAATGGAGCGGAGATGTTCCTTCACCTCTATCACAATGACCTAGACAATAAAGAACATCTAGCAATTGTGTTCGGAAACAGTATCCGATCGCGGAGTTTGGACGCAGTTCGGCCGGGGGAGACGGAAATGGACCGGATGATCCGTGGGGCGTATACTGGTACTCTCCATCCCGGCCGAGTGAGCAGTTGGTATGATAATCCCACAAATGCCGAGAGTGCATCTGAAGGACAAAGGCGGAGCATCCCAGATGCCCCTGCTTCGAGCAGCACAATCCAAGCGCCGCTAGTTAGAATACATTCGGAATGTTACACCGGAGAGACTGCGTGGTCCGCGCGCTGTGATTGTGGTGAACAGCTTGACGAGGCGGCCCGATTGATGTCTCTGCCAATGGGGACTTTAAATGAGGTTGCGTCTCAGCAAGACCTATCTGTGCCTTCGAACGCAGCGGGAGGTGTGATCATTTACCTCCGCCAGGAAGGCCGCGGGATCGGCCTAGGAGAAAAGCTCAAGGCGTATAACCTCCAGGACCTCGGATCGGACACTGTCGAGGCCAATCTACTCCTTCGACACCCTGCTGATGCCAGAAGTTACGGTCTTGCCACAGCGATGTTGGCTGATCTCGGCCTAGGGGTTGATTCCAATCCACATGGAATCAGGCTTCTTACAAACAACCCCGACAAAATACGGGCGGTCGAGGGACCGAACCGGGAGGTCGTAGTGAAGGAAAGAGTACCGATGGTTCCCTTGGCCTGGAGGACCGGTGGAAAGATGGGAATCAAGAGTTCTGAAGTCGAGGGATACTTACGGACAAAGGTTGGTTTTCTTGTTTATTTCTCTCCCATTGGCCTCATTAGGGTGGTTGCTAACATAGGGAATCACGAAACAGATTTCGAAGATGGGCCATATGCTTCAATAAAACTTTTTGATGTTTACTTTTCTCCCTACTCCTATGCTTCCACGATCTTTACGGATCTTTTTGAAGGTGCTGTTAGTACATTGATACTTCACTGTATAAAAGGTATTTCATGATCATTACCTTTGTTTTACGGGTGCCATATATCTCTTTTCTTTTATGTGATCATTTATCCAGCATTATTTTTGGGAAACGTCTTGAGTATCATGATATATTGCTAGATTGAGCATTTAGTCAGTCTTCCGGGGTTTGTTTGGGAGTGAAGGTTCAAAACTTCAAGTTGGGTAACAAAACTGCCATATATAATTAAATGCGTTTGGTATTGTAAAGAAAGAGAGGGAAATATAACGAAGGAGGGTATATCATGTGAATGATTCCCATACTCCGTATTCATTTAGTATTTAAGAATAACAGGGTTGATCGGGGGAAGAGGGGGAGAAACGCCACTACCGGGACACATCTCCGGGGACGAGAACAAATCAAGTACAAGAAGAGAGAGCAGGAATTGTCTAAATTTGACAGGGTTTCGAAGATAAAGTTCAGCGGGACTCCACTTGTTCCAGACTCGAAAGTCATGCCGAAACATCGTCTGCTGAGAAGGCATCGTTTTTTCTCCCTCACCATAACCTCCTTCCCCCCATCTAGGATTTCTATTCTTCACATTAATGCTGATCTTTCTGGCCTTCTGCTGACCAGGATTTTTCCTGGTTTCCTTCCCCACTTCTTAATCTCGGCCGTCTTGAATGGCCGTTCCATTTCGATAACCACGTGAGAAGGAGGCCATGGCCAATCGCCTGCCTCCTCTGAATGATGTGGCCCCTTCCCCGGCCCTGGAGTCCGCCTCTTCGGGAACGCATGAGTCTCCAGTACCAACCGATGCAGTGACCTTGGATACGGATTATGTGAAGTTGGAGGATTCTCCTACGCCGTCCGCCTTGACATCCGCCGATGCAGACGCAGAAACACCGGCGCCAGACAATGGCGGGCCTGCGGGGCGGAAACGCAAGTTGAATAGTACTTCCGCAAGAGGCGTAGCCAATCTTACACCCGAGCAGCTGGCGAAGAAACGAGCCAACGACCGACAGGCCCAGCGGGCAATTCGCGAGAGGACTAAAGCGCATATTGATACGCTTGAACAACGCGTTCGCGAGCTCTCTTCCCAGAAGCCATTTTTGGATCTTCAGGCGGCCCTGAAACAGAATGAAGCCATGCAAGCCGAAAATCGTGAAATCCGACAGGGGTTAAAAGCGATCATGGATGTCATCCAGCCTCTAGTTGGAAAGAACAATGCGTCTAGCACTAGTATGTCGGACCTCTTTTGCAGTAAAACCGGGATCATTAAAACTAAAATGGGAGCTTCTAGACCCCTCCGCATCTACAGCCGCTCCTTCGGCCATGCATTCGGTCCCCCCTTTGTCTACAACACCACCCTTTGCCAAAAGCAGTTACTTTAGTGACAACAGGCCAATCAATGTCGAACACTCATATTCCGAGGCTTCCGCAAGGATCGAAACCCCGTCTTCCCTACCCTCGACGCCTTTGTTACGCACGACGCAGCGGGACAACGCGCCCAACGGAGCCTCTGCTTCGTTTCGCATTGCATTCGACTATCAGCGTCATAACCTGACACATGGTTTGGACTTTGGGAACGATGAAAGAATGGGCTTCAACTTTCTCCTTGATGCATCTCAACAGGTTCCAAAAGTGGAGGGCTTCCGTCGCTCATCGGGCAACTTCCGAGTTCCCCCAATGAATGTTTCTCCAGTCTATCCATCGCCGATCCACGGGTCCATGGCGGAGCAGTCTCTGCCCGCCTATATGACGCCAGTCCGAAACATTGCACCGACGTGCACGCTGGATGCTATTCTATTGGACTTTCTCCACCACCGACAACGTGAAGCCGCTTCGGGGGTCCCCCGGCAAAAGCTGGTGGGGCCTCCTTATCCCAGTGTCTCATCGCTGCTCAATCCAGAAAGGGGCGCCTTTTCACATCCGTTGTCTAAGGTATTCACTGACATTCTGCGCACATTCCCGGACATCTCTTCCCTTCCGGAGCAAGTGGCCGTCTTGTATGCCATGTTCCTCCTCATGCGGTGGCAGATTTACCCAACGCCTGAGAATTATGATAGGCTACCGGAGTGGCTGACCCCGCGTCCATCGCAACTATTAACACCACATCCCGCGTGGATTGACTACTTGCCGTGGCCGCGGATGCGCGACCGCGTAGTCATGGCACACCAGGACTATCCTTTTGATAACTGGTTTATTCCCTTTACTCGCACGCTATCAGTTAATTGGCCCTATGAGGAAACCGATTGTCTTTTGTCCACTGGGGATGGCGAGGATCTGATTATCAATCCTGTCTTTGAGAGACATTTACGCAACCTCAGCAATTGGAGTCTCGGCCCGGCGTTTGCGGAAGCGTATCCTTCGCTAGCTGAGACGGCTAAAATTAAGAAACCATAACAGTATCTTGACTGTATAGGTCGATCTTCACTGGGCGGTTATCTTGTAGACAGTCGAGTGGAATTTTGTGATATATACGTTCGACCAATTTTGGTCAAAAAGCTCGGGCGGGTGGCAATTTGAGGACGTACTCCATTCATTCGCTAGCGATCCCCTTATCTTCTCCTTGAATTAATCTTTCTCTCTCCCTCTCTTTCTTTCTTTTGTGTGTGTGTGTGTGTGTGTGTATGCGCGCGGTTCTCATCCTGAACTCTTTCCCTTCTTATTATGTTGCCATGTTACTCGGATACTTACCGGATAATAGCCGGGGAAATTGGCCGAGGTTTGCCCGAACCATACTGGCGAAACAGTGTATGGAAAGATAACAAGCATACTGACCTTTGCAATATAGCATCGTAGCAATAGAACTTCTAGACGCCTCGACTTTGGCTGCTTCGTATTTTCCAAAGCTCGGGGTCAGGATCTACCTGATGAGTCAAAGTTACGAATATTGGGTATATCCGACTGGAACTTAACAATAGAGGTGTTGCAGATATTAATAAATTCTCGTGAACAATACACTCAATACACTTATATACACTTTTTCACTTCTTCCTACTCTTCTCATTCCAGAAAGCCATGCCCGCCTTCTGACGCAGAACGCCATACATTGAGCTACTATCCAGACACTCACCAGCATATTCTCTTGCGGCCATCATGTTCTCATGTGCAACCTTCAGGCCTGGAAGTTCAACACCATGTTCCTTCGCCATGGCAAATGCATGATTCGCATCCTTAATAGCCAGAGAGACCCCAAACCCAGGCCGACAATCCAGCGGCGGTGCATAGGCACCCGTCGTCAATCTATAAACCATTAGCAATACACAAACTTTGCTTCATATATCGAATCATATCACCTCTTAGAATAACCCCCAGCCACAGCACCAAAAGCCTCACCGATGAGCTCTTCCATCGGGCCAGTTCCTAACCCAGTGCGTTCGGCGAAAACCTGGGCTTCCCCAACAGCTTCCATCATATTAACAGTGACGATATTACTACCTCCTCATCAGCAACGCTCTCTGAATCCAAATAGATAAGACAACAGATCATACCCCGCAATCTTCAAAAGCGAAGACTTAGTCGCATCCTCCCCACAACCAATAACCTTCCGGCCCATAACATCTTGAATAAGCGGCTTCACCACCTCGGAAGCTTTCTTCGGCCCAGCAATGGCAAAGACAAGCTTCCCATCCACCGCGATCGGATTCCCGCCGAAAACAGGCGCCGCCAAGAAACAGGCTTGCTGTTCTTTCAATTTGGCAACGGTCCGGCTTACCGTTTCGGGGTGGACGGTCGAGCAATCGACAAAGATCTTATCACGGAGCGAATGTCCGGATTCAATGGCGGATGTGATTAGTTGTTGGAGGACGGCGTCGTTGGAGACCTTGTTTTTGGCGTTAGTTTCGGGGTTCTAGCATGCATTAGGTAGATGGGAGAGGGGGAGTTGTTATGCACCATGGTGAAGATGATTCCGCATTGGCTGACTAGTTTGGGGAAACTGTTCTCTGGGGTGGCTCCTAGGGCCTTGAGGGCATCGCCGCGTGCCATTGTCCGGTTGGAGTAGATTAGATTCAGGGCACTTTTTGTCGCTAGGTGTTTTTGGAGGTTGGTGGCCATGGCTAGGCCCATGGAGCCTAGGCCATACTAGTTTGGATGTTAGTATGGTGGTTTGTTGTTTTGGGGGGTTGGACGTACCCAGCCGATGCGTGTCATGGTTGCCTGGAGCAATTGGCTTTAGTGGTAAGTTTGTGGTGGTTGCCTATGACGGAAGTGAGGTTGTAGAAAGGATACGGGAGGATATGGACTAGTAGTAGTACTGTTGTTGTTTCCAACGATAATCGATAACCGGGCGGTCCCGATACTGGGCGGACAACTGCGACAGGCCATTTATCGTCCTAATGGTTTGCTGACTGGTTCTTATAATTAGTAGTATGGAAATCCCATCATTTGGAACACATGCTAATAGATAGGGTTCTAGATCTGGGTTACCATAGGTCGGGTTTCGTTTACGAGATTGTTAGCAGGATTGATGATGGATGTTTTACACCCAATATAACTTGATACAACGCCCAGAATGATTGCTTCTTCATGTAATATTGGAGAAGAATCAGCGAGATTTGTTAGCTTGTTGTCGCTGTTTGGTTGTTGGTGTAGAAGAAGAGTGGTGAGATAGTGCCCCAGCTATGACCCTGCCAATGTCAGGCGTTAAGGCACCCAGGCATTCCCGGTGACGACTGACTTCAGCCACGCATTCCCAATACTAACGTTGTTCCTTCTCCTTCCCCTCATATCTCTATTTCTTCCCCAGGTTTCCCCCCCACCCCTGGACTTCATACCCATGATCGCATCTGTTTGTCTCTTTGGAATTGTTTAAGCATTCATTATCGTGATTCGCATTCAACACCATGGCGGACATGCCCATTGGTAAGCTTCGCCCTCCGCTTCTCCTGCCTGATGCTCCCGTCCGTCAACTAACCCGTACATCAGTCCTCGACGGAGGAACCGGCTTCCTCAAGGTCGGATATGCCGCGCAGGTATGTCCCCGACTTACGCCATCCGTACGATGTTCGAAGAGCTACTTATTTACTTTATTGCTATTCAACAGAACTTCCCCGAGCACCAGTTCCCCTCAATAGTGGGGCGGCCCATACTGCGGACTGAGGAACAGGCTGGCGACATTATTGTCAAGGATATCATGTGCGGAGATGAAGCTGCCGCTGCCAGATCAATGCTTCAGATCAGTTATCCTGTACGTCTCATCCCCACGGCTCGTTGGCGTCCTCCGATGGTGTCCGCAAGTTGCTGATACGGGGCCCAATGGATAGATGGAGAACGGAATCGTGAAGAACTGGGATGACATGCAACACCTATGGAATTACACATTTTATGAGAAGATGAACATCGATCCCACCGGTCGCAAAATCCTCCTTACAGAACCCCCCATGAACCCCCTAAAGAACCGCGAGAAGATGGCCGAGGTCATGCTGGAAGGCTACAACTTCGGAGGTGTATACGTCGCTATTCAAGCTGTGCTTGCGCTATACGCCCAGGGTAAGTGCTAGGGCCTCCCTTAGCTCTGACCGTGCAAAAGCTTATGCCGTCTACTAGGTCTGAGCAGCGGTGTGGTCGTGGACTCCGGTGATGGTGTTACGCACATCATTCCTGTTTATGAATCTACCGTTCTTAACCACCACATCCGTCGATTGGATGTTGCGGGCCGTGATGTCACCCGTAACCTGATCGCCCTCCTCCTTCGCCGCGGTTACGCCTTGAACCGTACCGCCGATTTCGAGACGGTGCGCCAGATTAAGGAGAAGCTTTGCTATGTTTCTTATGACCTGGAGTTGGATAAGAAGCTCTCAGAGGACACAACAGTCCTTGTAGAGTCCTACACTCTCCCCGACGGTCGCGTCATCCGTGTGGGAAGTGAGCGCTTCGAAGCTCCCGAATGTCTCTTCCAGCCTCACCTTGTGGATGTGGATCAACCCGGCATCGCCGAATTGCTCTTCAACACTATCCAGGGTGCCGATGTGGATGTTCGTACTAGCTTGTACAAGGCTATTGTGCTCAGTGGAGGAAGCAGCATGTACCCGGGTCTGCCATCGCGACTGGAGAAGGAGCTGAAGCAGCTGTGGCTCACACGTGTACTACACGGAGATCCGGAGAGATTGAACGTATGTTTAACAGCGCTTTTTTACAGAGAAAATACGTGCTAACCCTCGTCCAGAAATTCAAGGTGCGGATTGAGGATCCGCCACGACGGAGACACATGGTCTTCTTGGGTGGTGCCGTCCTTGCCAACCTGGTCAGTACCCAAACCATACCCATATTATACTGGTATCTAACTTTTTTCCAGATTGCCGATAAGGAGGATATGTGGGTCAGCAAACAAGAATGGGAGGAACAGGGCGCTCGTGCCCTGGAAAAGCTTGGCCCAAGATAAACATTCCATCTCTTTCCCCCCTTTTCATACATCATCTATTTCAACTCCTTCCTTCCTGGACATGTACAGCATCCTCTTATCTCTGGGAGATTGCCCTTGATGTTTTATGTCACATAGGGGTCTAAGGACATCGTGCACTGCGCCTACATTTCCTGTTCTTGTACCTAGTATAGAGAAACCCAAGCCAACTTGATCGACTCTACCGAGCCTGTTCATTGATTCCCTTGAAACCCAAAAGTCGACCGTATAGAAGTAGTATATAGATCGCATGTTTTGCACCCTCGGGCGAGAACTTTCGAAAACTCCCCTACTCTTATACCCCAAACACAGCACTTTATCCCATTAAAAAGAAACGAGAGAAGGAAACACAAGTACAAGACAAGTGGTAAGGAATATACATTGACCAAGAATGGAATGGCCTTCGGCATTCTAAGAAACACCACCAACAACAAAATAAATAAAGAAGTAAATCAAGTCTATAATATAGCCCAACCAAAGAATGAGAATAGAGATATAAAAAATTTATAGGAGAGAGGAAAGGATGGTTATACAAATAAGTGGCAAGCAGGCTTCTCAAAAACCCAGATGAAGATGGAGCACAGATATAGGGTTCTATCTTGATTGATAAGATGAGTGGAATGGACAATCTAGTCGTCGCTGTCGGATTCGACTTGGTCGTTTTCGAGGGACTTTTTCCGCTCCTCGTTCATTTCACGGTAGGTACTCCAGCTTAGGAGGAAGAAGGCTGTGATGATGAGGATGCCGCCGATGATGGAGGCGGAGGCGAGGGGTTGGCCTGTTCGTAGCCAGTCGACGATGGCGACGAGGAAGATGGTGAGGAGGGAGGCCACCGAGGAGAGGACCGGTGAGGTGAGCGAGATGAGGACTAGGAAGGATCCTGAGAAGGCTGTGTGGTGGAGAAGATTGGTTAGTTTTAGGTTGGGGAAGATTATTATTTGCTTTGTTGTTTTGGTTTACTTGGGCGGACTGTGTTTACGGTGGGAGGCCGTGTATATATGGGCACTTACTAGCATTGGCACAGACGGAGATGAGGAGCATCCAGGCGGCTTCTCCGGTGGGCCAACGGAAGGTTTCCCAACCGAGGATGTGAAGGACCGGTAGGGGAATCCAGAGAACCAGCAGGGTGAAGCATCCGATCAGACTGCCGAAGGTGTTGGCAAAGATCATGCTGCGTCCGGGACTGGTGCCTTCCGGGGGACACGCAAACTTCTTATATAGCACCTCGTACAGGCCATAGAGCACACTACCGATGCCGATGATAAGGTTGCCCAAGAGTCTATTTCTTACTTGGCCTTGTCCTTTACCCGGCGTGCCATCTGCATGATTCCCCTCGTCTCCATCTCCATATGCCACCACGAGAACGCCCACAATGGCCACAATTACAGCAAATACCTTATCGAACCGAAGCTTATCTTTAAGAAGTGGGATGGAGAAAGCATAGGCGAAAAAGGCGGAACAATTGTAGATGGCGGTTAAGTCGCTCGCGGTTGTCATGTTGACAGCCAAGTACCAGGAGCCGCCGGCAACGGTGAGGGCTAGGGTTACGAACGCGGTCGTTTTGAGCATGTACGGAATAGGGGAACGGCGGGAGGATACATGCACATCCTGAGATTCAACCATCTGCGCGGTCGTTCGAAGGAGGAAGATATGACGTCGCCAGAATGCGTCCCAAGACATTTTCCTCTTCTGTAACCGAAGAATAAGGAGTTGGACTGGCCAGAGAAGGGTCCATGAACCATGGGTAAGATAACTAGCCGTCAGTGATAGTAGCATTAGCCATCGAACATTTTATTGTATGTGGATTTCGCCAAAGTTAAACCTACAGCATACAGTAGGGCTTGTCCCAGCCTAGTTCGCTCGAGATATATACGGCGGTCTCGGTCTGTACCACAAAACTAGCCAAACTCAGCAACAAGAAACCGGACGCGATGATATATTTTCGCCGAGTGTCCTGCTCGGCGTTGTGTTCGGGACTGCTGCTCCTGATTGTCGGCCGTCGGGTATGGTGATGCAGCATAGGCCTGCCTTCCGCAGCAGCACCATTCCCAAAGCTGGAATTTGACAATCGCCCGCGCTCATCTTTCAAAAGCGGCTGTTGTGACCGGCCGTCCGTGGATCGGTGCATGGGGGGTCGATTCGTAGACATTTCGTCATCGGAATCGGGGGCGTCGAGAACCGGCTCGGTGTCCCTGACCTCCTCCTGGCCCAGCAAATGCGAACTATCTGAAGCCACCTTGTCTCAATCTTCCGTAACACACAGAAAATAAAAAGGGAAAGAGTAAGAACCTTCACTCAACCACTGGATCCCTGTGCTTAGGGATCCAACCGATAAGGCAAAGGGGAAGGTGGGGGGTTTCAATCGGACACTGCTTTTTTTTATGTCGACGGATACAGTAATGAGAGGAATCCCGAGGTAGATGCAGTATTCTCCATAGAACTAGTGGTGAAACGAGAGGAATGAGGGAAAGAAAATCAATTATAGCATAAGGATGGAAATCAGGATTCTATCAATTTCAGGGGAAAGAGTAGACCATGAGGTTTTGGTCGGGGACCTGCAGCTCATAAATAATACAACTGCTGGGGATTGTAGCGGCTGCGGCCACGTTTGCGCCAAGTGTTCGGTTTGCGTTTCGATATGGTAATCCAAATGCCGGGAGAGGGCGATAAAGAAAAGGGCTTGAAATTGAGCTAGGCGTGCAGGAGACGGAATGACACCATGTAAGGGGATCCAGACGGGGAAAGGAGAGAGAGAAGCGAGAGAAAGGGAAGAAAGAGTATAAATGAGTGAAGTTGACGTTCAACTTGCCGTCTGCAGCGAATGATTTGAGGAATTCCGGAAACCGGGGCTGGCGCTAGTCCCGCTTGGAGTCGTGGTGGGATAGCCACACGTGACTTCCACGGGGCACGACGCCTAATCACTTTCTATATTTGGCAAGCCAAAAGTCTTGGCATTCTCATCTATCTTCAATGACTAATCCAGAGGAATGCAAAACCACACACCAACTGCTCTAAACAATGGACTTGGCCAAGCTTCCATTACGTTTCCTATTAGTCAACTCAACTCAATTCATCTCAATGTGCAAACCGGAAATCCAAACGTTTATTCCCTGTATCCTTAGTAGTCGCAATGTACTCGATTCGCTGCTCCTCCGTCATCGCAAGCCACTTCCGATCGCGCTGGCGATTACGAAGTATATAGTAGCCCTTCGTCGCAACGTATACTGCCATGTTCGTGCAGACGAGAGCGAGAAGAACTCGATTCCCCAGCACATAGCGAGGAGCATCCCCTAGAATGGTTACCTAATTAGCCAAGGATTCCGACCCTGATAACCATGCTCAATGGGCTCGGACTTGTCGCACTCACAGTCTTGATAGACGTTCGACGCAATGATCCCCGATATTTGCACGCAGATATTGTACATCGCCGCGGACAGTGCACGCGATCGCACGCTGTTGGAATTGCGAGAGTTCCATCCCGCTTGGAGAGCATGGGCTAAGAACACCTCGCTGTCAGTCTCCATGTGTGAGAAAACAGTACGGGGTGGGCTTTCCAAACATACGACTGGGGAAGGAAAGGATCAAGGTGAGGACCGTCCACCCAATCCATTTCTTGGTCTGACTAAAATCGACCACATTCATGTAGATAAGCATCGGTAAGGTCCAGGCTTGGCTCAGAACACCCATCCATGCAAGGGACCCGAAAATCTCGGCGGCATAGGTGAGAATGATCCTAGTTACAATCCCGAGAACCTAGAGACCGGTCAGCCATTACTGGGTATCTCTATATAGAGCACTTATCTTTCAGCGCACTTACACTGCATGGGATAGCGAGCAGGATGACGTTAAACTCGCCAAAGCCGAAGTCTTTCATCAGTAGTGTAAAGTATTGAGAGACCGTTGCTGTTCAATCGCCCTAGATTAGCCCGGGCTCCATACCGTACGCCAGGAGCAAAAGATCGAAGAGAGTGATAGACTGACTATATGGGACCAAAAATATGAGGCCAATCATATAGAGTGGCCACAAATCGTAATCTTTGAAACTCTGCCACACAAGCTTGGCTGTCAAGGGTTCGTTGTTTCTCATGGAACCCTTGCTTGGGTCCTCGCGAAGGATTCGATTGACCAGAATAACTTCTTCTCTATCAGTCACACCTATTAGTGCCACCTTTGCACAGGAACAGAGATCAAACACGGGGTGAATTACCGCTCCGTAAACCAGCCTTTCTTACCCCGAGCCCAGCTCGCTGTTTGGGTCACGGACGGTGGTAAGAAAAGAAAAGACAGGATGGCAAGGACTAGAGTAAAAGAACCCTGCATATACATAAATATCTGTCGAGTGCCTTCTAGAAAGAGAATGGACGAACCTCGATCAAGAAAAGCCAACGCCAACCAGCTTGACCAGCATAGCCACGCAGATGCAGTATACCATAGGCCAAAAACCCTGCTAGAACGTCTGCTAATGCTTGTGCAGAGTACCAGAACCCCAAGCGAATAGAAAGCTCGTGGTGCTTATAGAAATTGGAGAGATATAAGATCATCTGAGTGTGTAAGCAAATATCTGAAAACATCCTGGAGGCCAGAATCACACACAGTAGGCGTAAACCCCCCTGAGAATACACCAATCAAGGCTCGACAGGCCAGGAACGAACTTCTATCTCGCAACCAAAACTGACATAGAGCCACCAACGACCATGAGGTCATTTGAATGGGAATCCACTTATCGACTCCAATATATTTGCCGATCAGTTGCGCAGGAATCTCACTCAGGAGGTAGAATAGCTTGAATATAGAATTGCCAAGGTTGTAATCTGGGTGATTTTAAACCTATCAGTCAGTTATCTGAGTAATACGCATCTGTCACTTCATCAACACGAACCATTCCTAGATAACCCAAGATCAGACAAGAAATCATCGGCATTGGCCTGCTCTGTTGTGATACACAGTCTTTAGGTGATGCTGATAACATTTGTAGCTGGACTGGCACATACGAATATTTGAGCGATCAAGCTCCATTGCTGTCATCATCATGCAGGCCAATACCATGATCCGCATATCGAGCTTCCGGGCCGCTCTCTGAATAATAATCAGACCTTGTTATGCTCTTCCACAAGTATTTGGATCCGACTTACATTTTCTTCACCCCAGGTCCATCTTGCTGACGGATCAAAGCGATGGACGCTCTCCCAGTCTGCTTGTGGTTTGTACTCCGCAACAAGTTCGGGATCGTCGAACACGGAAGGTTGCGTTGCGATAGCATTTGGATTGTAGCTTTTCGATTTCTGAAACCAAAAGCGGCGGTCGTCAGAGGCATCAGCTAGTGTCGAATGGTCTGAAAAAGGCGTAGGCTTAATCGTTAGGGTGGTGGCGTATTTTTCAATGTCCGATGATGTTGAAGAGCCAGGATGCACTGAGGATATGGCATCCCTCTGCAGGGAGCGAGCAATGACAAGCGGCATTGTATAGTCGTATCAATAAATAGCTTGACTTGGTAACGGCTATGGTGTTGTCCCGTCGAACTTTGTATAGGGCTGTGATGCTTCTTTTATAGGGTTCTACTATCAGCTATGGCTGATAATAGCTTCAGCAAGACTCAAGGGGCGTTATTTGTGATCAAATGCAATCATCCCTCTCCGCCACAAGTCCCACATGGTATCATGAGACTTCATATTAATAGTTGGTAAGTGATGCAGCTTCGGCTATCCGGGCCTCCGGCAGTTGTGGCAGCATGACATTTCTTGGGGTAGAAACTAGACGCTAATAGATATTACTGGACATAGCTTCAGAGCTCCGATATCACTAGCTCATGGTAAGGTGTCACTGCGGCATTTTTTCTAATGCTCATCTTGCAGGTAGGTTGGAATGGCAGTTCGGAGAAACACGTCGTAGCATCCAGTCTAGCCGGGGCTTTACGATAAAGATTCACGTCTTCTATTCAATTGGTTGAGCTCTCCATAATCACCGAAATAGTGACTATGACTTAGACAAATGTCACGGCATGCGATACCTTGCAGCTATTTCTGTAATTAGTACTCTTCGCGATAGGTTACATATGAAGGTTACCACTCATTACTTATCTAGAAGTGCTGCAGATGAGAGGCCAATCGGTCGAATTGCCTAGTCCAACATCTATGGATTGTCACGTTACCCACGTTACTTTCCACCATCTTCCTTGCTTCAAATCAAACCAAGATGGTGTCCATAGCCTCCCGCAAGGGGGAGAAAAGAATGTGCTCTCCAGGCGATGCAGTATGTGAGGACCATGAGACGCCCAGGCCGGACCAAAATATTGGCACGGGCTGGGACTCTGCGTCATTTGGCTGGTTTTGAGAGAAACCTGCGAGGTAGTTGGGGAGTATCTGCGCAAGGATGAAGCACACGGTTAAGGAGGTGGAGGAGGCAGACAATTCTTGGTGGCAGGCACCAGCCTTGAAGTTGACAAAATGTAAGGGGCTGGGTCGATGACATATTATTGATGTCCTTATGCTACTTCTCAGGTAAAATAAATCTCTATCTTCTGTATTCCGTATTACTTTTCCATCATTCTCTGCATGAGGAGATATGCACTCAACCCAGGATTCCGACAATCGCCGTTATTTCCAGTAGTATCAGCGGAGTATGCGCATATCAATGCAAATCTTGCAGAGACCTGGGCCAGTCCTCTTCTATGACCTAGAACCTTTCCATGGAGCTGATGCCTGGTGGGAAAGTTGACTTTATGGTTGGAAGACAATAAGGTTTGAACGGATATCAGTCCTATTCGTTCTAGAACTATTATATACTGCACGCCGAGATTTAGGACGAATGCATACCGTTGAATCCAACTAAAGGTGTAAGAGCCGCCTATGACCAACATGGATATATGGTGGTAAGTATGCTCAGCATCGTTCATAGGGTGCACTATGCCGTAGACTTAGGACCAAACAGAGCCTGCCTAGTGTCATAAGTGTACTTCAGATCGAGGTGCCAGTAGTCAGGAGCAGTTGGCTTAACGATCAACCACGCCTTATCCAGTGCTTCAACAACTTCCTCGGGCAAGGGGCCTTTTTGAATGTCCCTAAGGTTACTCTCCAACTGCGCGAAGTTGCTCACACCAATAATAATTCCGTCACGGCCATTCCCCTTTATATTAAGAGCCGAGTGATGACGGATCCAGCGAAGCGCAGTCTCGGGGAGTGTCAGGCCATGCTTCTGGACAGCAGGCTCAATGACTTGAAGCGCATCGAATGTTGCATCTTTAAAATAGCGTTTGCGGTACAGTTCCCCAAAAATGGATTTGCCGCTGTATCTGCCTTCCTCAGGTATGTCTTTCGTCTTATATTTGCCAGAAAACAGCCCGCCCGCAAGGGGGTTGTAGACTACGATGTCAATGCCATAGCGTTTGCAGGCGTGGACGAGCTCGGTCTCAATTGAACGTGCTACAGTGGCATAGATCAATATCATTCAAAGGGGTGCTGCATTCTTGGGGACATATTGGCTCACTAATGGCATTGTACATAGCCTGATAAATTGTCGGTCGCACCCAGCCTCTCGCCGTACAGAGAGTAACTATTTCCGCAACCTCAAATGCCGTAAAATTACTTAGGCCAAATTGGACAAACTTGCCTTCTTTATGGAGTTTATTGACTTCCTCAAGAGTCTCGGCAAAGGAGACTGATCTATCAGGAGCATGGAGATAAAATATGTCAACCTGGGTCGTGTCTAGCTCCTTTAGAGACAGCTCTAGTTTCTCTCGGAGAACACTGGGCTTGTGCTCGCCCGGGGCTTTTGGATACCACTTAGTTGCCAGAGTTAGACCACGTTCCTTCCACTTTGCCTGAGCGGTGAAAGCTTCTTGTTGTCCTCCGACATAGATTCTAGCGGTGTCGACCTCGTTGAATCCCTGTTGTTGGAAGTAGTCCAGATACTTGTTGTAATCATCGAGGGTAGTGATTCGAGCGCCATTAGCCTCATCGGGGCCAAATGTCATAAGGCCCAGGATTACTCTTGGCAGGGGATTCTGTGCGACGAGAGGCATTGTGTCGTAGATTAGAATTGAATTATGAGAAGGGGCTGGAAATGTCGGTATAAATGCTTCTGCGGGGTAACAGATTTCAGTCACTTGAATTGAATTGGGCACATAGTACTCAACCAGCACATATTCCGGATATTAGTATGAGACATACCTTGATCGTATCCAGGATTCTTTTATCGCTGATTCAAGGCAGGGGTATGTTGAGAGTTATCCATGTCTCCACGTGGATGATGAGTGGGTAACACGAAATAACGGAAATAACGGGATTTAATGGAGATAAGACATGATGTGATTAAATTGATTTCAAATCACGCCTTTGGTAACAACTCCAGTTCGACACTTCTATATCGCTAATGTCTGCCCTACATTTTGGTGTCCCACTCCTGTTTGGGTAATACTCTCACACATTTGAGCTCATTAGACCGAACATACCTGTTGCTGAACTTGTTCTTCTTTTTCTTGGGAAAGAGAAATAATAACAAGGCCAAAGCAGGTTTTGACAAGGTGGAGCAGTGAGTGAGAGACTATGTCACCCAGTTTAATAGCGCGGGACAAGCATTGAGCCATGTCGAGACTATTATTATTACGCAGGGTATGCATGATCATCTTGCTGAGGCGTGTAAAAAAAGCATGTATAGTCTCGGGGGACAACTCTATTGTTATATACTCAAGTCCCGAAATACTTAGGAGGTGGATCCTTCATATAACACTCATTGGTACAATAACGCACCATGATCCGCGGTCGCAGCTTGGTCATACTCTGCCTAGCTTGCTTGGCCCACGGATGCTTCTCATTAGGCAAATACTGAGACATGTTGATGAATTCTTGCTTCGACAGGTAAGGTATCCAAGCGGAGCCCGGGTCCGTCCCGAGAATGTCGAGGTTTTCCTTTCGCGCAGATTCCCACATGTTTGCGAAGATAATACATTCATCTTGTCTTCTCCATACTTCCACAGCCGTTTGGAATCGAGAACTTGTGCATAATTCGAAGAGTGTTTGCACGGCCGGTTCCTTTTCTAATGCGTGTTCCCTGAATAATGCTTGAAATTCCCTCGACCGAGCCTCGTCGTCAATATCAACTATCTGAACAGGCGCATCGCCTAACAACCCAAACAGGCCAGACTTCAGAGCCGCTTTCCTGGTGATATGCAGAGAAACCGCCGCCATGGCTATGTCTAGCCTGCTTTGACTTTCCACACAAATCGATGTTCCGTACGCTTCCTCATTTGTTAGAGGGTCATATACGCCGTGATAACGACGCCATAGGCTGTCGAATGGATCAGCGCCATCAGCGCCATCCAACAGCACCTTCAAGCTAAAATGGTAAATAATCTCTGCCACGACAGAAGGCTGCATCCCAAGATCCTTTGCCCCCGACAGGAACATAGCAATCGAAGACGAAGGTTCATAACCCGTCCACAAGACATTGTAGCTCGTTCGCGTCCAGTTAAGATGCAGCACATCCCGACGCGGCTGCACTCATATCGACTTTAAGCTAGTTGCGTCTTCCAGTTCCAACCTGCGTCCCTGTTCTAGCGCGACTTGCCGAGACTCGCTGTTAACAAATGCAATGAGCGGCGGCTGAGCGTTTTGGTATGTTATACGGTCGGCCCAGCAGACTTGACGGGACTCGTTGCCATCGAGAAGGAAGCCAGGGATGTCTTCTTCTGCTATACGATACGGTAGGCAGTGCTTCCAGATAAGACGGCGTAGTTCTAGAGGCAGCTGCAAAAAGTAGTGGAATGAGTTGTTGTTCATCTTGTACTCCTATTTATTATTTATTGTTATACAAGGCGCATGTATGAAGAAATATATAGAAGACACAAAAGGTGGGCATGCGATCACGGTTGTCGTAGATCTGTCGGCGCTAGTGGTCGGGCCGATCCTTGCCCAGATAGGGGTTTTCTGGTGACAAAAGAGAAAGGGCATTACATATAATATGCAACAATTAGTGGTTGACCTCGCGGTGGGCTAGGTCACCGGAGACTCAAGCACAGTACACATTTTTTCTATAAGCTTAGAGAGTGTGCAGCATACATATATATTTCTGAAAGCACTGCTAAAAGCACTGAGTCCCTAGTAGTTGACTTTGATCTTACTGCAATGGCAAGGTGTAGTCTATCTGTGATGATAGAAAAAAGCTCCTTCGTAGAAGGGAATGATCGCACATATACTCCCCTATCACAGTGCCTATGTAACTGATAGGAATTCCTAGTGAGGACCAGTATATGAATGTACCTATTGATTTACTAGATCATCTTTTTGCTTTCTCATGTTCATATAGGATATTGTGGCACCTAATATTAGTCCACTCAAGACAAAGTATTTGCACATCTTCAAGATCCAAGCTGCTATTGCAATACATGGTGACAATAGAGACTCTACAGAGAGTTATCCAGTGCGTTCGCACATCCTTCCCCCTGGGAACTATGTCAGTTGTATGTACAACATGGTAGGAGAAAATAAAGGTGGCGATGCACTTTCCGTAATGTAGTCCCCCTTGTAGACTTCTCACACCCGGAAATAGCATGAAGAGCTCATGAGACCTCCAATTTTGGATCTTCAAGTTACCCACTATGTAGTTCCCACAGCATAAAGTTTGCTTGACTCCCGAACGTCCACAAGGTACGTTGGCTTTGCCACCATTGCCTTTTTTTGGATGCCGGCTTCGGAGGACCAAATGGGCTAGACGTCTCCGTTAGCTAACGTGAGTCATCCCCTGGGCTGATCACTTCCCTATAACATTAGTAGTTCTATGGTGATCGGAAGTGGAGTGCTAATCATAACTCAATTCTACCCCAGAAGTAATTCTCACAATAACAATGGTTATCTGAGGGTCGCAATATGACCTTTGACTCCTGCTGAGTAGATGTCTGATCCGACTCCAATACATATATACAGACACCACCCTCTAAGAGAAACTGCATAGTACATAGTCTATATGACTGGCCAGACTTCTTAGACATAGACCTTACTCCTCCCACTTGTTCGTGACTTGCTGATTATTGATCAGATAATATTAGAGTTAGTGAGATCCCGCTGTGGAGACTTTCAAGGAGCCCCACTTAATTAATACTATTCTCACCGGGACAATGATCGACGAAGAGATTACTATTCTAGTCTCGTTTATTGCGACCGTTGGCTTAGGATTTCCTTTTCATCGTATGATCACACCCGTCTGGCTGAGAATGATTGTCCGAGTGATATTAGGGTTCTGTTAGTCTGTCGAAGCAGTCGATCGGGAGACTGTGTGCACAGACCGGATTTTATGTATCGCAGCATAGAAAGGACTCAGAGAGCACGTCCACGAGTAGACTATAAGCACTCACGGTGGCTCGCCTAGGGCAATTAGGATCAGCGGTACAATATTATCTAGTCCCACCTATAGTCATACTCTTAGTCCAGTCTTCATTTTTATAAGAAGGAACAGAAAGAAAAGAAAAGGAAGGACATCAAAACAAGAAAATACTGCAAACTACAAGGTAAGAATCTTGAACGAGTGAATTGGATTAAATAGCAGGATGGAGATTTAATATTGAGGATCTCCTGGGTCCTTATATGACTTTCCTTCTCTTTTCTTCGTAGCTCTGGGTGGTCGACCAGTGTCTCGGTCGGATTGATCCATGTTTGAAACCGTACTATCCACGATTTAAGTATAGCAAAAGCTAACCAAGTTTCAAAGAGGAACCTACACCCAGTTTTTGGGACAAGCCAGATTCCAGAACACAATGAACTAGTTACCAATATATGATATTCCATTACCTTTCTCCGACCGAATTATATTCTCCAGCTCCATAGCTTTTCACCCGTTGCATGAAGAGAACAAAAGACTTGTTCGTGTGTTGTTTTCACTAACCCCAGTTCTGGTGTCACTTCAGGGTCTATCTCATAGCCTTAGGCTAAATGGCTATTTTGCATGCATATACATGATACAGGAACGTCTCACCATGCATATTATTCTGTAGGGGCCAGGGTCTTCTGGTATGACTTACTAGGACTGAGGCCAACCCCGACCCACTAGCGCCAAGACGAATAAAGCATTTTAGCTTAACAGTGTTTCGAATTAGTGTTTTGGGCTGTGATTTTGTGTTTGAGTTAGATGGCATAAATCGACTTCTACTTTAAGAGAATCATCGAGTCTGTTCGAAACTCTTAAACCTTGGGTATTTACTTGGCAGGATCCCGCAAGGAGGATTAGGGAGAGGTGGTAATCTACTATGTGACCTCAAGGTTCCTGATCACTAGTATAGGCTGTAATAGGAGCTCTTGAGCAGGAATGAGTATATTTGTGGCTCCGCATAAATAGCGATCGTAGGACGGACGATTTTCCATGTAATGAAACCCTGTACGGCTCATCAGCTTTATGTCTACCCGGGAGAAGTCCAATTTAGTCATTCTTTTATTCTTTTCTGGTTTTTCGTTCTTTGATACTCTTTCTTTTATCATGAAGCCTAAGATCTTCAGCCCCATTCTGTTTACCTTGGCTGCCGCCCGGAGCTATTCACTTGAAGAACACTTTGACGTGCAAGCTAGTCTTTTGACCGACCCCAAAGAGGTTGCTGGGAAAACATTTGATTATGTGATTGCTGGAGGAGGCTTGACCGGTCTGACGGTTGCAACCAAACTGACAGAGAACCCCGATATAGATGTTCTGGTCATTGAAAAAGGCTTCTATGAGTCCAACTGTGGAAGAATCGTGGAGGACCTGAATACCTATGGCGACATTTTTGGCACGGAGGTTGATCAGGCCTACCAAACCGTTCCCCTTGCAATCAACAATCGCACGGAATTAATCAGGTCTGGAAATGGCCTTGGAGGGTCGACCTTGGTCAACGGTGGCTCCTGGACTCGCCCAGACAAAGTCCAAATTGATTCGTGGGAGAAAGTCTTTGGCAATGAGGGCTGGAATTGGGAAAACATCTTCGAGTATATGAAGAAAGCTGAGAAATCTCGCCCACCAAATGAAGCTCAGATTGCAGCTGGCCACTCCTATGATCCCGCTTGCCATGGAACAAACGGCACTGTTCAAGCGGGACCCCGTGATAATGGAGAACCATGGTCTCCAATTATGAAAGCACTCATGAAAACGGCCGCAGAGCGCGGTGTTCCAACGCAGGAAGATTTCCATTGTGGTCATCCTCGCGGTGTTTCCATGATCCCGAATACTGTACACGAGGACCAGACTCGGTCAGATACTGCACGCGAATGGCTTCTTCCAAACCACGAACGCCCTAACCTAAAAGTCCTGACTGGTCAAAGAGTGGGAAAGGTTCTACTCAACAAGACAAAGTCTGGCGCTAAGGCCACTGGGGTGAACTTCGGCACCCACAGGAACGTAAACTTCGACGTGTATGCAAAGCATGACGTCTTGCTTGCAGCTGGATCTGCTATCTCTCCTTTGATTTTGGAATGGTCTGGTATCGGCTTGAAGGATGTCCTTAGTGCTGCTGGTGTTGAACAGGTTGTTGAACTCCCTGTTGGACTCAACATGCAGGACCAAACGACTACCACCGTCCGCTCTCATATTCAGTCTTCAGGTAATGGACAGGGTCAGGCTGTTTACTTTGCATCTTTTAACGAGACCTTTGGTGACTATGCCCCTCAGGCCATGGAGCTTCTCAACTCCAAACTTAATCAATGGGCTGAGGAAACGGTACGCAATGGTGGTTTTCATAATGTGACAGCACTCAAGATCCAGTATGGAAACTACCGCAACTGGCTACTCAACGAAGATGTTGCCTTCGCAGAGCTTTTCCTTGATACCATGGGTCACATCAACTTTGACTTATGGGACCTTATTCCCTTTACTCGTGGTTCTGTGCACATCCTCGCCAGCGACCCCTACCTTCATCGCTACGCCAACGATCCCAAATTCTTCCTCAATGAATTCGATGTCCTCGGTCAGGCCGCCGCCTCGAAGCTTGCCCGCGAAATCTCCAACGCTGGTGAGATGAAGAAGTACTTCGCTGGAGAGAGCATCCCCGGTGACAACTTGGCATACGACGCTTCCTTGGAGCAATGGGCGGGTTATGTTAAGAAGAACTTCCGCGCCAATTGGCACGCTGTGAGCTCTTGCTCGATGATGTCCAAAGAAATGGGCGGTGTTGTTGACTCCGCTGCCCGTGTGTATGATGTCAAAAGTCTTCGTGTCATCGATGGCTCTATCCCACCGACTCAAGTATCTTCCCATGTCATGACCCTTTTCTATGGTATGTCTCTCAAGGTTGCAGATGCCATCCTAGCGGACTACTATAAGAGCTGAGGGGCTTGGTTCTGGACCACAATTATTATGTTGTGGCAGAAACTTTTCAAGCAATGATCTTAGGTCTGCACTGACTCGAATTTTCTTCTGACTTTGTATATTTTCCAATATTGTGTCCTTTTTATCAAATTTAGTTAAAGCTATTCTCTTTCTACAATTCTTATAATATGGTATCATATCTCACTGCTCTACAATCCATTTCCTTTTTGACATTCGGCTGTTGCCAGCCCCAATTGCTTTTTGAAACGAACAAGTCTGCTGTAAGGTTTCACCATCTGTTTACCAGTTTCCTAACACATGTTCACGTAGGAAACCGTCTTAGAGAATCCCGAAGATGACACAGGCGGAGCCAATGAGAGGTGCATCTACCTGCCCGTGTATAAAATGTACAGTGTCGATTGATTTATCAATAGACAAGAGTGGCAAGGTCAAAGAGAATAAAATGCCGTGCCGTGCCGATCTACACCAATATAGAGCAGTGGTTGCTTCCGTGGTGGTGTGGTGTGGACGACAAATAACTTAAGGTTAGAGTAATTATATAATCATATAATAAAAATGTCGATTCTTGTCTGATCGACATTCGGATTACCTTTTTATATACCTTCTTCCTTTTTCCTTGGCTTTTTCTACTTTCAGTTTATTTTGAAACCTGCGCCAAGTGCTTCAACCTTCAATATTTCTGCAACGTGTCTGCAGTAGTAGTTCTATCTGCGTTATTGCCCTCTCCTACTATTTCGAGATAATAATAATTGGTGTGTCTCACGATATGTGTGCTTTATTAAGGTAAATGCCTATTGCTCAACTGTTGGTGGGTTTGTTGGAATTTTAGGGCACTGGGGGTTTCTTGCTTGGGAGGCGTAGGCAGCCGATAATCTCTTCGTCACATTCAGTGGCCAGATATAGATCCCGGTGAAAACTAACATGAGACATACGGACTTGTAATCTGGTAGCCAAGCAACTATGTTTACCTGTGACAGGGGAAGCCATCCCGAAAGTGGAGATGTATGGAACAGTAGAGGGAAATGACCCTGCCGATCACTCTATACAATGTGCCTCACTGCCTGCAGAATATCATGAAACTTGCCTATTTAACCGAGTTCTTCTCCCTTGCACTTTGTAGACATCAGTCTCCGAGCACTAAGTATATTCTCTACTCAGCCGACTCGAACAGTACAGGTACTATCATCCCGGGATTCCTGGTTCTAATATTGCATGCTGCTATCAAGTTCACCAATTAACAAGGTATCTCATCGGGCTTAGATTTCCTCTGTTCGAAATGGTTACCTTTGGAGGAATGCGGTTACCTCTTTTGTTGTTGCTGCTCAACGCAGCGTTTGGCTCAGCCCACCACTGGTTCAACTGGCAGTATGAGGTTGGCTGCGAGTCCGATACCTTTATCGCACCAGCAGATGAGGCCGGCGTTGCCTCCTTCCTGAAGAAGGAGTTCCCTAAGCAATCTCTTATCAAGGTCGTCGGTAATGGCCACGGTTTTGGAAACTTGACTACCTGTATTAGCAAGGGCGCCACGAACAGAACGTCTCACATCGTTAGCCTTACAAACTTGAAGAAACTCGAGATCCACAAGGACAATACCATTACCGTCGGTGCTGGCTGGGACGTCTACGACCTGATCAATGAGCTCAAGAAGCACAGCTTGTCCTTCAACTACCTCGGCGCCATGCGTGTTCAGAACATTGTTGGTGCTATCAGCACCGGCACTCATGGCACTGGACAGAAGATCGCCAACATGGCAACGCAGGTAGTTGCTCTCCGTGTCCTTGACGCTCGCGGCGAAACCCGCATCGTTGATGAGCATAAGAACGCCGAAGAGCTGAAGGCCTTCCGTATCAATCTTGGTGCCCTTGGCCTGATCACTGAGGTCACCCTCAAGGTTCAGCCGACTCATTTCTTGAAGAAGACCACCAAGGTGCTAAACGCCACCACCGACTACAAAAAGCTGTACACCGAGCTTGCGGATCTCTACAAGGAGCATGACCGCATGACTGTTTGGGGTCCTCACTTTGACTGGGATGCTAAGGCTCAGAACTGGACCATCGAGCCTACCTTCTATGCCAGCTGGTGGGAGCCAACCAACTACACTAGTGTCCGCAACTGCACTCTCAACTACTGTGCCAACGGTTGCGGTGACTGCATCAAGGACTACATTTGCTACGATGAGACGAGTGACGCAGTGTCGTGCCCTCCCCAGGGTATCTGCTCGAGTCAGTTCTACGCCGAAATTGAACACTTCTTCCCTATGGAGCACTTCGTGGACGTCGCCACCAACTACACCAACTTCCAACAGGCACAGACTCCTAGAATGAAAGGTTTCGAGAACGACAAGATGATCTTCCAGTTCCGTGCTCTGAAGGGTGATGATTCGTACATGTCCCCTGCCAACACCTACAACCTCGGCTCCGAAAACAGCGGTGTTTTTGGTGTCCTCGAGATTGATTGGATGCAGAAAGTGAACCACTGGGGTACACTCTACAACAACCAAGAGTTTACTAATGAGTTCCATGATGAGTTCGCTACCTTGTACAACGCTCGCTCCCACTGGAACAAGATGGCGCCCAGCGACCCCAAGCACGCCTTGTCTGCCTTCCCTAAGCTGCCCGAGTTCCTGAAGATCCAGGAGCGTCAGGATCCCAACTGCCAGTTCACCAACGAGTTCTTGGTGAACCAGCTCGGTATTGAGCGCTGCCGGTCCGCACTCAAGCTGTAGTATGAAGGAAAGTTGAATTGGATCTTCTTCCTTTCTTTCTTTCTTCCTGCTTTTTTTCCTTTCTCTCAGTTTGCTCTCCATTCTCCCAATTTTTGGTCCTCTTTCCGGCCACATTTCATGGGATTTACCGTTTTCGTTATTCCGGCCTTTCCAGTGCTATTCTATTATTATTAGATATATTTATCCCATGGACATTTCTCCATAGAAATCACATTCGGCAAGTCCTCCTGCTTTCCAATAATTCAAGAATATACTCCGAGCCACCAGCGAAACAAGACAAGCCAAATCCGTAACCCCTAACCGCCAATCCTAAGTTCCAGCCTATAAAGAGCCATACTAACCACCAAAGGCAACATTAGATCATCACAACCTACAATTACACCAGCACATAAAACAACAACCCCCTCACAGCCAGAAACACATCTCATAGCCATACACATACGCCTCAAAAACAATCCAAAGTCACCCCTCCCAGCCAAGTACCGCCCATCAAAAATACGCCACATCCAGCAAACAATAACAAATCAGTCCTCAAGCCTGTCTACTTTATACGCGTGCTCTGGGCGGGGATTGAAAGAGCTCACCCCATCATCACACACTGCCTAGTTTTTTACAGGCATCTCGAATATCAAAACGCTAGTATGCTCCCGTTTACTCGATAAACTATCGGGTGATACATATGCCTGGTAGCAATCTTCACCAATTTCGCCTTTGATCCTATCGAAGGAGGGACCATGCGTCGATACCTCCTTAAAAGTGGCCAACTCCGGCGTTGTTCTGGCTATTATGTTGTCCCGGATGGGCGGGACTTCGCGGAAGCCCCAGTAACATCAAGGGTGAGCATCATCTATATGGCCAAGATTATCATCTTTAGCTCTAGTGAGGGTGCATGCGATGAAGAGGGTAAGGATGTAGGGCTTGAGGTGCATTGTTAGGGTTTGCGGTAGAGTTTTCGCATGTAGTATGAGACGTAGTTGAATCTTGGAGTTAGGTAGGCAGCTTTAGGTGGGGTGCGTTGTGTGTATTTATAGAGGAGTAGCTTTGTTGGTTGGGCTGGTGGATGAAATAGTAGGTGATGAGTTGTATAGACGATGTATGGAAGGCTTCAGAGGGGAGATCGGAGAGAGTTGCATTCAAAGAAATGAAACCATGCGAAGGGGGACTGAAACATATTCGAAAGGATACTGAAACGACCACAAAGAATAATGATACTCTAATGCATAGATTATTCATATGTTTTCTTCTTTGGTCCTGTTTATGTATTCCGAACTTCTACAAATCTGATACCTCTTTCAGTTATGGAACCTTTTATTTCTCTGCCCACTCTATTGCTGTTACACTAACGACATAAACCAAAGGACTAATCGAACAAAGCTCAAGATTACATATATGTCTTCCGAAATGATGTTTGAAATCCACAGCAGTGGCAATGCCTCAGTACACTGTAAGAGCCTCTTGCCTCTGTTCAATGTACATCATTCTCCTTGTGTCTCTCTACAAACCTCAAGGGCCTGTCATCGTTACTCAATGAAACGCACATTCCCTTCGATAATTTCTCCATCTCGCCTTCATTATCAAGCAGTCGAAGATGGGGATGTTCGGGGTCCTGCTCTAACTTGCAAGCCATCAATGCGAGTGCGGACGACTTCCATATACCAATACCCTTTGCCTGTATTCCTGTGTAGAACTGTGATGACCAGGAAAACGATTGATACAACGGATATGACAACCGGGAACACGATCCAATACCAACGTACAGAGATGAATGTCTGGTGCACGGAGGCGTTACCGGTCAATGTTGTGCTATTAGGACCAGCCCGAATCCGGTCTGTGATGCCGGTGGCTAGTCTTCTCATTTCTTCATTAACGTCCCCTCCGTCATTCATAGAGATGGCCCAGCCAGCTTCAAGCCCGTCAGATAATGAAACTGCAGTGTTTAATTGATTGGATATTTGACTAATTGTACCCCCTTGAATGGCGTAGTTGGAATTGGACGAGAAGGTTTCTGTCCCCTTTGGAGGGGATAAATAATTCTAAGAAAACATGCAGAACTTTGTCTTCACAAAAAGCTGCTGTGTCTTAGCGGGCTCTAGTGAGAGTTGTTTAGAAGTATAGGAGTTGTTTTCATATCTTTGTTCGCATAAATATAAGGCGCATTCACTGATTATTGGTCTCTGTTCTGGCTCCGTCACATTATCAGGCGTGTATGCAATGTAGGGATATGTATAGTCGGCAACAGCAAACCCTACAACAGGTTTAATATTCCAGCTAAGTATGGCCCACCGGAGTCGCTGAGGTTCACACTATTGAGACTCGTTCCATGTGTGCAGTTTGTTGATGGCCAAGTGAAGTTATTCTGATCAAGCATGCTCGTATAGATTTGGCCACTGATCTTAGCGGTGCAGTTTTGCTTTGTTTAGGCTGTGACTTCCTGGCAGCGGCTGCAAGCCCCTAAGGCTTCAAAGTCAGGGTACTTGCAAGTCCCCCAAGTACATACCGAGTTGAGTGCGTTGTTTGCTCCATAGATGCTTCTCAGGAATGTGACCCCCACGGTGTTATCTAGGTTTGTGCTGACAGGTAGATATACCTATGCAGCTTGAACCGACGCAGTCTCATTCGATGCGGGGACCACTCGAGAGGGGAAGACGAGAAATTGTTGGGCTAAAGGGTCAATGACCACAGAAAGAACCACCGTGATCGCCCCAAAGCTCGCCACCGAAGGACGAGTGCTGAAAATCATCTGGATCGATCCCCATACCCCACAACTAGTCCGGCCCAGAGCGTTAAGATTATAGAGTCGTCGGCGTTCACGATATTGATTCCATTTAATCTGACCGAGACAGCTACTCACGGGAAACACTAAGGCTGCTCGAACCACCGCAATCACCACAGCGAGAATGGCGTTAGGAGAGACCCGGTACGTCTAGTCGGCGTATTGCATTCCGTCAAATTGTTTTAGTAGTACAATTAGGACAATAGAAGACACAATGCTCAATATTGAAGCGGTGACTTCCCTCCCCCCCCCCCCCATGCTGTCAGAAAACCAAGTTTCTGAGTCACTTCGCTCTGCTGGGAGATATCAGTCTGTTGAGCCAGCAGCTCGGTGCGATCGGCAGAAGTATCCATTTTGGTGGCGATTTCTTCAGACTGTAGATGAACAGGGCGGCTTGAGTATTTATCGGTGTCTCCCGGAGGCTGGGGCACGAAGGGATAGTCAGATGTCATGTTGCCAGTTTCGCTCACAGGTGGTCCTTGTAACGCGAAATTCAAGCCAGTCTTCGGTCGGTGACAGCCTCGTCACAGGCCGTGGGCGCTTACACAGTCTGAGCTTCAATAACAACGCGTCAAAGCAAGACTATAAAACGACCACCAGCCAATTCCATTTCCTTTCCGTGGTATTGCGGCACTTGTAAGGCGCACACCGGAGTAAAGTTGAGAGATGAGACAGATTGAGACTACCTTGACTCTTTCAAGGAGCCGATAGATACTGATTCATAATTCATGGCCATGAATCCTTCGCTCCATTCATTAGTTTAGTTATGCGCTGGAGATAGGGGCAGAACCTGCAAGGCAGATACTTGAGAGTCACGATCGTCATTTTAAGCCTGATTACTACGTGTTTTCGCTTGCACGATGAACAGACAGTATTCCATTCGCAGGCATTATAGATATAGTTGAATCAAAGTGAAGAAACACAGGTGAGACATACGAAGTACGATATACCACGGTAGCCAAGCTCATAGACAGGTGGGGCACGGGATGAACTAAACCCTTTCGGTCTTTCTCATCATGGTGACTCAAGAAGAGGACTTCCAACTCTACTGTTTTACTCCTCGTATTCAGCAACATTCTACTATCCTCCACTCGTTTGACTCCTCATGATCATACTACAACTTAGTCAAATATTCTGTTTATAGACAACCTTCACAATGGCACATCAAACCCGTAAAAAGCTCAAGATCCTAATTATCAATCCAAATACATCCACGACAATGACGGATGCGTTGAGGCCTATAGTGGAAGAGCTTGCATATATAGAGGTCCAATTCGACTACTTCACGGCTCCGTCAGATAAGTCGGTTACTCTCGAAGATGGGCGTACGATAAACGGCGTGAAGAGTATCAATTCAGGAGAGGACTCAGTTACATCAGCATTATATTGCAGGCCTTTTCTGGAGCCACATCTACCCAATTACGATGCATTTCTTGTAGCCTGTTACTCGGCTCATCCCCTCGTTGGAATGCTGAAGGAATCCATCGCGAAACTAGAGGAAGCAGATATGGTGGCGAACCTCCACAAGTCGGTGCCGTTACCGAAAAGGAGGTATGTGACGGGCATCTTTGAAGCGAGTGTTCTCATGTCGCTGTCTCTGGTCGGTTCGTTTCATCTAACCGATCTGGGAAAAACCCAATCCAAGGAGATGTTTGGCATCATCTCTACCGGGAGCATATGGCGGGCTGAGCTAGGGCAGGCGGTTGAAGATTTTCTTCTCAATTCCCATGGTAATTCAGACTCGATCCATCGGTTTGCTGGTGTAGGGACTACCGGCCTTACAGCCGTACAGTTGCATACTACTCCGGCCGATGAGGTGAGTAACAGAATCCGTGAGGCTACACAAGCCCTCCTCAAGTCCGCACCACATCCTGTAACATCAATCTGTCTGGGCTGTGCTGGTATGGCTGGTATGCAGAAAGCAGTGAAACAAGGCTGCATTGATGTTTATGGCCGCGTGCAGGGTGATCGGGTGAGAATCGTTGATGGTGTTGTTGCCGGTGCCGGAATGCTTGTTGCGGCTTGCAAAGGCGGGTTTTGAGATCTGCCAACTTGGGAGCTGAGATGATTATGGGGCCAGTGCTTCACTGTTCTGCTTACACGAGTGATCCAGCGGTCTCTGCTTTTTACTCTTTGATTTTAAGGACCATAAGACAGGGTCAAGTTCAGATTTAATATCAGCTGGTATAACTGCATCGACATATACTATAGGCAGCATCCATAAGCTGATTAAAACAAAACTCTTTTGTTTCGAATCTTACAAAGGTAACTGCTCATTTCGTATGTGGAATTATACTTCACTCTTCTATTCATATGCCTAAAATCATCTGTCAGTTATTCCAGCCCTTTGGTGATTCCCACATCTTCTTAACAATGGGGAAAAGAACGCCCACCCCCCGCCAATCGGGGGTGCAGAAGCCCCATAAACCTAGTTAATGCCTACTATTCTTGAAGGAAAAGTCCCTTGTACGTATTCCAATTTAATTGTCGTAGATGTATTGGGGAGGAAGCGTGACATTTATGGTTCACCGCATGGATGTGTATACCTGAGGCTTCCACCACCTAATGTTTCCCCGCGGGAACGCGCTACGCGTACGCTAACCTCGACTACTTGCACTGGTTAAGCGCAAAGATGCCTAGGTACGTGCCATAACCGGACAGATCTGCTCGCTATCTCTAATTTTGAATATCAGTGGCACTTACTAACAAGGAGAGTAGAGAAATCATCACAATTCAGGCGGGCCAATGTGGCAACAACGGTATGAAACCCGCGACACACGTACACACCACCCAGCTACACTATTATTGCGACGGCGAGACGGCGCATAGATATACTCCGGTCGATGGATATCTCTGCTGACAGGTTCTAGTCGGCAGCCAGTTCTGGCAACAGCTTTGCCAGGAGCATGGTATAAGCCAGGATGGAAACTTGGAGGAGTTTGCTACGGAAGGCGGTGATCGGAAGGATGTCTTCTTCTACCAGGTATGATACTGATTTAAAGGTCTAGTTATGTGGTGTTTGCTTGTGTGTGAGATGCTGATTCGATTCTTCAGAGTGATGATACCCGATATATTCCTCGAGCGATCTTACTAGACCTGGAACCGAGAGTACGAGTCTACCTGCAGCGAACAACGTGATGGGTGTATGAGCTGAGTGAAATGGTCTAGGTCCTCAATACGATTCAAACCGGCCCTTATCGAAATATCTACAACCCTGAAAACTTTTTCGTTGGACAACAGGGTGTCGGAGCAGGGAACAACTGGGGTGCTGGGTACGCCGCGGGTGACACTGTACAAGAGGATATTTTTGACATGATTGATCGTGAGGCCGATGGTAGCGATTCGCTAGAGGTATGATCTCGGGTTATTAGAAAGCATAAAGAACCAGAGCAGTCAATGCGGTTATAGCAGAACCCAATGGCTGACGTTCGCATCGCTACAGGGATTTATGTTTCTGCATTCAATTGCAGGAGGTACCGGGTCTGGGCTAGGAAGTTTCATCCTGGAACGGATGAACGACCGGTTTCCCAAAAAACTGATTCAAACATACTCTGTCTTTCCGGATACTCAAGCGGCAGATGTTGTGGTCAATCCGTACAATAGTTTGCTTGCAATGAGGAGGTTGACGCAGAATGCCGACTCTGTGGTAAGCTTCCATGTCTGTATCAACCCTCTTTATAACAACAACTAAAGACCATTAGGTGGTTCTGGATAACGGAGCTCTTTCAAGAATCGTTGCAGACAGACTTCATGTGTTGCAGCCTTCGCTCCAACAAACAAATCAACTTGTGAGTGCACCTTGATTCAGAGGGGCTCGTGTCAAGCTAATTGGTTCTAGGTCTCAACTGTTATGTCTGCATCCACCACTACTCTCCGTTACCCTGGTTACATGCACAATGACCTTGTCGGGATCGTCGCCTCTCTTATACCTACGCCGCGCAGCCACTTTTTGATTACCTCCTATACGCCATTTACCGGCGATAATATCGAACAAGCTAAGACGATCCGCAAGACGACAGTGCTTGACGTGATGCGTCGTCTACTGCAACCCAAGAACCGCATGGTGTCAATCAACCCCAGCAAGCAAAGTTGCTACATTAGTATTCTCAATATCATCCAGGGTGAAGCCGATCCCACCGACGTGCATAAATCCTTGCTCCGTATCCGCGAGCGTCGGCTAGCGTCTTTTATTCCCTGGGGCCCGGCAAGTATCCAGGTCGCACTGACAAAGAAGTCACCGTACATTCAGAACACCCACCGTGTCAGCGGGCTGATGCTAGCGAACCACACATCGGTGGCAACACTGTTCAAGAGGATCGTTCAACAGTACGATCGACTGCGGAAGCGAAACGCTTTTATCGAGCAGTACCGGAAAGAGGCCCCGTTCAGCGACGGATTCGGGGAGTTTGATGAGGCCAGAGCCGTAGTTATGGACCTTATTGGGGAGTATGAGGCGGCGGAGAAGGAGACCTACCTTGACCCGGACGCCGGGAAAGAGAAGGAAATGGGTGTGTAATGCGAATACCTTTTATTTTGCTTTTCTTCTTTCTCCATCTTTCATGCTGGTCTATAGTTATGGTTTTCGAGGTTACCCGGTGTGTTTGGCATCAGGCGTTGCAATCCAGTTGTTAAGTAATTCCTTCTGATCACGACGTTTTTGGGCATGGATACTTGTTTAGGGATAAATTGATATGAAGCTATGAATTGTAAATACCACAATAGTCATTCTCATCCTTGTAAGAGACGCCATTTTCTCAACATGGACTGCCGCATGAATGCGAATATTTTACAATCCCCCACCCAACCATCTCTGAAGTGTCCGTCCACCTGCGCTTATCTCCACCCAAGATTGGGAAAATGATCGACTGTTCGCCTGACAGATGTGGAGAAGGCCTAATTTATTATGGAGGGAAAGAGTCTTTTTTTTGTTCTTCGCCTAGCAGTGTCTTGCCACCAGGAAACCAGGATTTTAGTTCCCGTTGACCGCTCCTCGACGTCTCAACATGACTAGCAAATATTTGTGAAACTGTACGGTGTTAGTGACTGTCGTGGAGATTTCTGGGTGGATAGATGTGGTAGTGTGAGAACGAAGCATTTGTGCCCAAGATGAGGAATTCAAGTGAGGGGAAAGCGCCTAAAACTGTTCAAGCGGTCCCCTCTTATCTGGATCGGAGGGAGAAGAGACTTGAGAATGGATGCTCACATCGGCGGACATCCTGAGGGGTTCAAGGTATGGAGCTATGGTAGTTGGTAATTTTCCCGCATACATCTAGTTTGATACCAGTGCTAGAGTTATTTATTTTCTTCTTTTATTTCGAAAATTTCCTTTTTGCCTCGATTTTGTGGTCATGAGTCTATACTCTTGGTGTATATCTACCACGATCGATAGGGAATGGACGGAAGTCTATCCCATTGATGCTGCAATAGACAGGTACTTGCAGCTGTGCAGGTCCTGTATATAGTTAGTTTAGTTAGTTATCCCAACTAGCTAATTGTCTCCCAACTGAGAATATATCCCACCCAATGCTATATCGGTCTATATCTACTGGGCGTTCAATCCAACTGCATCGGAAGTAGCATCGCCCATCTTTATGGGTCTTTGGCCATGTAGTAGTTACTATTACTCCGTATCCACCTGAATCATGAATCATGACGGTATAATCTGGTCTCCACCTGAACTTCAATTCATCTACCAAGGTAACATCCCACCCCTAAGTCAACGAAGGACTTCTTTTTTAACGTCGCACACCTTCTGCGTGACCGGGGCACGTGACTAGAGACCATACCATGGGAATGCCGCAGATTGACTTCACGGGACCAGTCCGGGTCATTGGATAAAGAAAAGAATTCCTTGGATGGGGTGCATCTGCAACTTCAATTTGATTTCTTTTCTTTTTTTCGCTTTTACTTTTTCGGATTGGGAGCACGGGAGAGGCTCACCGGATGGTATTTTCGGAGGGAGGGGCCTACTCCTGTTTCCTGTACATATTGCGCGCAGTGATGTGCTATGCCAGCATGTCGGATGGCATGCCTTTGATACTCAATTATTAATTAGGTAGGTACCGGTACTTCCTTTCTCTTTTTTATAGATTTCTCATCTTCTCTTTTCTTTTCTTTTCTTTTCTTTTTTTTCTTCTGTCTTTTTTCTTCTGTCTTTTTTCTTCTCTCTCTTTTTTTTTCTTTTTTTTTTATACTATAGAATTTCTTCATACATACGGAGTATATATAGGAAATTAAAATTAGAAAATTAGAAGAGGTGGAAGGTGAAAGGTAGTACGGAGTGCTAGTGTTCACAAGAATGGTTAGCTATTGCGATATTTATGAGGGCATCGGGCAACGTGATGAGCATCGTCTGAGTATGGTCAGTCAAACCACAAAAGGGGAAGAAAGGGGGCAACGCTTTGAGGAAAGGCCGATGGGAACACATCCCGAAATGAACTGTAAATTATTTCAGAATCAGAAATTTTTACAAACTTTTCTTTTTCTTCGATTTTATTTTTAATTTTCTTCTGTTCGAAAAGGTGTCCTAGATTATTAAAAGTTTAATCTAACCAGACAATTCATAACTCGTGCTGTGTTGGGAAAAAAATTAAATAAATAAAATACAAAATAAAAAGGTTGCCTCACTTACGAATATATGGAAGTTTCTGGTTTCCACTCCGGATTTTTGCCTCCACTCGAGTATAGTACTGGTAAAGGGAATCGCTGGTACCACTAAACCGTAATGGTTCCCAATTGGGATTAAAAACGGCTACCACATCGGATCTGCAACTGCGGATGGACGTCGTGACTCAGCAGGTCAATGAATGCCTCTTCCGTATAAATTGACTTTGACTGCGCTTGTCCTCAAATCTTTGTCTCTTTTTCCCAGTCATTTCATTTGCGTCCTTCTCATTGTGCTCGTCGGGTTTGTTCTTCCCCTTCCCTTCAACTGTTCTTCTCTAACCGTACATATATAGCCTGGTCGTCCTTATCTACTACCTCCTTATCTACTCTCCCTTCTCCTCACCCATACCTCTCTCCTCGGCGCTCCATCCCCCAAGAACGTCCACGTCATCCGTTCACAGCGACTTCGCCGTATCACTCTCTTGAATTTGTCGTCACCACGGTTTCCAGATACTTCCGGTAAACCCTAGAGTCACCATCAATCTTTCACAACAAGCGGTAGTTCGCCTTCTCCAACTCGGCGCTTATCGGCCCTCTTCCGACGTCACCTCCTGATCCACCCCTACTTGCCACCACTCTTCCAACATGGCTCCTCGCAAGCCTCGCTGCAATTTCAAGGAATGCAAGGAAGCCGCTCAGCGGATTGTCGGGGACTGCAGCTTTTGCAGTGGGCATTACTGCTCTAAACACCGCATGTTGGAAGCTCATGCCTGCACAGGCCTGGAGAACTGCAAGAAGGAGTCTCACGCCCGGAACGCCGATAAGCTGAATAGCGAGCGCACCCATGTCATCAAGGGTGTATAAGCGACACCCTCATAGTCCTCAATCTTCTTTGAAACATTTCCTTGCGGTTTCTCGCATCTCTGCCAGCGAAACCGTTTGATTTAGCGCGGTGTTCGATCTGATTACATCATCGCCGGTATCGGGTTCGCGAACAAAACCTGGGCCATGGCCATTATCTCCTTTTTCTCCTTTTCAAACAATATCTTTGGGTTGGGAGGTGTTCTTTGTTTGTGTTTCTACTCTTGGTCTTTGTGATTTACCTTTTCTTTTCCCCTTCCCTTTTTATTCCCAGTATACGCAAGGCGTTGACACCTGTGGGGTTTTGATTATACGTTTCCTTTTCTTTTTCTGTCTGTCAAAGTACATTCTGCACGGTTTTGGGATCGTGTCGAACCTAGACCTTCCTACTTCCTGCAAACGATTGGCGAGACGACACGAAAACTTCCCTCTACTCCTATTTTTTACCATTCTGGATCTCTCGCCGGTCATATGCTTGGATAGATTGGCGGATCGAGCTTAGGCCGTTCCGTTCCATTGGCGTGTCACATAGCCAAACGGTTTTAGGTATATACTGCATATTTTCTCAGCCTATCAAGTGTCCATTGAGCACCCAACTGTTTAGCGTAGCGGCGTGGCCGCAGGTTAGTCGCCAGCGGGCCCCAGGTGGCCTATAGCTCCGGCCAGTGATATCCCAGAACGTAGCAGTGTCATATGATTTTAGGCTCAAGTTACATCGTGACGGACGTGAAAAAAAAAAGCACATGAGAAAAAAAGGTGTACGGAGTGGGATGCATGAGATCCTGATTCTGATTCTGATTCCGACTTTGACTCTTGACACAGGCAAACAAACCATAGTAAACTGAAACAAACCCTACAAAAGACCCAGACAATCACACCCGATCCTAAACAAAGACAAGCAAAAAAGAAAAGAAAACACAGAAACGAAACCTCAACCGGGCCCAATCTTCGGCCTGTTAAAATTCCCCTGGTTAGCCCAGAATTCAAAAATAATCAGAAGGGGACCAGACAAAGCATGAAAACCAAAAACAAAATCCCAAGTTGAAAATGAAATGAGACATACATATCATGATGTTCGCTCAATCGACTGAGGTACTTGTTCAACTCCTCCACTCGCTCTTTATGCGTTTTGACCCCTTCTCGTTTGAGACGCTCTTGTAACTATATCATCATCAGCATATTCATAACTAACCATACTCATACTCATCAATCGTCGATCACAATGAATCCAAAGATAGCAATCCCATCCCGCCCCATCTCATCTACGAAAACAAAACCAACCCCAAGAAGAATAAAAAACAAACAAATCCAAAAAGAAAGAAAAAAAAACCCACCCTCTTCCTCCTCATCTCCTCATGCTTCCTCTCCGCCTCTGTCTTGCCGACACCAGAGACAGCCTCAGATCCAGATCCATCCTTCGCAGGCGGTTCAGGACTCTTCCTCTCGTCTGATGCTGCGGCGGGCGCAGATTCACTACCTTCTTTCTGCTGGGTGCTGGGTTCTGGGTTGGTTTTCTTGGATTTCTTCTTCTTTTTTTCTATGCGGCCGTCATTTACTTTAGAGCCTTTTAGTTTGAGCTTGCCCGCCCCGCCGACAGAGTATTCGTCGGCTGGCATTTTGGGGACTGTGCGAGTGGCAGAGTAGTAGTTTGTACTAGTATACTTGGAGGGATTTTTTTGAGGTAGGTTGGTGATGACGGGATTGCGATTGGTGGGCTTGTGTCATGTGACCTCTATCTGAAATTAACTTGTATTGGGAGGGAAGTGGCTTACTTCCATTAGATGTACGGGGGTTTTGTTCCATTATTTCAGTGTTTACTGATTAATTCTATATTGGAGTTATATCCCAACGCCAGGTCGTAAGGTCATGTACATACAAGACTACTAATCAAAGGGGATCGGCCGCAGGCCTGTTCCTCGTTTGCGCGCTTCAGCTCCCGCAGCTACAGTGCTCGGCACTTTAATTCCACAGCAGTCACCAAAATGGTCCGTGTGCTTTGTGTGAGAGTGGTCAATGCCATTGGTGTGATCGTGTCCGTCCGTCTCCACGTCGTCCGTCTCTCCCATGCCTGGTACTGAGGGTATCATGCTGCCAAACAAAAAGTGCTGCATGATGGGCAGTTTCCCCAGAACTTCTTTGACAAACATCTTCTTCATGCCGCCTTCAATCTTGCTCCAGTTCTTGGCCCCTGAGATGTCGTCGAGCATAGGGCTGTGCCAACGTAGACCTTTGACCGTCTTCACGCTATCCACCCACCGCACTTGATCCAGGTAGATATACTTGTCTCCTTCTTCGTCGAGGATGGCAGTGTTATGGATTGCCAACGGGGTTATGTAGGGGTGTTCCACGAGCTGGGCGGCGCCGAACAAGAAGGGAAGGAAATGGTAATCATCAAGACCCCAGACACCATGAGAACCAGCCGGTTCCAAATAATATGCGGACTGGACGTCACGCATGAGTTGCATGTAGTTGACGTACACTCGGAATACGACCATCTCGAAGTCCGCGGTCGAGAATATCTGCATCTGGCGCAGGCAGAGCAACCACATCATGAAATTCAACTCATGGCCCGAGCCGTAGTCTAGACGATCTCGCGAGCCCAACGAGTGTATCAGATATGATGACACCTCTTCTATGGCAGTTGTGTCTTGGATGCCGAGGATCTCTCGGTGCCACTTTGCGCTCTGCGCGGCGACATCATCGAACAAGTCGCGGAAAGCAGGGTTGCCGAATCTTGAGCCGCCCTGATCGATGGATGGATGTTGATCCAGAAGCGTTCGGATGCAGTTGACAACGGACAAAATTTTAGAAATATTGGGTGAGCTTGGGCGTTCTTCGATGTGAGTCGTTGTGCGTCCGCGGACTGAATCGGAGAGGCCAAAAATGAAGGCGAGAATCAGGGAATAAGACGGCGAGGAGAGGAATAGCTGGTGGTCATGGTTCGATAAAATTCGACGAACTGGTCGCGCATATTGGTGGGATGATAGGTCGGGGGGGTTAGGGAGCAGCGGGGTGACTGGAGCAGGTTCTCTGGAAGGCCTGGAAAGTGCAGCTGGTTGGGATTTGCGATTCGATCGTAGT
This sequence comes from Aspergillus alliaceus, assembly GCF_009176365.1. Lineage (NCBI taxonomy): Eukaryota > Fungi > Ascomycota > Eurotiomycetes > Eurotiales > Aspergillaceae > Aspergillus > Aspergillus alliaceus. The sequence goes on along the minus strand of NW_022474689.1, from coordinate 920,464 downwards.
TCTGAGAGTTTCTTCGACAGATCGATCTTGGGTGCTGATACCCCCTGCGATGCAGAGACCTGTGACGCCATGTTGGGAGGTGTGATGGGTATTTAATCAGTTGACTTTAACCTCTCGTTCCCCACGGAATAGTTGTTGAACAATCAATCACTTGACAGATGACATAAGTCTCGGGGGCTGAATTCCGAAGTCGTCCTTTTGACCGCCTCTGATCACCAAGATGACGCCATACCCCAAGCAGCCTTAGTGCCTCACATCGATAATCATGTGATCGATATGTGGTCCAGCGCTGAATGGTCAGACAATGTCTTGAATACGGGCGCGTGATAATTATTGTGCTTGGGTAAAAACTGCGAGTTAAGTAGTAAGTTCAGCGCGGTTGACATGCTGGCGACTCGATGGGAGTTAAGTCGTTTATTACTACTTGTTCTTTTCCTACTTTCTCTACCTATGTTGTATTATTTGAAGTGAGACTGGTCGGGGTTGGGCGATCCCAAAAGGCTTTTTAATTGTTAGAACACCATCGCATCGAATCAAATCCCCACCGGCTCGGGTATCAGGGAACCCAAAAGCCTAGATTTCACGGCAGTAGCGTGCTTGTCACTGCCAATGCGAGCACGCCATCATGAACTCCTCTGATTTGACCGAACCCTACGCCAGAAGGGTCAGATCCTCCTCTCCCACGCACCGATCTTCATCCCCCCATTCTTCTGGTAATGATTCGAGGCGCATGTCTCCCTTAGATGCGCGAAACAACAATGTGGCGCCTGACGAGGACCACCTACCACCATTCAATGAAATCACCCCGATCGTGAGCAACGGCTCTACGAGGCGAAACTATCAATCTACGGAGGGGCTGAGGAATCGAGATTCCGGGTTCGGAGAAAGTCAGCCAAAGAATTCTGATCAACGGCAGACAGGGCAACCCGGCCAGCAAAATCCGCTGTCCGAATCAGCAGAAACCCATGTATCGTGGTATAGTCGAATCGCCGATAGATATGGCAGTCTGGAACTCGAAAATAAAGGGAGTGTGGCTCGCGACCATCTGGCATTAGGTGCGTCATTTCCCCTCTATACCTTTCACTGCGTATTAACAGCTCTCATGATGACTTTTAGAGCGAACATTTCTTGCATGGCTACGGACATCATTGGCGTTTGCTTCTATCGGGATCGCCATAACGCAGCTCTTCCGCTTGAATAGTTCGAGTGGAAGCACATCGACCGCTGAATACTCGTCACAAGCTCTTCCCCCTCTGTTGTCACCCCCGTTCTATGATCCAACGGCCATTAGGGTGACTGCCACATCCCAGCGGCTTCGGAGTATCGGTAAACCTCTCGGAACAACGTTCATTGGTGTTGCTATTGTTATCCTGCTGATCGGATTCCACCGCTACTTTGAAAGCCAGTACTGGATCATAAGAGGAAAGTTCCCTGCTAGTCGTGGCAGTATAGCGATAATCGCGTTTGTAGCCGCTGCTTTGATCATAGCAGCCTTAGTTGTCATATTGGCCATCTCACCAGGTGCTGTCGAGGCCTAGTACTTACTAGCAATGTAGGAGACATTGCTCCTTTACACACCAATCCTATTTGGCAGATCAAGGTCCCGGAATTCTCGCTATTTCAGCACTTTTCTTAGGGGTAAGGAGAAGACCTGTGGACGACTGCTATGATTTGTTCCCAGCGTATGTAACCTGTGGAGGCTGTATCATTTAGATATTTCTATAATGCACATACAATGTAACGTGTCTATGCCTGTGTTGAATAGTTAGTCGAGTGTTGTAGAGTTGCTTTTAGAGTCGAGTCAAGAGACTAGACTATAGATATCATTCATGCAATTTCTGGGGATCAAAATGAAACACGCGCCGGGGAACTCTCGCATATCTTCACCCTATATTTATAGAGCCAAATTGGTGAGCCGTAAGTAGATTAATCGTCTAGCTTCTCTCAACCGGTTATCACTTAAATGTTTGGGCGGTGAAGTGTACCTAGAGGTGTATATCCAGTCAATCTCTTACTTCGCCCCTTGTCTCCTACAAGATCTTGAGTGCGGTTTCCATATACAGTTGATCAGCTTTGTTCTAAGGAAGCGATGGTCTAGGTGGTATGTCATGTGAGAAATGAGTGTTAATGATAAATATATCCTCTGGATATCAGGGGTCTCAGTGTAGAACAGGAGTATGGCGGAGAAGACATTCGATAGGAATCAAATTCTTCAAACCAATAGGAGTCATCGAGACTTGCCGATTGGAGGATGGAAAAAGACAGAACCATACCAGGTTCGTGTGTTTTCTTCAAACGTGAAGAAGGCCATACCATAGCACATCCGTTGGAAATTATGTGGCATCACCAAATGTGGTCTAATACCACGAGATAGACAGTGTGGTCGCACATTCATTAACGGAGTTGTGTGCTATAGTGACTAGAATACGCATCTTTGCTTTGTATAACACTATCAGTATGTTCCTGCCCTCCGCTTTAGGTATACAAGATGCGCCTTTCAACTCCAAGGTTCGAGAGACTGAAACCCTGTCCAGAAAATGGCCCTGTGCTGTTGCTAGCGCTTTGGATTCGTGATGCCTTTGCCACCAGCGTATGCCCTGCTTGGGTATCATGCAAGACACCAATGAAACAACAGTCCCATGACGGTACGAAATGTCACCTAATGGCTCCCAAGGCCCTGGGCATCGGCATTACCTTCAGCATATCGAAAAGCACACTGGCCAAATAGTTACCGAGACGACGCTGTTGGGTGCCAACATCATCAAGGGGCGCCAAGGAGTTCATGTCTGACGGACGTTGTGGTACAAATTTGTGCCGCAAAACTTAGAAAAGCTGGCGCATCCATCCATCCTTGTTGCCAGGCCAAGCGACCAGAGCTCTCTGTATATAGAGTAGGTACAGGGCTAGGTACCATGGCGATGACCAGTACGCAGATACGGTCTCTTCAAGGCGGAAACCCACATCTTGCATTCGACCGCGCCCTTCACTATTCAGAAAGTACTGTAAGGTCTTGCCAACTAAGACACTTTCGGGAGGACACATAGGCTCCGTGTGGAGAATTGGCCCGCCATGCCGACGGAAGGAACAGATTGTAACCTTGAAATCGGTGAGTTTCTTCAAGCACAACTGGCTATTGGATGTGGCCATCAGTCTGCAGGGGGATATTAATAGCGTGCTGCAGCAAGTCACACAAGTCCCGCCGAAAACACAGCATGTTGCAAGCTTTAGATGTACCGGATACAACCTTGCAATCTCAATGCTCTTGTTTGCTTTTTTGGTTACAATTGAAAAGTCCAATACGTAGGCGTGGTTTTCGAGCCCCTTCAAAAAGGGAAAAAAAATTTTAAAAGAAAAGGGACAAAAAGTGAAAAATGAAACTAAGATGGGGAGAAAGCAAAAGTTCCTATAGGTACCAAAAGTTGGATTTCAATCTTCCGTACCGTGGATTCCACATGACATAATGCAGTGAAACCCCCGAAGCGTCTGACATCACGCCGGTCGGACATGAACCGTTTTGTCTCAAAAAAGAGAAGTGCATAAATTTGCTCTTCGATAATTGCGGAGTGGATTGGATCGGTTTCCAACTCGGCCGGTTCCATGGTTCAAACAAGTTTCTGGAAGGGTAAGGAACGATTCCCGTGTTGAACCACGGATCAGATTTCAATGATCTGTACTCCGTCGAAGTTTGCTGTGAACATTGTCAGAATCCGGAGCGTATGGAATGGGAAACCACAGCGGAGAAGCCAGTCGATCGTCTTCGGGATAATCTTCCGTAGTATGGCGAGATAGCCTTCCTGAGTTGGATAGATCTGGCATTGTGGTTATGTCTGGTTGGACCAGGGACTGCCGCCCCTTGCGTTGACTTGGGCTATTGTATGGTTGTATTCCGGCGGTAATTAGGGCTATCCTCCATCCTTTATTGTATTTTCATGTATGGGGTGGGAAGGTAGTTTTTGTCTATCTGACTTCATGCAAGGTGTTGTTGCTACCTGGTACCCAACGACGGTTTCCCTAATTCGGTACGGGGTTGCATCAGGTACTCTAGAGACGATGGAGAAGTTCCACCTCCAGTTTGAACCGCTTGTCCACTGTTGATTCGTTGTGTGTCGCATCCTAGGCTACCAACGCTTGTTATCGAACTCTATTGTCGGCAGTTTTATAACTTAGAAGGATGAAGTGCGGAAAGCACCGAGATTGCCTCGATCAAATTTTCCATGACAATCAAGGATAGAGATACTGATAAGGTCTATGGACTCTGTATCCGTCCCTATTGTTGGTTAGTGCCCCGTCAGGAACACGTCCAATCAATTTCACCCCTGAATCGCTGTCGATCGGCAAAGGTTTCCAGGGAGACTAAGAATCTGGCTTTGGCAAGTAAATCACTTGGCTGAATTGTCAACAACTGCTCAAAAGTCTAATAAATTGACTGGCGCATCATTCATTTGATCACGAGGGGCAAACAAGGTGAGAAATTTGTATGCAGAATGGTCGCAAATGACTAAGTAATTAACTCTGCCAGTTATTATTATTAACGTGAGACGTGTTGAACTAAGTATCTACTATAACTGCGACTGTATTGATAATTAACCAGCAACAATACCATTCAGAACTACTAAGTAGCCACACTCCCTCCTAGTTTCCCTCAATGACTTTGTAAGGTACTCGTATCAGCTCCTTCACTTCCAGACGCAAAGACGAACCATTCCTGAGAATAAAAGATGAAAGTCGCGCAGCAGCGTTGGAGCGTAAGAATGAAAGTTTTGAAACAGCATTTCCCTCTCCACTCTGCCTTGTTTTGTAGCTCTAGGGGAGGGGATAACAGTCGTTAGCGGGTGACCAGGGCCAATAGGCATCTCCGTGCCAGAGATTCTGACATGGAAGTTGCGGCCCATCTGTCTGGGGACTTGACCAGTCTCTATGAAGTTAGGTCTTGCTGTGAGTTCAAGACTTGCTTCGGTGATGACCAGGGGGCTGAATCCTTCGGAGCCCATATGCGACCACATGCAGGTGAAGATACAGATCCATGTGGCACGACCTGGAACCTTAGCAATGGCAGATAGCAGAGTAACTACTACTACTATAAGTCTTAAGTTGAATGGTTTCTAAAAACAATAAGGACTCAAGGTAGAAGGTCGAGTATACTTCACACAGAACTCCGTACCAAATGACAAATCCCGCGTGATAATCCCCATCTATTCTTAGTATCGGCGTAATGAGTCCCTTTCCTCCTCAATATTTATTTCTGTACTAAGTATCTAGAAAGATTGTCGGATGACGGTTTCAGCTTTCGTTTTTTTTCTTTCTCTATTTTCATATTTTATTTGGTTATTTTTCCCCTGGCGTCGGGAGACCGAAAAAAAAAAAAGACCAGACGTGTCAACCTTTGCAGGGATCACTTGCTGGCTACACCTTCGGCCAAAGAGGGAAAACTTTCATTACACTCGGCCTGGACTTAATATTAGGGACTTCCTAATGAAACTAGTGCTCAATATAGTTAGCCCCAAGCGTGTAGTGGTGGCGGCTGTTCAACTCCATTGAGACAAGCGAGATTTTGTTGCCTGCCTGGGAATACCTCATTGGTTGGCAGTTCAGGTACCGGCACACTTAGTGTACTAGCATTGATGCCTAGAGGGGTGGGTTTCAACAGTTCAATAATAGCACTGCCATTTTTATTAATATTATTGAGATAATAATAACAGCAGTGAAAACGAGGAAGAGAGAGGGACGAAAAAAAAAAGTTGCCATCTTGAACCATGGCTGGTTTAATTACCTAGATTCCTTCCTTTCTCTTTTTTCCCTTCACAGCAGTTAATATCAGAGACCCATGATGGGGTGAGATCTCAACTAGGGTTTTGCTTTTTCCTTTTCCCAACCAGGGATTGAGGTCGTATCAAAGTGGCAATGCCAGAGTCCATGACGTCTTTCACTTTATAGTTTCCTTCAATGTACCGTGTATTTTGTATACAAAGCAACAATGAGACAGTTTAAAGCAATTCAACCCCTCTATCATATCTTCTGCGGTTCTGCTTTGCAAGCTGTCCAGGAACAATGACAACAACAGCAACAACAAAGGCTGCATCCATCCGAGAGGCCCTCAATGTAGAATAGAACCTGGTAATTGTAATTCACCGGTAGTACCTAGTATAAGGGTACTGGACACTCTTGAGGTCAGGTCCATTCCTCTCTGATATGCCCCCATTACGCCATTCAGAACCACCCATACCAGAGTGACTGAGATACGAAATGGATCATTAATATTCAACATAATTACTTGTCTTGGATGGTTCGTTCGCCATCCCTCCACACTCTGACTGACGATCGGATGGAGCGGCTAAAGGGAGGCCACCACCAATAGTGAAATTCATCGCTCGTAATATAACCCGTAATTGACTGGTACGGGCTCGGCCCCTCCGCACTCCCAGCCAATCATCCCCTGCCGCCCTCCATACGTCCCCGTCTCCTCCTCTCCACTGCATGGCAGCGCTTTTCCACCTTGAACGGCACTACTAATCTCATCCATTCACTCCTCTCGCTCTCCTTCCTTCAACTTCATTTTCCTTTTTCCAGGTTGATCCTCTTTTTCCTCCTCCTCCTCCCTCCCCTCGTCCCTCCTCATCCTCCTTCTCTATCTTTCTTTCTCTCGCTACTAACTATCCAGTTTTTGTTTTTTTGTTTCTTTGCATTTCTTTCACTCTTTCATTCGTTTCCCTCAGCTTCCGACTCTCCGTGGCCTTTCCGGGGCCGTCCGCTCCTTACAGTATTATCTTTCGTAGCCGGCGCGCAACAAGCAACCTTTTTTATCCGATTTCAACTCACTCCTTCGGTATCAGCTTTATCAGCTTGCTAAGGAATCGCCTGATTGTTGGACATACTTGGTGGACTCGATTTGATCAGCATATTTTCTCCGACCTCGCTCCGTTGTGAAACTTTGATACTTGGTTATATCTCGAGGCTGCGTGGCTTGGGTGCAGCGCAATCAATGGTGTCAATGGGAAATTGAAGGCCTCCAGACAGCATCGGGCTTTCCATCGGTCATAGGGAAGTCACATTGGTCTGGAGGTACCCGTGCATCTGGATCACACTTACCACGAGGTTAGCCGGACAGCTGTTACTTCGAAGTTGGATTTTCGACGTCATCGAGGTCGACAATGGCTTCAGTATCTTTGCCTCTACCACCACAAACTACGTCAGCGTTCCCCCAGTATCTCGACTCCGCGGGCCAGTTCCCCAGCAGACACACCCGCCGCAATCTGACAATGTCCGCACCACTTCCAAACCCGCCTTTTGTCTTTCCAGTGCGGGATCCAGATGCAACCCCTCCACCTGCAACAACCAGACCGGGTGGTCCTCCACCGCTTCCGGCCTTCTCTTTCAACCCAGGATCTGCTCATTCATCACAACCCTCGATGCCGGCCCTCCCCGTGAATCGAGCAGGCGGACATCGCCGACGGTGTAGCGAGTTCGTCGGTGGGGAGCGCCTTGTCAGCCCTGAGGCTGTGGAGGCGAGCCAGAGCAACAAGGAAAATTCGAACACGACTCCTACGAAACTCCCAGCCCCTGGGCCAGGCTTTAGCGCTGGTGGTGCTGGAGGGCGTCGCCATGCCCATCGACGTTCAGCAGCAGTCTCCAGTGTTGACTTAACCGCTATTTCTAATACTCTGGATTTGAAGCCCACGGTCGGGAGCGCGCCACTTTTCTCGACAGGCGCGAAGCGTGAACTTGGTGCATCTGACGAATCCCTTCGACCTATGTGTTATTCGGCGACTACTTTAGGTCGGCCGACCCCACCCGCATCTCCTCAGATTATGATTAATGACGAAACTCTGCCTCCTGTCCAACCCGAACCAGCCAGCGACCGTCCGACAGACAGCCGGCCGGTTTCCGAAGTCTCAAAGGATTCTGGAAGCACAGTACGACCGGAAGCTACCGCTAGAAATAGCGAAGAACTTGTCCTACCTGCAAGCGAGCTGTCGTCATCTGTGGACCGAAGCCAGAAGCCTAGACCAAGAACCGCAGATGCATCTCTGATGCTTAATCCCAACACGATCAGTGGAACTAATGATGCGTCTGGGATGAAGAGGCCACTTTCTGCTACAGGTCATTCTCGTTTCCGCAAGAGCATATCTTCCGGAATTATTGACGCCGCACTGAGGAGGCATCATGGTGTGAGTGATGACAGCCATTGGACCGGGTACTCAAGGCATTCTTCTTCTGATGACGGCGATTCATATGCATCCACAGAGGGCCCCCGTGGGTCGTTTGAGTCTTCCTCTAGCGCAAAGAAGAAGTCAAAGTCTAAGAAGAGACAGAAGAAAGTGCGTTCTTGGGCTGGAGCCATTCTTACCAGAGGAAAGGGAAAGCGCAATCAATCGAAGAAGGACGAAACGAACAAATCTCCAATTCCCCCTCCAGTAATCACTCGGACTAATTCTGATCTCGGGTCAGCATTAGATGTGAACTTTGACGATGACGAGGATATCGTCATCATTCGGACTCCTACCAACCCTACAGCTCCAAATTCACGTGAGCCAGCAGCTGATGCTGAAGCCTCGCCATCCCTGGAAAACTCCTGGAAGCCACGGAGTTTCTATGAACAAACCACAGAGAATGATGCTTTGAGCCCAATCATCGATTTAGATGCAGCGCTAGGCCCCTTCAACACTCCTGATGGACGCTCCCGCCATGTCGCTGAGAGTGGTTTTTCAGCAGCGACAAAAAGGATGTATAGCGGCGGACGACGAGGTGAATTTGTTGGGCCAGAAATGCGCTACCATCGTCGTGCTGAAAGTGCACCGGAAATGCCTCCTTTTGATCGTAGTTTTCTCAACCAGGCTAGGTTTGCAAACACCGCGGCCCTGGAAACCCCAGATGTCTTCTACGAAGAAGAGGAGGATGCTTTCTTGGCGGCCACGAGTGAATCTCCCAAGCACGGTGATGAAAAGCCTGTGGCACAAATAATTGCATCCCGCACTGAAAGTGTCGATCATCAATCAAAGGACAGCAAAGATAGCTCAGCTACCCTCACGAAGGACCATACCAGTCAAGTTGATCCACAGCAGTCAGGTCTCGGTATTCAGAAGGACGGGTTGCCTGAACCAAATGCTATTCCTGCCGATCAGGATAATAGCAGTCCCGGAGAACAACAGTATAGCGTTAGCCAGCTCCAGAATGCAAAGAATCCTTTCGGCACTCGACCGAAGAGCCCAGGACCAGCGGGAATCATCAAACAGGAGCTTTGGCAGCGCAGGCTGGGAGTCCCTCCTAGCCCCGATGTTTCTCCACGATTTACACCGGCTGATAATAGGCCGTGCACCTCACCTCTCGAGCTCACTCCCAATATCCCTTCTTTCTCTCTTCAAGGTGGCAGTTCTTTGTCTAATTCATCCTTTCCATCTCCTGACTTCGCTGGCTCTTCATCTGATGCTCCTCGCTCGATCACGACATCCTCCACCACCGATCGTAATTTCTCGAGTCCTTCTTATAACCCTTCCATGGACTTTCCTCATGCGTCTGTTGAAGATGTGCCCTCGCTGACTAGCAGCGCATCAACAACGACGAACCCCCTGAACCGATTCTCTGCGACGTTCTTCCAACGGCCCCGGCTGTCTACCGATCGCTCTGCGTCATTTTCTGCGGCCGTTCATAGGCGCAGTAGCCAGGCCAATAGTTCGAAGCGATCGAGTCTAGCCAGCCTCTCTAAATTAGTTGTGGGCCCGCACGCAGAAAGGAGTAAGCTGAGTTATGAGGAAAAACCACCGAGCGACGAATCCGAGAGGGTGAAGAAGAAGGGCCACCGGATTAGCCGTCTGATGCACTTCTGGAGGACGAAAGATAAGGACAAATTGAACGAGAGTTCTGTCCAGGAAGAACGGCTGTCATGACCCAAACCCCGATTCTACCAAGGAATCCGCTTCTTGTACATAGTTACCCTGATTATGATTCCCTCGACATGGTCTTTGGAAGATCCATTATTTTCCTATTGGCCATTTTCTTCTCTTTCTCCAGTTTTCCCACTTATTCCGTTAGGGTAACTGACGAATCTCTTTTGATATGTGTTTACAAGCGTAAGGGTTTTATGCTCTCTTTACATCATTTCTCGTCTATCGTTAACGTCCGGTTGCAATTTATGGACAGCTTATTCTCTGATTGCCTTTCATTTATCGTTCAGAGCCTTTTTCTCTTTTCCTGAATATCTTCGGCGGCCATATGAGATGTGCACTTTGCCTTTTACTCTTTTATTTCTGTTTGACCCATGAGGTATTCGTTCATGCCCTTTGGCTATGTTAATTTGGGGCCCTTTTTCTTTACTTGAATGGTTAACTGTTGGAGGTGCCGGTCAGTAATATACTGTGAGGCTTTGTGATTACTTCGAGGCATTTGAGTCTACGAGCTGGAAGCTATGGATAGATTATCAAATCTACACTCTGTCACTACTGTATATGCCGTTGCCAGTGATTGACTCTATGGTTCCGAATAATATTTACTATGAAAGTAGCTTCATCCGCTATCTTATTCATACTATATTACTCTATACTTATGTGATAGTCATTTATATACAAGAATACCAACGGGTGTCGGTTGCCTTACACTTCAGGCAAAGAGTTGTAGGTCGAGAAAGAGAGGATCATAAACACCCCCATAAATTGAAACAGTCGATTGCACAAATGCAGAAAACCGATCCAGAGACTGCCTTCTCGCACCAAAGAGAGGACTAAGGAAGAATTCCAAACACCATATATCGCTCTGAAAGACATAGGTAACCCACTCTCCGTTATATAAATCTCCATCGGTGCCCCACAGCTGAACCCAAAAATTATCAATCACCAGCAGCACCATCAACGTACAAGCCACCCAACCATCCAATGAAACAGACATAAGACGAGAAAAAAAAAAAATGGGACCTCCACGATCAAACACGACCAAAAAGCCCTCTAAAGACCAACACGCCTGCGACAAGAAGGACAAAAAGAAGCCCCAGCAACCCGTTCGACGGGGCAAATTGCTATTAACGGAGCCGGCCGAAACCAATCTCATCAATCTGTCGGCTACTATCCCGGTGACTCTGCAGCAATTACTGTTGAATGTGTTCAGGGCTGCTTTGTTAGATGACACGTATGTTGGGCCTCGGTCTGCAAATAATGCAACCACAGATCCCAACGAGAGTGTTACTTCTCCAGAGCCACGGGAGTTGGATATCAAGACGCTGATCCAGACTCTCAAGTCCCATCTTTATAATCGGGACTTTGACTCTGCGTTTACGGATGCAAGCGAGGAGCTCCTGCGGGCTTATGCGTTGCGGTGGAGCGCCGCTAGGGCCTTGGGGTATGCGGGTGTTTTCAAGTCCGTGTTGAAGGGTTTGCTTAAGCAGGATGGTTTGATTTCTTCTACGGGGTCCAACTATGTCGTTTGTATTGGGGGCGGGGCGGGCGCGGAGATCATTGCCCTGGCGGCTGCTTGGAGGGACTTGATAGATGAGACTGATCGGGGGGAGATGCTTTCAGCTGGGGTTGCGGGCGTTTCTCTGGATGAATCTGGTGGTCAGGTCTCTACGGACACTGCGTCGAAACCTGCACGCCATCCCGCCCTCTCGGTGACGGCTGTTGATATCGCAGATTGGTCTGGCGTCGTTGATCGTTTGACTCATACCATCCGGTCTCCTGCTGTGCCGGGGTCCAAGTCTCATCCAGCGCCTTTGTTGCGTCTTGAGAAAGGTAGGGATGAGAGGGAAGGCGAGGATGACGCTGGCTTCGCGGTTAGGTTTAGTCGCTCGGATGTTCTTTCTATGTCGGAAGATGACCTTAGAGATCTTCTGCACCTTGAGACGCCGGGTAAAGTGTCCAGTAACAGTACCGTCATGGTGACGCTCATGTTTACGTTGAATGAGCTGTTCTCTACTTCTATGGCGAAGACGACGGCTTTTCTGCTCCGCACAACGGATCTTTTACAGCCAGGTACTGTGCTTCTGGTGGTGGATAGTCCTGGAAGTTATTCGACATTGAAACTTGGCAAGGGCAAAGCGCAGGAAGGTGCTGGGTCTTCTACTATACAAGAACGGCAGTATCCTATGAAGTTCCTCTTGGATCATACGCTTCTCTCTGTTGCGGAGGGGAAGTGGGAGCGGATCTACTCGCAGGATTCGCGGTGGTGGAGGAGAGATGCGTCTAGGGTGGGATATGATGTCGGTGAGGGGTCTGGATTGGAGGACATGCGGTATCAGGTTCATATATATCGGAGGCTGGCAGCTTAGGGTAGGGTGTTGGATGGGTTGTACGGAAGGTCGTGTTAGTAAGAAAAGCGGACATGCTATTATGAGACTAGAACTCCTTGATCCACGGAATGATACCATTACCATCGTTGTCTGAGGCAGAGCTGCCCGTGCAAGTAACGAATATGTGTAGAGAGGATTGTATATGCTATTGCTACAAGTCGGTCGAAATGGGGAGAATAAAAAAAGAAAAAAGTGAAGACAGCCATACAACATCATTCGCCAGGGGATTTCATGCATGCCCAGAGAGACCCGTCCGGATGAGAAGGTTCAAAAAATACACATCAGTTCAGGCGAGAGTGGAAGGAAAATAGTTCGGAAAATTAACGACCCCCAGAAACCACAGCCACGCTTAGTTCCTCAGCCCCAGTAGAAGGCTGGTGCTCTTACCACCCTCCTTACCATCATTACCCGGGAGATATGTCACGTTCGGGTTGGTCGATAGTGTCTGCGCAATTTCCTTGCTGGCGTCTATACGACGGATCTCAATGAGACCGCTACCAGCCTTGGCGACAGCTTTGCTGATGATATCGGCACTCTCGGCTTCACCCTCCGCACGGATAACGTTGGCCTGACGCTCCTGTTCAGCTCTCTCGACGATGAAGCGAGCCCGCTCGGCATCCTGCTGGGCGATCTGCTTCTGCTCTACGGCGCGGGTGAATTCCTTTCCGAAGGTCATGTGTGTGATCGAGACATCTTCCAGGGCGATGTTGAACTGTGATGCACGCTTCATAAGGTCTGTGCGGATGCGGTTCGAGACGGCTTCACGCTGGGTGATGAGCTCGGCGGCGTCGAACTGGGCGACGATGGCTTTGAGGACTTCATTACCGATGGAGGGGAGAACACGCTCATCGTAATCGGTACCGTAAGACTAAAGGAGCAATCAATATCGATCGCACACCATATCAATTTCCTGAACACATAGGTCCTACCTGGTATATGGCCGGCAGCTTCGGGACCTCAGGACGGTGGAGGACACGCAGTGTCAAGCTGACCATCTGCAGGTCCTTACTTCCGGTGGTGGTGGATATGTTGCGAGGCTTAGTGCGGACATCGTAGACAATAGCTTTCTGCAACCAGGGGATCAGGAAATGGGTGCCTTCATTGACGACCTTCTCCTGCACACCAGACAACCGATCGAAGATCACAGCGCGGGAACCACCACGAACATCGTAGATGGAGTTGTTGAAGATGATGGCACCCGTGGCGACGGGGATAGCTAGCCTGTAGATGTTGTATAGACCGTTTGCCGCCATAGTGAGAGGTGTTGATCAATGATTAAGGGTTTCGATGGGGGGAGCTTCAAAGGGTCGGTTCAACTTGATGATGTCGGGCTTTTCGCATGCTGTCCCGATGCGGACTAGCGCCGGGCGGAAACCTCACTCTTCCCAACTTCGCCGTTTTGGCCCGAACTCGAACTTCAGTCTTCTCTTTGCTCTTAGTCTCGTCCCTTCTACTTTCTCCGCATTTCCAGTCGTTTACTTCTCAAACGCACTCTTTCACAATGGTTGGCCACGTGGATCCTAAGAACGGATAGTGAGTGCCCTTCTTCTGTTGGTGTGGGCTTTCGCTCTCCCTTGGTCTTCCGGCCGGGTGCGGTTCAACTAGGCCGGCCTGTACTCTTTCAATTCGTGCCAAGATGGCTATATTTTTTTTTGGTGATATTTGCGGTGTAATGGAGATTACAGTGGCTAATGTACGATCTGATCAGTTTCATCGGTCCCTGGGGTGATCTCGGTATGTTCCCATGACCCTCGCATTTTGTGAGAAATTTCGCGGCACTTTGAAGAGGAAGAGCACGATCAATTAGATGCCTCTCTTTCACACGGGCTTCAAAGAAATAAAGAGCAGCCTCTGTGGCTACGACAAGTCGCCAGCAGGACAACGCAAAATGTCAACTTGCATCTGACACTGATACTGATATCCATGACCTTATCTAGGCTGCCCTACTCCCCAGCGTATCGCCTCCTACTCTCTTTCCCCTAACCGTCAGCGCCCCTTGGCTGGTACCGCTCACGCTGCTTTCTTCAACACCTTCCGGAGATTCAGACACCAGGTTCTCTACGTCGCTCCTCCTTTCATCATCGCCTACGCCGCCATGAACTGGGCTATTGAGAAGTACGCATTGACTCTCTCTTATGTCGACTGCTTACAGTCATTTGTGAACGAATTGGTGACTAACGTTCGCTTTCTCACGCTCAGGAACCACTACCTCAACTCCAAGCCTGGCCGCCTCGCTGAGGGTGGTGGTGAAGAGTAAATAGATATATAAACCGGATGCTATGGGTCTTGAATCGGAGATAAAGGGGTGGGATTACAGTGTACAGTAACTAGAAGCAATCGAATGCGCAGTGTGTTCCATTGTCTAGGTCTTTGTCTGTTGGGTTCTATTATGCTACGATTCGGATGATTCTCCCGTGACGGTAATCCGGGGTCATGGAGGTGTCTCTAAGCCTTGAGATCAGTTTAGAATCCTAGATCCTTGCTTAAATCAGTATTGAGAGGCCAATTATGAGGTACTAACAGCCTCATAGAGGGGGCAAGGTGATATTCTGTAGGTCGGGTAGTTGACATTGGACTTAAGAGATGCTCCAATCAAGCGTCTTGAATTTGGCATAGGATCTGCTAGCTATGATTGGACAGTTAGTTACACTGCCAAAGCGCGAGACCGCCTTTTTAGATTGCTATACAGAGTAGGAAGGCGGTCCTTTCGCTATTCCCCGCTAGTCAAACCTCATGGGCTCGTCGGTTGGGAGAAGGTGGTTTTTTTGCTTCTATAATATACCACCTGTATCTCTACAAATAAGGCTCATTCTTACGAAACAATTCATGCAATAGATGAATACATACACATCTGTATCGAAAAATCTTTTGATTACCTTAAAAAAATGGCTGTTGGTAGTATGATGGTCCTTATATCGTGGTCCCGCCAAAAGTTCAACATGCGATGATTTAGCAGAGAAAGTGTTCGAAGTATTCTGCCAAATTCATATAGTGATAGACAGAGCCAATGAAACGGAGTCCTTCACGCTCTATGTTGATATCTCTTTGCCTGCTAAGGTATGCCACCTTATATCTAGCCACTGTCAGCCTTCACTAAAAAGTGAGCAGTGCAACAAATTAGAGAAATTTGAGAAACCAATCGTAGTTAGCAACAATGTGATTTTAGGCAGACTTGACGATCCCAGATGATCGTGCCTAGTCCGCTACTCTCCACTGTACCTGTGCCAATTACCATAAATTCTACCGAACGCTTGTTTAAAGACAACAGATACTCGCAGTTGAATATTCAACACTCTGTTGGTTCTTGGCGATACCTGAAAAATGACAGGTTCTAGTCCCCTTGATCTCCTCATCTCCATTGACTGGGGCTCCCTCCGGCACGCCTACGGGGAAGCGTCAGATGTCCCTGGTCAGCTACGAGCTCTCCTTTCAGCAGACAAGGAGGAGCGAGCTGACGCTCAACACGCCCTCTGTGGCAATATATTCCACCAAGGCGATCGATATGAAGCCACTGCCTATGCAGTCCCTTATTTATTTAAGATTCTCGAAGACTCATCCACTCCTGAACGAGACTTCTTGATTGACCACCTGGTCCACTTGGCCCTGGGTTATGCACAGATGTTCCTTCCAAATGGCGTCGATCTACCGGCATGGCGGGAGAAGGCCAGTAAGATCTTGAGTCCCGAGTATGAAGTCCACTATTATCGGCGACACAATGATTGGATCCAAAAGGCAGAAACTGCTGAAGAAA
The DNA here is from genome assembly GCF_009176365.1 of Aspergillus alliaceus. NCBI lineage: Eukaryota > Fungi > Ascomycota > Eurotiomycetes > Eurotiales > Aspergillaceae > Aspergillus > Aspergillus alliaceus. The sequence continues at coordinate 904,445 of NW_022474689.1, read as the reverse complement.
GAGTTTCGCGCATCGAGTCCTGCAACCTCAGCATTCAAAGGGACCGTAGAGCTGCTAAATATGAACTTCTTGCGTATGAAGTTGTCAGAGCTGGGGTTTCTGGTTTCCAGAAATGTCTCGAGGATGACGATGCCCAGATACGGTCTTGGGCTGCTTTTGCGCTAGCATGGTTTCCTAGAGAGGCCGATGAAGATTGCCGCAATAGCGTTCCTGTGTTGATGCGGGTCCTTGAGCAGGAGAAAGAGACCGCTGTTTTAGCCTGTACCATCATTGCACTTGGCTTGCTGAATGGCCGTTTTGATGGTGCCCGCCCAGAGGAAATAGATGAGTTGGTCGCTGGCCTACGCGGCTACTCGGCTGATACGCGTCCCCTTATTCAATGGGCTACGGCAGTAGCACTCGTCCGACTTAAATATCAAGGGCAAGAACACATCGATATGTTGATTCGTTGCATAAAAGACCCGTCCTTTATCCCAGATGAATATCGACCAGAGTACAGCAAAGAAACATTTCCGTTTATAGGCCCGTTTGATGAGGAGGACGTGGACGGTTATAGCGCCAACGCTCTGGGGAGCATCAACGCGAACGAATATCCCGGCGTGGTTACGGCTGTGCTAGATGCTTTGTCGCGCTCATCAGGCTGTGTCCTCTCTAAGCTTCTTAAAGTTCTTTTGACCTTGACTTTTGGCCCCATGCTTGAGCACGAAAGCGATACGGCGTTTGAGGGATTGAGTGAACTTCAAAAACGAACTGTGACAGCACTCGCAGAGATGGACGACAAGCTGTGGAATGAAGAGGATTTCGTGTGGATTCTGCGCAATTGGGAAATACCAGCTCGCAGTCGTGATGAGTGTCGCACCTATGTTGGCTTACCGGGCGCTGGTTTAGGCTAAGATCTAAACTACGTACTATTAGTCGATGTAGTATTTGCGAGACTAAGTGTGATCTTGTCTGTGCAATATATGAGGCTGCTAAGCTCATATGCCATGCTAACCATGTGCTTGTCAGTGGAAATTTTGGCCGTATTAATTGCTTCTTCTTCTGGGGACTGTGCCATCTATTTTCAAACCTGGAATTTTGGGATCCGGGTTCTCTGATATTGACTCGGTCGATATCATATTATTGGGACTACGGCAGTTCTAGGATTCTCCTGCGGTACATTGGCTTTTCTTGAACCTAGTATATGCTAAGATAGAATTAATGATTCCTGGTTCGTGTAACTAAGATACACTATCGATACCTGTGTTTCTTTCATCAAAATATTGGGCATATCATGTTTCATCATCCCTTCATTCACTCACTTTCTACAAGTGCCTCCAGAGGTACATTGTGATTCTCATAATGATCCAAACAGCCTGCCCTAGAAAAGCATATCTCACTGGTACACCAACGGGACCCAAAATGGAACTACTGCTCGCTTAGGCTCTCCAAATAGCAACGACGTTCCAGTCACTCGGAAATGTCGCACTCCACTTCTGATCTTGCCTGAAATCCATCAGGATGAGAGCCGGGAGCTTATCCACAGGCGATAGCCCGACGCTCCGGGCCAACAAAGCGCTCACTTCTGTGCCCAACCGCTTCTTAAATTCCGGAAAGGCCAGACGCTTCCTAGTCCTGCTAACTCGATCACCCAGAGACGCGGGCCCCATATAGTACGGCGTTGCCACTAAGGTCAGGAAACGGACACGTACAAAGGGGGAGGAAGACAGCAAGTTGGCGAGTGTATTCACATGCTCCATTGAGATTGCTTCGACACAGAGCCTGCTGACAATCGTGGCGGTCGCTATAAGGCCCGGGATACTGTCGCCTTGAAGACCGTGAATGAAATCGCGTAGGTTACTCACCCTGCACAGTGTCGGCGTAAAGTCGTTGTAGAGCACTTTACGCGCTTCATCGTAGATTTGGTGGTTGACACGCAACAAGGAAAATCTGTGTGCCCCTCGGGGGTTCTCAGGATATGCAATGATTAGTCTCTCTTCTGTACCGGTGGTTTCGAGCGCGAAATAATTCTCGTACACCATCAAGCGCAATTCATACGGGAGGTCTGGGAAGGGGAAGATGAGCTTCTTCTGGCCCTTTTTGAAGTACCGGTTCACAGCCCTCCAAACATCGAAGCTGTCAACACTTTTACCATCGCTCATCATGATCTTGAGCAGTGGTATCACTGTAGTGGGCGCAGTTTTCCCCATCGTCACATTCGTCATCCACTGGACGAGACGATGTTTTACGTCAAGCTTTGTGCTCTCAGGAAGTGAGGCTAGAGTGGCTAGAAGCTCAGCTGCGGATTGTTTGAAGAAGTTAAGATCTTTGTTTGGCATACATCTCCTGTCAGCGGGTTCTTGTGTCCTAGGAGTAGTCTCGCATACGTACCGGTTTGAGACGCGAATTTGTTGATTGTAGCTTGAACACCGTCCTTGTAGAAAATCTTGTGCTTAGCTTTGAAGAGCCTGAGGACCTCAGCAGAATGCTGATTCTCCTTGACTGTCCTTAAACCTGTTAGCACGTTGTTCATTTTGTTATGGTGTGCGTGGTTTCTGTAGATAGGATGCGTGGGTTGTGGCGAGAGTATGTGTTAGTGCGTGTGCTTTGAGAGCGTGAGACGTGCTTGTTCGTGGGGATAAGACACTTACAGTGAATGTTGTAAAGGAATAGTATATTTCTAGGGTTACGCAGACAGTGAGTAGTTTTGTTGACACTCACTCAAACTATCAACTATGCACATGTGTATATAAGGGATAAAGATGCTTTCACAAACCAAGTGCTTGTACGGTATTGCTTTAGAGCAGGTAAAGAATAGGTTGAGAACTCAGTGGTCAATCATTTCATATCATAATTGAAAAATGAGAGAAGTAACTCCTGATATAGTAATGCCTGGGGGCTATATACCCACAAGCTAAATATGTATACATCGTGGAAAAACTTCTGAAATACGAAAACGATCGAATTCAAATGACTTAGTATTCAACTAAAACTATCTGAGGGGATAGGTGAGATCATTTATATAGGCAAGCCCATACAAAGATCCAACCTTGCAACCTCAATATATACAACACACCCCCTCATGGTTGACATGATCTAGAGCTGTCAATCTTAGGTCTCCTCTCATTTTCTAGAGCAGCACCATCTCCGGTGGAGGCTTGGATCTTGAGGATTTTTGCATGGCCTTGCCTATATAAAGGATCTCACCTACCCCCTGAAATCGCTCTGTGTTAAACACCTTAGGAAGTTTTCAATATATCGTTTTGTAATTATGCAAGTTTTTCTACAATATTTGTGGTTGCAAGGTTAGATCTTCAGCCGACGTTAGTCTTTGGTCAAGTGGGAAAGGCAGAGATTTCCACAGGTCATAAGCCCGGATCTACTTATCCCGGCCAACCTACCTTGTTGATCCCACCTCTTTAGTGAAGCTATTCAGACCCGCCTACTGGCGTACTCCTCCTCTTTCGCTTGGTATTTTAAGCGAACTAGGATACGTTCGTCCTCGTCCCTAATAAGGGCGACATTTATTCCGCCTTGGGCGAAGTGTTCTAGCCTACTGATCTACCCAGTCTTAAGCAATCTGTTGGTTGACATACTCTGAACGAGTATTGTCTCGCTCTACACGCTTGTAACTAGTGAGGGGGCCTTTGACTTCCTTCAAAGAGAAGAAGGATCTGATTGACTTGCTCAGGACGAGTGCTGTTCTGTCTGTGGCGCTTGTCAGATTGAGCAACGCTTGCGTCGTCAGGATATACAGGGACCTGATGTAACCGCGCCGAAGATTACCTGGATTGGGTGTGCTTGCGTGGGGTTTCGCTATTATCATTTGTTCTATCCCTGCCTTCTGTCACACAACTGACAGTCATCTCTCAAGATGCCTCAAGTGGACATCACCAAGCTGCCATGCTGACCGGGGCGGACTCTTATGAGACCTGGTCGGAGGCAGTCACTCTGAGGCATGTAGAGAATCGTCACTGACAGTTACAAGAAGCCAGAAGTGCCTCGTGAGATCCCTTCACTAAGTAACAGTGGAATATAGTGTGAAGGTTTGAAAATTACAGTATAATTTAACATATATATACTAATATATATATGAGACCTCATCAACAGACAGATACATGGATATATCCTAGGGTCATCACAAATATTCAGGATCTATATGCAGGGTCCTAAGATCCTTGTCTGGGGTCATGTGCAGCCCGTACATTCGATGCTAGAGGATAGTCCCGAATGCTTACACTTCTCTCAGCGTTATGAAGTCTAGAGTTCTTTGATATTGTGGTTGGGCTTCTATAGAGATGTAGAAACATCTCATAGACTTATTTGAGGGTCATCTGTCCTTCTGATGTTTACGATTCCTTAAAGAGTTCCCTTCATCCTCTAGGCTATGTATGTAGAGTATCTAGTCTTGGGTAATTGATAGATTTTGAGCTTGGTTATGTTCCTTATATTTTGTTTTAGCATCTCTTTATCTTCAACCTCCTCTCCGCTTTCTTTATTATTAGAAGACACACTCTTTTCTACATAATACCTGGGAATTTTGCCCCAGCGATAGTTTTCCCTTTTAGGGTAAGATGCATTGGGTGGGCCGCAAACGGAACGAGATTTACTAGACTATGTACCGGTACCTACCTACAAATTTCGAGATGAACCAATGACCACGATCAATTGAGACCTTGAGAGAGGGTCAGGATGCTCCTGAATGGGCATACTCTTACTCAATTGATCCAGTTTTGGAATATAAGATCTTAGTGAATTAAAAGAGTCAACGACGGAGTTAGTGCTTAAGTTCCCTACCCCTTAAAAGGGCAAGAGAAAGAGAAGAAAAAAACTCAAAAATACGGTTGTAACCCCAATACATGACCTTGATACCCAAAAAAACCACATCTCGATGAACCCCCACCTGGCACGCCTTTCTTCTTCCCTCTTTTCCTCCTTCTCTTCCTCGCTCTCTCGACCTTTTCTTTCTCATCGTCTCTTGCGCTATCCTCGTTCACACTTCTACCGCTCCATCACCATGTCCGAGATCACTCACCCCACTATCAAGGGTACGTTTCTACTATTCCATGATCGCCGTCAACATGAGCCCCTCCATCCATCAAAATACCCCGCCTCAACACCCGCCAATCTGAATATCCCAATGGCTTGACTCGCTCGACGGCGATCTTCCCTCTAATTGAATAACTACCGATTCAATTGCATCGCATAGCAATCATGCTTCCCTCTGATGTTGAATACCTTCGCTAACATGGCTCCCCTTCCCAGATGGCTGGTTCTCCGAGCAGTCCGAGATGTGGCCTGGCCAGGCCATGAACCTCAAGGTCAATCAGATCCTGCACCACGAGAAGTCCAAGTACCAGGACGTCCTCGTCTTCGAGAGCAGCGACTACGGCACTGTTCTCGTCTTGGATAATGTCATCCAGTGCACCGAGCGGGATGAGTTCTCGTACGTCACCTTCGGTCTCCGAGTAGGGAGGCACGTCGGCTAATCAAAATACAGCTATCAGGAGATGATCACCCACCTGGCCATGAACTCTCACCCCAACCCCAAGAAGGTCCTGGTCATTGGTGGTGGAGATGGCGGTGTCCTCCGTGAGGTCGTCAAGCATGACACCGTCGAGGAAGCTATCCTGTGCGATATCGACGAGGTACGCAGTTTTGGATCTACTTCCGGGTAAACTCGAAAAAAAAAAGACTCACCTCGCTTTTTTTAGGCCGTCATCCGTGTCTCTAAGAAGTACCTCCCCGGAATGAGCATCGGCTTCCAGCATCCCAATGTCAAGGTCCACGTTGGTGATGGCTTCGAGTTCCTCAAGCAGCGTCAGAACGAGTTCGACGTCATCATCACCGACAGTTCTGACCCCGAGGGTCCTGCTGAGAGCCTCTTCCAGAAGCCCTACTTCGAGCTTCTGCGCGATGCGCTCCGTGAGGGAGGTGTCATCACCACACAAGGTTGTTCGTCGCCTTTCCTTTACCCCTTCTGCCTCCACCCACACTTTTTGTTCTTTATTTTTTCTCTGTTCATTCTCCTACTCTCTTTTACTATTCTTCTCCCTACAAATTTTTCCAGCCCCCTCCCCCCTTCCCCCCTCTCCCCTGCCTCCTCTTCTCTTTATTCCAGCTTAACGACACTTGAAAAATAAATTCGAAAAACATAAAGCTAACCAGATCACGCCCCAAACCACCCGACTCCCTGGGGGGAATCGGTTTGGGTTAGTATTTTCACCTCTACAGCCGAGAACCAATGGCTTCACCTTTCCCTGATCACCGACCTGAAGAAGGCCTGCAGCGAGGTCTTCCCCGTCGCCGAATACGCCTACACCACCATCCCCACCTACCCATCCGGCCAGATCGGCTTCATGGTCTGCTGCAAGGACCCCAACCGCAACGTGCGCGAGCCCGTTCGCACCTGGACTCGCGAGGAGGAGGACCGTCACTGCCGCTACTACAACCAGGATATCCACCGGGCTAGCTTCGTTCTTCCCAACTTTGCCCGCAAGGCTTTGCAGAACTAGATTAGTACATCGGTCTCCCTTGCACCCACCCCTTTTGAAATGATTCTGTTTGGGGCGGTCGATGTTTTCCATCTAGAGGCGCCGTGTGGTGGCTGGCTGATAATCAATGATGATTTGATGATGATGAATACAACAAGGGTTTCTTCGTTCTCCTGTCTTTTATTACATTCCTCCTTTGTGATGATAATGCCCCACTTATTTTCTACAGTGAAGGGAGCGGTCGTGCCTGTGACATGCAGCAATAGAGGATAAAAAAGTATTCTGTAGTATTGTGCTGTCTTGTCTTTATCTTAGGGGTCGTACATTGTATATTGACAGACATATTTGTGAAATTTCGTAGTTGGAATTTTACATCTCTACATTTCTATAATGGAGATCAACTGAACAGGAACATGGTATTCTTCATTTTTGTGCTCATCCCTTAGATCTACTAAATGGCAAAGGGAATTTTCAAACGAAATCATATATCATAGGACATTTCTCCGGAGATCTGGCTCCTAAAGATCAACATCGTCCCATGGATTCATTAAAACGAAACGTAGCAGGCATCATCACGCTAACAAAGGACATCTACAGAATCTGCTGGAAAGCACGGTTAATGGGCGAGCGCACGGTGTGGCCCTTGTAGAAGTCAATGGTAGCGATGGCGCGCTTGCTGATACCGGCAGGGGTGAACTCGAATTTCTGTAGAGGAATAAAGTTAGCATGAATGACACACAATCTAATAATGTAGGACAGATAAACGTACCTCGTAGACCTGCTTGTAAGGGCCGGAGGCACCGAAACGGTTGAGACCGAACTGCTCATGAGCGTAGCGCTCCCAACCCATGGTGGAGGCAGCCTCGACGGAGAGGACGGGGATACCGTCAGGGAGGACCTTAAGCTTGTAGTCCTTGGGCTGAGCATCAAAGACCTCGAAGCAAGGAACAGAGACGACACGGGCAACAACGTTGTGCTTCTCCTTGAGGTAAGTGGCAGCCTCGATGGCGATGCTGACCTCGGAACCGGTGGAGATGATGGTGACGGCGGCGTTGGGGGCCTCGATGGCGACGTAGGCACCCTTCAGAGCAGCCTCAATGCTGGAGTTCTCCAGCTGGGGCAGGTTCTGACGGGTAAGAGCCAGAATGCTGGGGGTGTGCTTAGAGGTAAGGGCAGAGTAGTACGCAGCGCTGGTCTCGTTGCCGTCAGCGGGACGCCAGACCATGCAGTTGGGGAGGGCACGGAAGTGAGCCAGAGTCTCGATAGGCTGGTGAGTAGGTCCGTCCTCACCCAGACCGATGGAGTCATGGGTAGCGACGTGGATGACGCGAACGCGAGAGAGAGCCGACAGACGGACGGCACCGGCAGCGTAGGAGACGAAGTTCAAGAAGGTACCAGCGGCAGGGATGACGGTACCGTAGGCGGCGAGACCGTTCATGATGGCAGCCATGGCGTGCTCACGGACACCGTAGCGGAGGTAACGACCGGACCAGTCACCGATGTTGTACTCAGGGGGCTGGAAGTCGACAGCGTTCTTCCAGCGGGTGTTGTTGGAGCCAGTCAGATCAGCAGAGCCGGAGAGCAGCTCAGGGATGACGCTGTGGACCTTCTCCAAGACGGCCTCGGACAGCTTACGGGAGGCAACGGCGGGATCGGTAGGCTTGTAGGTGGGCAGGCTCTTCTCCCAACCCTCAGGAAGCTTGCCAGAAAGACGGCGAGCAAGATCAGCGTGCTCATCCTTGTACTCGGTGGCATACTTCTCAAAGAGCTTGTTCCATTCCTGCTCCTTAGCAGCACCCTGGGCAGCGGTCTTGTGGTAGAGATCATAGACCTGCTGGGGAACAACGAAGCTCTGCTTGGGGTCGAAGCCGAACTTCTCCTTGACACTCTCGGCATCATCGGCCTTGAGGGGGTTGCCGTGAACACCACCTGTGCCCTGCAGCTTGGAACCGAAACCAATGGTGGTGGTGAGACGGATAACGGTGGGCTTGTCCTTGACCTCACGGGCCTCCTTGATGGCAGCCTCAATACCCTCAAGGTCGTTGTCACCATCCTTGACCCAGATGTGGTGCCAGCCGTAAGACTCGAAACGCTTCATGACATCCTCAGTGAAAGCACACTTGGTGTCGCCGTCTATTCAACCAGAAGAATATCCAATTAGCAACCCTGGCGTAAACACACTAAGGGGAATTTTGTGTGCTTACCAATGGAGATGTGGTTGTCGTCGTAGATGGCAATGAGGTTGCCAAGCTTCAGGTGACCAGCCAAGGAGGCAGCCTCGCTGGCAACACCCTCCATAGCACAGCCATCACCGAAGAAGGTGTATGTGTAGTTGTTGATGAGATCGTATCCGGGCTTGTTGAAGACCGCGGCGGTGTGAGCCTGGGCAATAGCCAGACCAACGGCGTTAGAGAAACCCTGGCCCAGGGGACCGGTGGTCACCTCAACACCGGGGGTGTCGTGAGCCTCGGGGTGACCGGGGGTGATGCTGTCAAGTTGCTACGTGGGCATCCGGTTAGATTGCAATGCGGTTAGGATTAGAGGGAGACATACTCTGAAGTTCTTCAGGTCATCGAGGGTGAGCTTGTAGCCGAAGAGGTGGAGGAGAGCATATTGGAGCATGCAACCGTGGCCGTTACTGAAGTGGCGCTACGTCAGCGCGACGCACTAGAGGGGTTTAGAGGACTAGAAACTTACGAGAGAACAAAGCGATCACGGTTAACCCAGTCGGGGTTTTGGGGGTTGAAGTTCATGAACTTGTTGAAGAGGACGTGAGAGACGGGGGCCATGCCCATAGGGGCACCGGGGTGACCGGAGTTGGCCTTGGAGGTGGCATCGACCTGGAGGCCATTAAATTAGTATGATGTCAATCGGATCATGAACAAGGAAAAGTCTTCTGTAATGCCACTCCCGTGTCTCAATGGTGCAGGTCATCGAAACAAGGAAGATGCGCGCGGGAATTGAGGCTTTTTAAGGCAGGGATTGCTCGGTTGCAATGATGAACTGCGGGGACATGCCCAGTCTCAAACAGCTGCCATTGGCATGACCGGAGCTTCCCAGCGCCCCTGTCGCCCATGGAATACTCGAGGATCGGGGACAGTATTCAAGAAGGAAGCTGGGGGCGGGTGAACAGTGCATACCGCGAGAACACGGATCGTGTTGACGGCCAATTGATCCAAATCAGTGTAACCCATGATTGCAGCGTCTGATGCGGCTGATGGTTAGACAGCTTGAGCTTCAACGGTTGAGAGAGAGGTATGGATGGACTTACTATTCCTATTCTTCCTCGTAAATCAAGATTTATACGCAATGGAAGAAGCGGGGGGAGGGGGGGAAAGACACTGCGAGATGAGATGAGAAAGAAATGAAGAGTGAGAAGAGAGAGAGTGCGAGAGAGGAGAGAAGAGAAGAAAGAGAGAGGAGAAAGAGCAATGAGGGAATGAATAATGATGGAGGGGTCCAGCAACTCTCATTGATTGGCAAGTGGGGGTGCAATGATGTCTTCCGGTGGGGCCTTTCATGCTCACCGGTTTGGGTTGAGGATTTCATTTTTCTTATTATTTATTACTGATTAATTATTCAAAAAAATATGAAAGAAAAAAGAAAAGAAAAATGGGAAAAATCTAATAGGAGAGGAATTCCCCCCTATCCTCCGCCATCAGCCATTGAGCGCCGAGCATCCTGGCGCATGCTCCCCCAGTTCAAGTTCTTGGTAGGAGTTGATATGCCACTGTGGCCTCAGGTATCCAGCCCATCCCACCGAATTCGGAAGTCAACAATAGAGGAAAGTCTGGAAAGGAAGATGAGGAACTAACTCGAGAAAAGGAACCCTAATCCCCGTTCCTATAATGATGAATCTCTCTACGAAGTCCCCATGTAGATAAAGGAAACCACTTCATCAAATACTTAAAATACTACACCCGTACCTATACTCCGCAAAACAACTACCCCTCCAAAACCCCTCATTAGACCAGTCTTATGCATTAAATCACCCCCAATATCAACTCATTGACTTCATACTGCAGATGACAGATCACGGATGCGTTGGTCCTTCCTCCCGCGCGCGTTCACATGTACGGAGTACATGTTACCGGTATATCGAAGTAAAAGTAGAATGCTTACCATAAGGATTATTCAAGAATTACAGATTCATCAGCCGGACCAACGTAGTCCTAAAACCACACCCACCGAAGTCTGGGTCCCGGAGGACTATACTCCGATGGCACCCCCCGCGTCCATCGAGAATTTTCTTCTATCTTGCTGAATAGAGTATTTTTCCGCTTTGGATTTTATGCGCAATTGATGATGGAAGGGGGTTGTGGTGTGGGAAAAAAGCAAAAAAAAAAAAAAAAATATTATCTCCGAAAAACATATGGATGGGTTTCTGTCAAGGTTCTCCTCGCTGATGTCTCTCTGTCTTAACCTACTAAGTTACGTACATGCATACATATTCTTTCTATACTGTATATGGAAATATCTATAGTGTGCACATCCGCAACTAGAAAACACACCCCTGTAAGTTCAGAGTTACGGGACCAAAAAAGGTAGTAGTTCTTTCAATCCGTAAGGTCATGGAGCTACCGAATCAGATTGTTATCGACGGCTTCCCCAATCAAGCCAATCCGGCGGGCAGCCTATGTTAAGTAAGACCTACGACCTCGTACGATCAAGGGAAAAGCCGACGTCTGTCGCCTTTGTTTGATCTTCGCGTTTCATCTACTGAAATCTCCGATTGTACCCGGTTTACGGCCATGCATGATCTCTCTATCTGCGACATACCTTAAATATCCTTGAGAACCCCCGCATCCTGACTATCGATCAGGAAGGATTACCGTGAGGTACAGTATCAAAATGTGCATCTCGTTCATTATTCGCTAGAAGCAGATTGGCTGCCAGATCCTAGTCCCTGGCACTATACGTAACGGAATCATCCAAAAGACGAAAGCATATACAAAACATTAAACATCTCCCCAGTGCCCCTCGTTACAAACGAGAGATATCCCGCCGGAGAGCCTGTTGTACCATACATACGTAACCCATGAACTCCATACAATTTCCCAGGTATCAAAAAGAAAATCATCTGTGCATACGCCGCCCAAGTCACTCCAAGCCAGCGATATGAAACTCCACAGCCCAAGACAACAAATGTATATGGTGCAATCGGTTCAAGCGGCCAGCCGCCGATCCCACCCGTTGATCAGTCCAAAATCAGTGACCTCATCCCCCGCAGCCGGCATCACAACGCCCTGGAAGGGATCCAAAAGATTAGCTTGCCCTTCCGGAGACAACCGGATGTCATTGTACGGTGCCGCGTCTTCCGTGCTGCCCATGCTCTCATCCGAATAACTGAGCACGCTCTGTGCCGGCGCAATCTCCCGATTGGTGGGCATGTCGCTATTGCTGCTGGAAGACCAGGCTTCGGGGGAAAGTCCCTGGAGATCAATCTGGGATCCTGGCAGAGGCGCGGTCATTGGGCTGGGCTTATGTGCATATTCGGCCGTCAGGGATGCGAAAGGCCCGGTGTCGTCACCACACTCCTTACCGCCATAAATTCCAGTGAAGATGTTAGAATAGCCTCGGTCCATATCACTGAGAACAAACTCCCAATCAGACATCGTAATGGCTCCGTGGGGGACATCTGAGGGTACAGAGCTGGACAGCACATGGCCGTGATCGTAGCTTATAGGATGGGAGGTATAATACATCTTGTCCCCTGGAAGGTGCAAGTCCCCGGGGGCAGGGAGACTGGCCCAACTAGAAGACCGGATCTGACGCTGGGCAGCATGAGGGCTAGCCCCCGAGATGGTATTTCTGCGCGACAGCGAGTCTTGTTTTGCAGGCTGACCCAAGCCCGCACTAGCAGCTAAGCGGGCCTTCAAGGCTTGAAGCTGCTTTTTAGGGGACCTTGAAGTCTTTTGCTCCGGTGGCGACATTTCGCGAGACTTATCAGATGTTGCTCGTTTGCTGCCATCCAGCGAGACTAATGCGCCAGCCAACGTACTAAATTCCGCAGCAGCAACTGGGGACTCTGGCTCTAACTGGTCAATGATCGCAGTGAGCAACTTCTGACTCTCTTTGACAAGCTTGCTGTCGCGTTTGAGCCCAATGTTTTGCCACAAAAGACCGAGACCGGAAGAGAATATCAGCTCTCTACGGTTGACGCTGACAGAGAGGCAAAGGCGCCTCTCATCAAGAAGCTGAAGAATTTGGACGATACGTTTGCTGCAGTCGGAGACGGCGAGAGCAGACGGTGAACGGATTTGTTCCTCGCCGAAGCAGACAGCCGGGCGATGGATTAGTGAACGGATGAAGTAGTAAACAAGGGACTAGTTGAGATAGTTAGTAAGCGCCAGGTTTGACATGTAGAACGATACATGAAAACTTACCAAAAGTGGCGACCGGCTACTCGTAACATTTGTGCTGGGCTTATCCTGCAAGAACTCGAGACGGAGGTGGGGAGGCAAGTTCTTCACCCATCCATCCAGCTGTCCTGCAACTGAACGGAGTTTCGACACTGGAATTTCGTATCCCCCATCAGACGGATATAGATCTTCCAAAGCCTTGTTCAGTACTCTGGATGCCGCAAATAATGCGATCGCGCTAGAGATCCGAGTGGACTCGCCAGGAAGGGTGGGTAGGAAACCTGTTTCAGTGACATTCTCGTCATCAATATCCTCGGGATACTCTGTACGAATGCCCTCCTCGCGCAGTAGAACAGGCAACCCAGTTAGAGCAGTGGTGAAACTGTGATTGAGTCAGAAACAGAGCTTTGGGAGGAATGCAAAGCACTCACCGATCAACCACGTATTGGCACCAAAACACCTTCTTCCGTGTTTCAGCGACAAGTGGGTTGGGAGAAAAGCGTTTTTGACTCTGATGAAGTCTCAATTGATGACAAAGGCTAACGGCAGAACCTCGGTAGCGTAGAAGACCGGTATAGTCGCCTTTGGTCATGCAGTACAACTGAGCCAGAACATAGCATTGCAAGGTTGGGATGGAGACATCGCCAGAGAGCGATTCAATGACAGGAGACCAATTATCCTCGAAGAACGTTGGGTCCTGGTTGGTTCTCGTCTGTTGATTAGAGTTAGTTCAAAGCCTTGGAAGTGTCGCTATAACTGTCTTGAACTTACAGTTGATGCAAGCGCAGCAATGCCAAATATCAAGTTCAGCTGCGCCATATCGTGCTTACTGCCTTGCAAGGTTTCCGTATTCGACAGGTACTGCTCGTAGGCCTTGAGAATGGTAGGCCTGTGAACAACTGGATAGAGAGGAGCCCACTCTTGGAAGAAAATATTAATAAGTTGATCAGACACGAGTCGTGGTGCGGTCTTGATGATCTGATCGGTACGAGAGGTAGAGATAGCAGCGGGAGAGGCTGTCAAAGCCCTCGTCGAGACATTTGGGGGCAATCGGCCCTGATCCATGAGCCTACTTATGAAAACATCTGAGCCGATTAGCTGCAAGTCCCTTTTCTAATCCTGCCATTTTCCAAATTTCCACGTCACGCGAAAGAATAGAACATACCACCATAGCCACGTATACTGGAGATCCCAACGGATCCGCTATTAGATGATTCGCTTGGCGGCTCCTGGACCTGAATGACACCCTCGTTCGTGTCGGACGGACTCGACTTGGCCGATTCGGACGACCGTACAGAGGCAGCAGTCCTTTGTTGCGAAGAGGGAGAGAAAGAATGTATCCGAGACAGTACGTCGATTTTCTCATCTTTTTCATCCAACAAATTCTTCAGATCCCTCACTTCTGACTCGAGAGCTCGCACCCGTTCCTCCAACGATTCGGTGTATCCACGAGGGAAAGCGCGGCGACTCAGTTTGTCGCTCGTTTTACATTCGAAACCGACATTGGCGCATTGTGTACAACATGGACGGACACCATCACAGCGAATCTTCTTGCTTCTGCATCGATCACAGGCCTGGGCGATACGACTTTGGGCGCCGTTGCCGACCTTGATCACTTTCATCGGGAGAATTCCAGGCATGTTGGCCGGATGCTCTTCGCATCTGCCGCCGAAAAGGCTGTTTCTTGGCTTTCGATTTGATTACTATTCGTAGTGAATTCGATTTACACTTGGGTGGGCTGAAATGTAGGCTCTCAAGTGATAATATGTATTACTGTACAGTAGCGGGCCCGGTGCCGTTCAAAGTATGTGACCGACTTTCAAAAGTTGGTAAAGGATAGTCGATAGTCGACAAACGTTGTAATAGACGAAAAATAATTCAGATATATTGGCGGTATAGGCTTATCGACAAGGTATTGATAGATGTAAGTATGTATGAAAGGTGGCGGTTAGTCGTGGAGAGGAGAATAGGAAGAAAGGCAAGAGGAGAAGCCTCAGCGCGCGTTGGGAAAGGCCAATCTTTTCCAAATGTCCGCGGTGCTCCGTACGGCAAATGTATTGGCAGCAGTGCGGGTGACGGATTCACACTCAAAGGGGTGTGGCTGTGGGGTAGCCCGGTGGAGCCGCTACCAGACCTTCCGCCAATGGAAAATTCTAGCTTACGATTCCCAATTGTTCACCCGACCCTCAGATTCGCGCGGTGGTTCTAGGGAGGGACTGGTAATACCGTTACGGTCACTTTAAGTTCACTTAAAGTTCAATGAATATCCGTTAAGTCATGCTAAAATCTTTGGACTTTCAGCCCGATATCCCTCTGCATTTTCTACTCTATTGTCTTCAAGGCGTGGCTCACCAAATTGATAATGTGATCCCATACGATACTTGAAGTTACTCTCAGGGATCATCTCGTCTAGAATTGGTGAAGGACTAGGTACAGTAGGATAAGAGAGGAGCAATTGTCAATGATTGGCTTCGTCATCCATAGAAGGGCTAAGTTAAGCAGGGAAAATTTTCATTGCAGAGACGAACAGGGGTTATGCCCAAAGGCATCGCATTTCTGACATTTAGACTCAGAAATCCTGCACATTTCCTCCGCTCAGAAGGTTCAATTTAAATTAGCCGTTCCTCCCCTTTTCATCTAAGATTATATAGGACTTTTCTTCCTATGCCAATCTACTCCGGACGTACACCACCGCTAGTCTACTCCAGTACTGTCCATCTGTACCGTACATGAGATAGGGAAATTAGTGGGAGTAGTTGTAGTACTTTGTACCGAATCTCCCCGGTATCACTGCACCGATCGTCATGACTCCAGTCCGGACAAGCTTCCTCGGGGGTAACAAGTCAGCAAAACGAAGATCTCTCCAAATCATTGACGTCTACTCCCCGCAAATCCCGACCCTCAACCTATATTCACCACTCAAAACCCGATACCAAATGAGTTAGTTAGTAGCCTAAACCATAGGACAAAAGTGAAGTCCTCGCAAACATGGAGTTCTCATCCTGGGACCCTAATCTGAAAAAGAAAACTAAACAGACAAAAAAAAAAAAAGAAAAGAAAGAGGAAATTACCGGCTAACAACCCCTTCTCCGCATGCCTCGCCCTTCAAGTTCAACCACGGTTATTCTCAAACCCTTCCCCATCGTTTGGATCCGCCGGTTTTTATTCGGGATCGGTCTCCCGCAATTCTGCCTCATCCTCTACAATTCCAACCAGGACCTCCATCCGCAGCCACCCGCCGAAAATAGACCGGGAAGGTCTATTGGTTTGGGAAAAGCGATGCGAGCTACTGGAAGTAGATACTCCGTAGGGTCCCTTTAGTTTTACTCTTAAATGAAACCCGCCAGTTAGAACCCTTTACCTGGGATCTTCGTAATCGGACCTCGTGCCATGCCACTTTTCCCCATCCGTTCACGACTGGAGCAAAACGCGGGGGATTCCCAGGAAACTTCCACCGGCTGCATCTCCTGCCATTGTGATTGATTGGAATTTTAAGAATGGCCTTGTGTTTCGGGATCTTATGCTTTTGATTTTTTTTTTTTTTTTGGCTGTCCCGTCGGTACCTACATACATCGTTTAGCACACCTCTGTAAAACTAAAGGAGTATTGGTAGCATCTGACTAGAGAGTTGTCTCAGCCTAGATGGAGATGACCTTTTTCCAAAAGGTCCGTAAAATAACACGTCACAGTTTCGATGGTACGTCGAATGAGGTTGCAGGAATTTTGTTCACAATTTTCAGACCTGAGAAGAGTCACTTGTGAGCACAATTCTTTTGTGGTATTTGTGTAGAATCCGAGAGTTTCCCGAGAAAACTGCAGAGGTGGAGCAAAACCCGTTCCAAAAGGGGATCTTCATGTTTTGAATTTTGGATTTTGAAAAAGATTTTTCATTCCCTGGTTTAATTTGAAAGGATCGTGAGTCTGGGGATGACGGAGCCGCCACACTGCCGAGGAGCCAATTGTAGCCGGAATGTCTCTCAACAAATGCCTGGTGCGCGATTAGTATTATTATTGTTGTTGCCGCATTAGGCGTATGAATGGTCTCTCTCCCCAAGCTACTACTAGATCCATATCTACTACATCCTTCGTACAATGGGTTTGTCCATTTCCAGGATAGGGTAACGGGTCATGCATCTACTATTTGACGCTATGATATTAGACTCAAAATGATATTTGCCTGGTCGAGGGCGTTGGGTTTCAGCCCTCCAGCCACCTCAAGAGAGCAGATCAAGATACGTGTGCTTGATGCAGAATGGACTCATATCAACCAGGAGACTGTCACATGGCCACATGGCAAGAGAACAACTATCGAAACGGAACTCCCAATCATGAAGCAAGAAAGGGGGAATTTCCCCTGGAGCTATGCAGTACCCTACTCAAGGACATACTCGGATCCAGGTCCGTCTGGTTCGATTGGTCCGCACACGTCATAGAACTCGAAAGGGGTTTGTCTCGCCACGATCTCGACCATTGGTCTAGAATAAGCCATGGATTTGGAACCTCCGACCTCTTCCTTTCTACTTACCCCAACTGGGGTTCTCCACAGTCCATGTTCATTTTAATTGAATGATCGACCTCCGCAGTGGGTATGGTGAAACTCAAACGACCACCGATCTCGGTATGGATAAGTGATCGATAACAATCTACTAATATCAATGACTCAAGTGTGGTGGCGTCTGGGTTCGAAGAGCTCGTGTCCTATTGCTATCTACATCGACGAATGGTCATGAGAAATCCTCCTCAACCTCATCAGACCGTTGCTGAGTGAGATACGCAGCAACCGTCTCACTCGTCATAAGATCTTGTCTCTATAGATTGGTGGCCACGGTTAGTGTTCGCTTCACCCAATGCTATGACGGGGGGCAATGAGATTACCCCACTTACCTGCTGTACTAAATCCTCGATTCCCTTCTCCAATAGCCTCCCCTCCAGTTCACGTAGGCTGTTGATGGTGCTAAACACCTCAGGCCGGAAGAGGGCAAGCATATCCTCATTCTGACTGACCTCTCCAATCATGATCTGGGTCTCTCGAAGAAGGAGAAATTGAGACTCTAGCCGATCCAGTACCGTTACTACGGCCCGAAGCTGGAAGATATCCCATAGAGGGTCGCTAACCAAACGAGTCTTCAGGTCACTAGGCTCTTTGATCTCCTCCCCCTTCCAACTAACTTTAAGCTCTCTACCCCCATCAGTAGTCTGCAGTACTTCAAATCCAAGCCCGTCCTCCTGATTCACACAAAGCCACCAGACAAACGGGCTATCCCAACTAGTGCTACCCGTTTCCGTTGTAGGAACATCAAATAGCCGAATTCCCGACGGTGCCTTGCAAAACCGTTTCTTGGCCATTATCAGAGGATCGTCGTCGGGAATATCCAGGTCAAGAAGCATCTGCTTTGCACTTTGTCTCTCCTTTTCGAGAAATCCGTACGAGAATATCATCTCGGATGCTGGTTTATCATCTCCATATCTGTATATTGTTGCCCATCATAAGTTGTCATGCTCGTAGAGGATAAAATCCCAGTACTTACGTTATAGTAACCTCCTCGTCCGGTTGGAGTGTACACCCCGCCCGTAACTGCAGAACTGCATATCCTTCCGCATCCTGTTCATATAAAGCTTTCACGGTATCCTCAGGTGCATGGTTAGCCATGTCAATACATGGGACTATCGCATGGCCAGACCCCGGCAAATCCACCATACGGGATCGGTACATAGCGTCGACATATTTCCAGTCGTCAATCGTGAACTTTCCTGTATCCCCATCCCACCAATGCCTTTGGCACCAAGATATGTGTTCTGTCGATTGCTGTAAGTACTCAAACTCCTGCTCGAGAGAGGCAATCTTTGCATCCACCGCCAATTTCAGGGATGTACCGCGCAGCAGCTCCCGTTCCTCTGCTGTGTAAAATGTGGGCAGCGCTATCGAAGATGGTAAGTATTGTATGTATTCGGTCCAAGGGTTAGATAACCCAATGCGACGATGCTCGTCTACGAAGTCTGGACTAGAGTATGTGATTTGGAGAATTAAGAAGATTAAGATCGCACCCCTAGCTGTCTGCTCATATCAGCTCATGTACTCAATGCAGCTCCACGTAGAGTTTCAAGTATAACACGGCATTTAAGAGCAAAGATAGAGGACATACTCTGCCGAAATCACCGACGGCTTCCAGGACTTCGCGCAGATACCGATCAGACTTGGCATGGTCTTCAACCAACCGATGCGACAATATCATATCAGATGGGACCCGCAGGAGAGTTTCCAAGCCCGCTCCTTCAATGTCTGAGCTTTTGTTGGAAAATTCTGCTGTCGCTACTATCGCACATCCCTTGTCTATACCATCATCGGTTCGCAGCTTGCAGAAAGAGACGCCGTCGACAGAGACGCCATTGAGTCTTGTCCATGAGGGCAAAGTCTCAATAGGAAGATATTCACGCTTCATTTTGCCAGTTTCGCAATCAATCACCAGTAGACTTACAATTTCATTTGATAGAATCTACCTTAGTGAAGGTATGAGAGAGAGCCACCAGAGGTCCCCACCAACTTCCTTATCGATAAGCAGGAACGGTGATTGAATCTAAGAGCCCTATGCCCTAATTTCCTGATGCAGCTCTTAGTCCAATTGCAGCATCTAGACGTCATAAGACCATGGTGCGCTCTTTCGAATCAAGCTTTACAAAATGTAGAACATCCCCAAATACTTGAGCATGGACATCTTCATGTCTTTACTCGGATTATAGCAGTACATATTTTATTTTGTACGACAATACCTGTCTCGAGAACCCCGTATCCCTGTCATAAGCCACGAGCCCAAGATGCCGAGCACCCCAGCTTCCACGCTGCATCATATACTCACCCCGCGGCCGCCACGCCTTTGTTTGCTTCCAATTCAATCCGTATGGCAGCCGGCGGCTTTCCATACACCCAGAAGCGTCCGAGCTCGCCTCAATAGCTCTATCACACAAGGTTGGAAAGGAACTTCACCGGATGACCATACTGTGGACCGGAGGAAGAAGGGCGATACCACGGATCCGACCGTAGAAGGGGCTCATTCTGGCATGAAAGACAGGGAAGAGTCTAAGGGAATAGCTAGAGATGATAAACCTCAGGCGGCAACTGAAAGAGGAGGTGTGAAGCATGGAAAAAAGGCCAAGGAGGAGCATCCTAAGGCACCTGAACCGATCATCGGAATGAATGATGAGAGAGCTCAGGTATGTTTTCGAACATCCAGACCAAGACTAAAAATTATGAGGGCCTTTTGGAATAGTTCGGTACCTCTCCCATTTTGTCAAGGCGGCTAACTATTGATCTCTTTAATAGAAGGGACATTGATATCATAACCGGATTGCCTTTCATTCATTTTCGGCTATATATTTGGGATAAGCGTTGTATTGCTCGTCATCAGTCACATTAACTGTATATAAATTGAATAACGAGGTCTATCGGCCAGGCTTGAACGAAAGCACCTAAGAAAAGGGGTATTGTTAGTGGCTGATATTGATATAATATGAAAAGTTAACACACATCATGTTTTCCTACTCGCACAATTTCATCTTCAGAGACGCGGATGCCACCAACACCCTCGATATAGGAAATAGGTATGTCACCCATCACTTTTTGGGCAACATCACCAACCGTGGTGCCCCTGTTCGGTGTCAGATGAATGCATGAGATGTGGGATCCGCAGCTGGTGTCACTTACTTCTTGACCAGCACACAATCTCGAAACGCCGCATCACTTCCAGCTCCTGATGCAAAAGTATGTATGTTCCGTACTGGGAAAACTGGTACAAGACCCAAAAGCTCTGCAGCACGCGAAAGGCACTGGACAACTCCGGTTGAGCCGAAACGATAAAGCACCATGTCTTTCAAGTTCTCGACGCGGCTGGATTGACGTTAGTTTTAGTAAAAAAGTACATTTTATCAGTGCTGGAATGACCTACCCCTTCAACTTCTCGTCCATCTCCTTCAGGCCACCGCCATCGGGTTCGCCCATCTCTATGAGGTCTTCTCGCGTGTCTACGAATTCGCTTCCTTCTATGTATTTGACGTAACCTTGTTTTGTTAGTCTCCGGAGGAACACCTCCGATATTGCGGAGCAGAGAACAATGGATTGCGGGTCCTGCATCTTGGCAATCTTGCTAATATTCTAGAAGACACAACTGTCAGCATCGATACAAATGCCACGCAGGAAGCCAACAAACCTTGTCCGCGTCAGGATGATCAATCTTATTCAGGGCATAGACCGTAGGGAACTTTTCATCGATGAAAGCTCTGACAACCTTCTCGACAGTCTCATCAGACCAGTTCTCTAGGGGTTCCTTCAGGGCTATCCGATCTAAGCAGCGAGCAACAATCGTTGACGTACTTCCATAACCGGAGAACTGTCCCTGTAAAGTGTCCACGGCCGTCGCCTCTGTTACGGGAGTCAGTATGCAAGAAAGATTAGGGATCTGATATAGACTGACTTATTGCCATATGTCGCCTCTTAATAGATCCCCTATGGAAATCGTCAGCGACGAGAGCATGGGTTTCGTAGTATATCCATTTACCATCTCTGCATCAAATTCCCTAACACCCAACGCACAATCTCGGAATGTAACCACTCAATATCTTGTGAGGGATCATAACCTCGTGTTGCTTTCCCTATTATGCGCACAAATATATTAGCCAATATGCTCCCTTGCAACACGCGCAGCAAAAGCACTTGCGAAAACATGGCAAATTCTGACCTTCTGCGTCTGTGGTTCCACTAACATCAACCACATGGATCAAGGCATCTGCATGACGCAAATCATCCAAGAACTTATTGCCCAGTCCACGGCCTTGATGCGCGCCCGGCACGAGACCCGCAACATCCAAGAGCTCGATGGGAACAGAACGTCTGCCTTCTATACAGCCTCCATAGTTCGGTTTGCACTTATCCGATACACCATATCGCTGACAGGCACATTCTATTTGGAGGTAGCCAATAGCGCGCTGAGGATCGATCGTTGTGAAACTAAAGCGCACAAATTAGACGTCTTCGGAGCGCAAGATATGGATTTGAGAGATTTCGTAATGGGGCGATATAATGGAGCGCATTCGGATCTACTTACGGAAAGTTCCCTACATAGACGAAATGTTCCGGTCAACGCACATATACTTTGGCTACGCAACTAGAGAAACATGACCTTACCGACTTTGGAAGTAGCATCTGTCAAACTATTCAATGTGGTCGATTTTCCGCTGGATGGCTACATGCCCCTCAGTTCAGTCAGCGGCGTTACCTTCCGAGATAACGAAGAGTGCAGACCTTTCCAACCAACCCAATCAGGGGATCCCTAGGCATACTAGCAAACACCTGAGTAATGAGGTGTACAACGAAGAAAAACAACGGCAGAATAAGAGTATATTCCCGTCTAACAACATGCAACCCAAGAAAAAATCATTCCCCTGCCAGCGGCGAGAGTCGTCAGTTTCGGCATCTTGTAAAGGAAGGCGGTCTATGGATTGTATACCCCTCACTGCTTTGGGTATAGCGTGTTACATGTTCCTTAGTTGACTATCTATCAAAACATCAAGCAATCCTTAACATATGAACGGAAGTACAATGTGATGTCTCACATATGTAACAGTGGAACACAGCACAGCATGTGAGCTAATAAGTTAGGCGCTAGATCTATGTTATACTGGAAAGGCATCGTTTATTCGTAGATCATCATAGGAAAGCCATATGCATACTATATATATCCGTCAGAGATAGTAATGTGGACTTTACCTTTAAAATTGCGAGTTCTAAAAACAAAGAGCTTAGAGAAGCGCGTATGCCTAAGAAAATGAACCGAGCTCAACGAGTTTCTAAGGGTGCATTTAGAAAATCGACTGCTGTACATATATAATGCAATGCTTCGGCGCCTTAAACAACAATATCGGTCGAGTGAATTTTGCGATTGATAGCTTGTTTTGAGCAATACCACATTAAGCGTCGAAGACGCTTTCAACTCAACCCCCCTCTTCTGTTGAAGTCGAGTTTTATGTTACATCAGAATACCTCATGGTGCTTGTATGCTGTCAAATAGAATGCATGTGTACCCATGGATTGCGGTTGATTATCCATTCTCCTCCACGACAATGGTGCAACTACTACTGAAAGAAGAAAGAGATACAGTCTATATAGAGCATTTTTATAAATATATACCATATAGAATGCTTCCGGCACTTTTACCTACTTGTAATACGCTTCTATAGATGACCATAATGCGCATGCAGAATGTCGCTTCATAAATAAGAGCTTGCTAGCGGATAGTATGGCGGTCTCTTGTTTTCGTACACCGGTGGGGCCTCGTTCACTCTTATCTTGGCTCTTTGTAACTTTTCTCTTTGTTAGGAAGGTTCATGGAGCTATAGCTTGAAGGGTTGCACATGCGGCAATATAAGACCGAGATGAATACAAATGAGGTGGCACGAAGGCTCGAGATTTCTAGATCCAACAGCGAATGGATCGAAGCCATTGCAAATTCTATCTGAAGGACAGGTGTTACACGCCTGGAGTTGATTCGCGAATGTCTGAAGGCAAAGATCAGCACTTGTAACAATTCTGCAGCCACAAAGATATTACGCGGACGAAGGGCCTATATAAGTCTCCCGCATCTGTTACGGTCCTGGAGTCGCTACTTAGATAGGATTGATTCTCTCAAAAAGGTTCTATCGTGCCTATATTCGGTGAAAGTACTAAACCGTGATCCTTGCTCTACACCTAAGCGTAAAATGACACAGATGGTTAATTAAATGGCTAGGCTATCCCTCTTTACCATGCGTTCTATTCTGATCTCGCTCTTCTTTGGCACCCTGGCTTCAACTGCTGTAATTGGTAATGGATACATTGCGCTTCATAATAGCGACCGCGAGTGCTTACTGCTGTTAGACAACGCCGAGGCCGACCATCAGGTGGCAAGCCCAAATGGAACTGTTCCCATTGCAAAACTCGTACAAGCAAACTGCTTCTGGAGCGGAACTGCCCCATTCTGTGCGGGAAGTTGCGATAATTCCACCCAGTGGGATTGCGGTACGTCAAGTTGTGGTGATGGTGCATGTTGTTTTACGGGATACAAGAAGCGTTGCTGTTACAAATTCGCCTATCCATCCGGCTGCCCAGCCTCAAGAATATCCCCAAACGTGCTTTAGATATATTCAGGGAGGGTTTACAGTTTGAGCACTAGCTCATGCTGCTATTATGTTGACGTTAAGGCCTGAGTTGCCATGGGTGGTTCTACAGCTACCGGATATCATAGAACTTACGCTTTGTCTTAGCTTTGCTTTTATAAATGTAGTCCTCTGATATACGGTTCTCGTTTTCTATTCTCTTTCTTTTCTTCTCGGATTTTGCCCTTCTATACCTTCGGTTCTGCTAAGGTCAATTGCCTTTTGTTCCAAGCCTTGAAGGACTTTGTGCCTAATGATTTCATATGTGTGAAGTTTCACAATTCTACCTAGAAGCATCTACGAAGCTCTATCCCTACTCCACTTTCTTCACTAGTCTGTCATCATGTACCTGAAGACATGCGTCATAGCATATCCATATGATATGTGTGTATGTACTTTGCTGGGTATGCCTTGGAGCCCCACTACAACCATTAAAATGGAGCATCCTTTGAGAATGGATGATGGCACATGTTGACCTGGTACTAGAGCACTAAATTGATTTTCATCAGTTTGGTATAAAAATGCAAATATGTAAATATTTAGCGTGTGGATGATTCAATGATACTATTCTACCCTGAGCAACTGGGGATCCTCATCCTATGAAGTCAGGAGGGTGTACATCCGCTGAATGTACTGTACCACGAAGACATTTGAAACCAATTTCCTCACCGCCAGACATTTAATTGGTTGAATTGAATCATCAACTATGTCCCAGGGTTCAAAAGCTCTCCGCCGCTGTTGTTCCCAGAGTGGAAGTGGGTTTTTCATTCCAAAGCCTGGATTTGATAATATGTCGTCATAGGGTGCAACAACGTCACCAGTATTATCATCCACTCAACCCAAACCATATAAGGATCCCAATTCCCTTTCTCGATCAGTTCTCAATTATAATCAGAATTACAACACAATATCTCAAGTTGAAAAAGTCATCAATCTATACGCCACCTGATCTCTTTCGATCTAACTTCTACAAACCTATCTACCTACAACACAACACGTACACAAAATGTCCGAACAGACCTTCCACACAACCACTCAGGATATCCGCAAGCCTGAATCCAAGATTTCCCAAGCTCACCAGGGAAACCCCCCTAAGGACTCAGATGTTTCGGCTATGAAGGTGAGTTTAACCTTTTAGTGATAGTTTCCATTCATTTCGCAACCATACCAATAGCTTCACAGTCCGTCCTCAGCGACAACGCCAACAAGAAGGAGCAGATTGACAAGGCCAAGTCCAACCTGCCTCTACCTGATCAACCCCCAGTCGCCAGCGACTGGTCATCCGCCGACCAGAGGACCGTCAACGTTGGTTCGGGCGGTCTCGAGGGACCGATCTCTGGCGAGGCCAACAGTGCTCTGAGAGAGCCGGCGACCGCTGGAAGCAGTGTTCGTGAAGATGGAGCGGAGTTGCACAAGAACACCCAGCCAACGGGCAATGTTGGCCGTCAGGCAGCGGAGAACCTGAGTGGTCTGCCCAAGGATGCTTTGGCGCGGTAATTTTTGATATCGGGAGTTTGAATGGGTAACGGAATGTAGTATTTGGGCATAATATATTATGAGCGAGACGATATTGTAATTTTAGTACCTTTACTTCCATTAAAATTCCATGGAATTACTTCGGAAACGTCATATCCACTTCTTTTACCTTGTAGACATATAGTCGTACCTGAATTTATGATACTTGGGCATTGCATTATACTAGTAGACTATGTTACCTCAAATTTGAACAATAAGTCCATTTTTTGACTTCCTTTAAAAGTTCTGTCTCATTGTTCACAGCATCACCGTTACATGATTTGACATCACGTGACAAACACAGGATGGCACTTTTCGAATCGGGTTAATCGAAAAGCCTAAGAGGGAATTCTTTCATTCTTATTTCAACCCACCCAATAAAACACTCCCGGACAACGGGATATGATAGACCCGTCTATACATTTGTTTGAATGATGTGAAACGAAGGGCATCTCGATACATGATACTCATGTTCGCAGGATTGAGGAAGATGTCGATGACGTCACCGCATCATATCTTTTATGCCATAGAAGCAGCCAGGATGACATTCTTCCAGCATTCATAACGCAATCGATGAATAATGCACCGAACATGGTAGTTGGGCATGTGAGGAACCAACTATGTTCGGCTATACGATACCATAGGCGGCAGGAGTGGTATGCGAATGGAGACGCACTTTTCCGACGAGTTTCTGGACAAAGTGGGCTCTCTCTTTCTTGTCGTTGAACTAGATCGCCACTATGAGCATCTCAACCTTGGGATCGATACTTGTTGACGTACCTAGAATAGACTCGTTCTGGGAATAGTGGACTCGTCCACCGTCAGCATGACATCATCCTAGCGATGATCTGGATATCAAAAGTCGATGGCATAGAGCTTCCAATCTTATATAGAATTGCAACCGTGCCGTGTATCTCAGTCCTCATTAATTTCTCGAACCACAGAATCTAGGAAACTACACTTCTATACGCCTCGAACCACCTCAATTCTATTTAACAAACCTTGCAAAACAATACTTTCTATAATCATGGATCTTCAAGGAAAGCCCATTGGCCAAGGGCCCCGCAGCACTAAGGTATATTTACAAAGCGTGGGAAATTCAACAAGAGAACGTGTCTAACCGCTCACAGGTCACCACTGACCCCGAAGCCTCTCGCAACCCCATCCAAGAATCCTCTGGACCAGTTGCCGGTGACTCTCTTGCCGCCGAATCTGCCACCAAGGGTGGCACCTATTCTCAGAACCGTGGCGCTCAGCCACTCGGTGTTGCTGGCCAGCAGTCTACCTTGAACACCAAGGACACATCTTCTGCCACCGAGCTGCCGTCTGCCCCAGTTGGCGCTGCTCGTGAGAACCTCGACAGACAGGAGAGGTACCCCGAAGCCCTCGGCGGCCAAGGGGACTACTCCGGCCCACATTCCCAGTCTGGCTACGTTGGTGGCGCTACCGCTGCTAAGCAGCAACAGCAGGGAGCCCGTCAGCCTCAGCAGTCCAATGCCTCTCAGAACCAGCAACGCGGTACTGCTAGTGCTAGCGGCAGTGGCTACCACAACCAATCCAACACTGGCACCGCACCTTCATATGCTGAGGACGTAGTCGGTGACTTCAGCAGCAAGAAGCCCAAGGGCCAGAACTTGAAGGAGGGCGGTTTTGATAATAGCAACAACGCCAGCTTCACCACCCAAATTGGCAGCGAGAACGATCCCGGTCGTCTCGCCACGAAGGGCTTCCAGCACAAACAGACAGAATCCGGACCTACCGGCACACCTGCCGGCAGAGAGCAGAAGGGTGTCGACAACCAGCACTGGTATCAGCCTCTGCAGTCCGACCAGCGCGCTTAATTGAATAATGACTTGAACATGATGGATGGTATGAAAAGCTTATGAGCGGGGTATCTTACGTGCTTTTTTCTTCAGCCTACACAAATGGCCATGCATTATAGATAATATGAATACAAAAAAATTGTATAAAAAGCCACCCTCCCACCAATCTAATCATAGACCCTTATAAGAACCCCCTGCACAAATAGCCCAAACCACCTCATTTACTCACCCCTTCACTAATCTCCTATACTCATCCGCCTCACAATCCTCAGCTAAAAGATCCTCAGCTAATAAATAATCCTCCTCAACCCCAACAGCAACAACAGCCACCACGAACAACCCCGACAAAATAGCCATCGGCGCCATCAACATCCGCACATCTAACACCGACCGGATCACAGCGCATGCCACCGACGTACTCTTTTGATCGCGTAAAACACGTATCTTTGCTTTCAGGTAGTGGATGATCTACAGCAATATCGCTCTTCGGAATGAATACACCGTAGAGATGTTTTGGCCAGGTATTCATGGTTAATTTGAGACTGTGATTGGGCGTGGTACTGGTAGCTTGCGGTTGAAATGTTTGGTTTGTTATTGGGGGTTCGAACTTTTATTTCTTTCTCGTTCAATCTTATTGTTTTTAACAGAGGTATTGAAAGGGTTTTAGCTTGAACGAACCATTTGGGAGGGATTGAGGTCGTTTATGGCATGAGCTGTCCGTTAATCATAATGAAGCTGTGAATAGGTAAAGGTAAGGCTGTAAGGGTGTGTGGAGAGCATAGTAAAAGGAAGGTGTAGTAGAGGAATAATAGCATGTTGAGTTCCGATATGCTAAATATATATGTATAGCAGCAAGGCGAATTTAGGGATCTGAGAGCGAGGGTCCAACACAGGAATAACCGGATGTTATATGTAGTCGAGAATAGCTCATCCGATTCACGGATCATCGGTCCTTGCATGTACTACCAACTGGGTTTGGATTTTTCCTTTTTCTTTGTAGGACTACGTGCCGGGGTTGATTGTCCGTTAGTTTTCAACCCTTGCTAATGGATGCTTAGATGAGCATATATTGTTGGGATAATTATCTATTGGGTGGATCTGCGTCTATGATTTGATCTATGAGGGAGGGAGAATTGTGGGGTATTTTTATGGGATTCTACTGTATGTGCATATATATGGGTTTGTATTTGGATGTGTTGGTGGGAGATTGATTCACCGCCTGATAACTATATTCTTGCCTGGAAGCTCGAGTATACGGACTGGGTAATGATTGAAGGTGTCTGTGAAGATTAGAAACTTCAATCAGTTTCATTGACTTCATCGTGGTGCTTGCTTCCTTTGACTTTTCCATCTCAATCGGAGCTGATAATGCTCCTTCGCCTTCTACTAGCCCCTGATAAAAAGTAAGGAGCTTCAGCGCGGGTTTGGCGGCAACATCAGCCGGTGATGGGTGTATAATATTCTCTAACTTTCTCTAACTCATTAACCCATTCTGACACCTCAACTGGTTGGACGTTGTAGCGTTCCTGAACTGAGGGCAGAAGGCTCTCCCATGAAGTCGCCAAGGGGTTGACCAAGTGGAATACAGAACAGCGGGAGTCTGCCCGAATTGTGCTACGTGTATGAATGAGCTCTGTGATGACAGTAGCCAGAGTATCCTATTCGATTATCAGTCGTGAACATCAGCCGAAAGATCATATTGCAACTTACCACTGGAATCCATTCCACCGACATGGACCCTAATGTACGAGGGATTTTCCCATAGCCTTCGATGTGGCAACAAGTGGTAACCATTCCTGCCGATTCCATATGCCGTTTTCTGTTGTTGGGCCTGCAATTTGTCCCAAGCGTAATATGGTCGTTGGTATACCTGCCAATTGGGACGTTGTGGTACAGTTACGCTCGCAGATGTGCTTTGTTTCCACATACCCCTGACGCAAAGTCACATCACAATCTTCCAAGGGCATTTCAGGAACAGATGGTCCATGGGTGGGCTTCCACTCTCCAATGGTTCCTATAGAAGACATGAAATAGATATGGGCATTGTGTTCGCTTTGCAAGCTGAATTCTATAATATGACGAGTGCCACGGATATGAACATCTTCGAATGAATCAACTGAGATGTTGAAGTCTTCCCCTGGCATTATGTATGACAGCATCCACAGTACGAAGCATCTCATCGCACATAGGACCACTGATACCAAGTCTAACCTCACCAAAAGATGCGACGAGGAATTCGACTCGCTCTTGGTTAAAATCGTACTGCGATTTTTCTTCTTGGAAACTCTTTGCTTGCCTATCCTTCCCCTCTGATCGGTTTAGACAGTACACTTTTGGCAAAGGTACTATGGTTCAACGGTGTATGAAGCAGGTAATTCCCAAGAGAACCAGTAGACCCAGTAAGAATAACAGTATGCCGATCTACTGTTTCGCTTGTACCGGGGTCGCGCCCTAGAAGACCAGCCGTGTATTTCTGTACCAGAGCATTGATATTTTCAGACCTCAATACCGTGCTCTGATCAGCGTTGCTGGCGATGCCATAAATAAATTGCTCAACTGTTTGATAGTGGGGTTTGCCGTAAATACATTGAGCTGTTTAGACTTGGAATTGATCGACGGCCGGCATGAACATGGAGAATCCAGCTAAGTTGCATTGTCTGTAAAGAGTCTAGTCCCAGATTGTAAAAGTCCGTTTGGTTTGAGAACGAAGAGAATCCAAGAGTGTCCGAAACTACATTCCGAACAAATTCCTTGATGCCGGACATTTCGGCAGATTTGGGCATCTGATACCTAATAGTGTCATCATCCTGGTATGTATAAATGGCCTCTATCTCCTTCTCATAGTCGCGCGTTACAAGTCGCCGCTGTGTGCTCCCTTTGGGGGTAGTCTGGAATGTTTTAATTTTAGACGCTAGCCCAATCTTGTTTTCCATAATTCGTCCATGGGCTGGGTTGATACGGTTCGCCTCTTGAACTGTAGACCAGATATGTGCGATCAGATCTCCAGCTGGACTGGATTCACCCCACTGGTTCCAGTTGGGCTCAACAAGTAGAGCGGGTTGGAATCTGCCATTGCCTACAACAACGGCTCGTGCAACTAAGGCATGCCCCTCAATGAGTTTTTCTATCGCAACAGGATTGAACTTTTCCCCGTTGCTCAGAGACACAACATCATCTAGGCGCCCACGCAGTTTCCAGAGTTCAGACTTCGTCAGATGCCGCGTATAGACATCCTTCGTATGGTATTCACTCAAATCAGGAAACGTGTGAAAAACAGGGTGAAGAAAGGGGTCATAATGTCTGTGTATGACAAGTTCATATAGGTTTCCATCTACCAGTTCCATTTCAATTCCGTTGGTCGGCCACCATTCGAAATACTCCCAGTCTTCCTTCTCTTCAGGAGCTAACGCGAGTATAAAGCCAGCTTCAGTCATCCCCATGAAACCTGATAGCGACGTGTGATCCCTTATCTTACGGCCAACCTCAGGTGAAAGAGAAGAGCCACCCCAGAACACGTACTTCAGGTTCCAGCAAGCCTCCATGGAGGCTTGCGATAGAGTCATGTCTTCCAAGTTGCAGGGAGGTAGAAGTACCGCTGTGAGCTTGGTTGCGCTAAGTATGGAAGTTAAGAACTCGGTCGATAACGGCTGTCCGGAGCTACCACGCAACAGATACCATGAAAGACAGATATGATTAGCAAAGAGAACCCATGTGGTGAAAAAATGGCGCTGCAGCCAAAACAACATCGTCTTTGCTGAGTCGATCAGGCACGCCCGCGAAGCGCCCTTCAGGGACTGGAATATAAGCACCAGCATCGAGAGCTCTAAAGTAACCAAAGGTTAGTTGGATGGGTTTCGGAATCCCTGTCACTCAAAGTCTAACGTTAGCTAGGGAAAGTTGATATGTGTCATTTTTATCTCTAGTATGATGGAGTTGATCACTACTTACCGGTTGTGCCAGAGCTGCGCGCAATAAAGGCTATTTCATCCCTGACCTCTTCAAAAGTCTTATAAAATGGATACGGTGCGGTAACACCCCAAAAATATCTGCCAAGGATGGAGTTTCCACTGTAATCAAGTTGGGACGAAGAGCCTTTAGTTCCACTGCCCTCTGTCTTCGCTCAACGCTGTATGCTAATTTCATACAATCTGTGACTTCGAGGAGACGAAGATGTGCTTCATCTGAGTTCCGAGATGATGAAAGTAGAGGCTACCGGTTGCCAGAGTCAGTACAAGGCCAATGAAATCAAACAGATTCACAGTCTCACCTTATCACCCGTTTTATTACACGCCATTACCACCACAAGTTAGCGTATATTATTTGCCCCAATATAGGCCAGTGTCTTCATGTTCGGACTACAGCCGAAAGTCTTTACAATCCACCAGCACTGATAATTCACCGCATGAGCAAGCTCCTGAAAGGTCACGTCGAAGAACCCATCCGAAGATCTTAGAGCCCTTAGGCACAGCACAAACTTTCCTCTGTGGATCCTTCTTAGCCAAATCATCGATGACTTGAACCATGAGCCTCTTTCCAATAGAGGCCAACTCGTGCTCTGCCATGATGAATAAGTTCACAGTAGATTATCAGAGCAAACTGAAAGCCGAGAGAGTAGGTATTAGAGAAAGGTGAAGCTCGTGTGCAGGCCTGCCGTTGCAAGACTGCACATGCTCGACATTTATAGCCGTTCTGAGGGACCATCTCGGACTGATGTTCGTAAAGAACCTGTCGGCTTTTCGGGCTGCATATGCTGTTTTTTGTCTGAGGGCTTTTCGGTTATGCTCGGGCAAACATATGACAGCATCACCTTTGTAGGCATATAGACGCTAAGAGGCGCGCTGACGTACTGGGTACACAGCCATGGCCAGACACAGCAAATTGACTACGCAGAATAATGTGACGAGATGTTCCAATTGCCATAGCTACATGGAGGCAAGGCGCTTAATCAACGGAGACAAGGCATCCCATGCGCCATATCAAGGCAGTCAAAGGACAGGCTGCATATGAAGTGCTTAAGTACCGCAGTTATGCATGAATCACGTAGCCTGAGGATCCAGATGCAACTTTATCACGCTCTTGGCGTTTCCTAAATGGAACTCTTTAACCCAATTTGGGTTAGTAGCCAGATAGCCAGAGTCTAGGTGTCGTCAACTTCCCGGATCTATTTCCTCTATGGCGAAGGCAAATGCGCAGGAAGGTGGCTTTCAGGTCTGCAAGAAAACAAATAGTTTCTAACGCTTAGCATGTCACGTGCACCGCGCGGCGAAGAGTACCGCCGGTACTTGGGTGACAACCTCTACAGTTCCAGAGCACTTGGTTGAATAGAAAATTTTCTATTGCCACATTTCCTGCCTTTTTTCATACACCGATTTGAGAACGCCAGATTTGCAACGGACACATCATAAAAGATCAACCCAATGAACACGTCCCAAAGGCCAGACCCCGAAGACATGCACTGCCTTGTCAGACAACAAAGTGGAAATGTACAGCCATAGCAAGTAACAAGACATAAGAAAAAGCCTTATAATTAAAATAACGAAAACATATAACGATGGACAAAGTCGCTCCGAATTTAAAGGTTGGCCTTCTTAGCCTCCTTCTGCGCGAGCTTGACCAGCTCATCGTATACGCTGCTGAAGTCCTCATCGTCATCTGCGGATTCACCCTTCTTGCTCTTTGCGGCCGACTTGGGAACAACCATGGTGACACTGGTGGGACGCTTTGTTGCGGCAGAGTTACCGAGCTCAGCTCGGGATGTGACGAAAACGTAGGGAATACCATGATCCTCGCAGAGGATAGGAATATGCGAGATAACATCCATCGGCGAAATGTCCGCAGCGAGGACCACAACTCCGTTTGGAGTGGTGTTAGGAGCGTTGGGTGCAGGAACAGGCGATTTCCGGAGGGCCTTGACAACTTCCTTCACACCGCGCTTGAGGCACTTGTTCACAGCGGCTACAGGAGAAACATAAGATATTAGCTTCATGAGAACGAAGTGAGAGCTTTACATATGAACAATACGAATCATCAAAACTTAAGATGTAATGGCGAACTTGACTCGAGTAGAGGACGAAGCGCAGGACGCATCCACATCCAGAACCGAGCCAAGCCCAATATTTAACTTACCCTTCTTGACACTCTTCAGCACCTTCTTTGCCGACTTGTCTTCGACCAGAGGCTGAGCGAATGGTACGAGGGCGCCAACGGGACGGGTATCGACATCCATCACCTCAGTCTCAACATTGGCAGTGGCTTCCGCAGCGACAGCATTGTCAATTCCATCCAGAACCTTGGTGGTGAGCTCCTGCTCAACTGCGTCGGCGAGAGCAGTCTTATCCTTCTTCTCCTTCTTGTCCTTCTTGCTCTTGTGGACACCGTCCTTCTCCGAGCGCTTTTCCTTCTTCTCGCGCTTGTCCTTCTTCTCAACCTTGTCCTTGGCCATTTTGAAGTCTAGTGTCCCTAGGAAATCGAACAAAAACGAGGAGGGAAAAGGGCGGCAATCGGAGGTGGGCGTGGGGAGAAGTAGTTTAGTTTATCGGTCACTTTTGGAGGCCGCAAAATTTCGAAATCTTTCAAAATTTCGGCGCTAATCCGTCCTGGGAACGCCAGCTTCTGGCGGGCGGTGAATGCGGCTGACTCATCATTCTCCGAATCGGGATTTGTTCCATCACCCCGTCGAAAAACAACGTTGACTGCAGTTATACTCGTATTCCTCAATTGTGTATCTTACTCTGCCGAGTTGCGATTACGAGAGCTGCCTAGGGGCTTACGGCAGCTTATATCCGACCTGTTCAATCTCCATGAATCCACGCGCAATTCACTGATGATTACATCTTGTTTTATTTACATACACAAAGGTAGATAAACAACACATGGTACGGATTGTCAAAGAGTTTGAACGACTAATGGGCTTCAGATGAACTCAAGGAGGAACTCACAACTCTCTTGGGGCTCGCCACCCCGGAGTACCTCCCCTTTGTCGATCCCTCCGGCCCCAAGTCCCTTGCGACAATCAATCCGCCCTTCCCAAGTGCCAAAGCCTGGTAAGCTCAGATCCGACGTGGATGATATACATTACTTGTACAATTGACATGTCTTGTAGATACGGAAAAAGAGGAGCTGCGTATCCAACTCAGTACTCTGAAGTATGAGTTGGAGAATATCAAACAGGAGCGGGATCTAATGATACTGCGCCATGAGAAGGACCTTCGGGATGCTCAGTTAAAGGCAGATGCGGACTTCCGGAAAGCGCAGGTGTGTACAAAATATGATATGCGATCAAATTCATACCTAACACCTCGCTCTCTCTAGGCTGCAGAGTCTGCCAGTCACCGTGCCAGTCACAAGAGTGAGGCGCTCGCGAAAGAGTTGAAAGAAAGCCAAGAAAATGCGTTGAAAGAGAAGGGCGGTCTTGAGCGGAAGCTCAGAAGTCTTCAGGATCAGAACCAAAGTTTACAAGATGATGTCGACGACGCTAAAGCGCAACTGCTTGACCAGGAGAGACAGTTCAAGTATCAAATTAACGAACTAGAGACCATTCGCTCATCCCTCCAAAGGACGCTGGAAGGATTGCAAAACGATCTGCAAAGCGCTAGGACCGACCTACAGAACACTCAAGAGAAATTGTGTGAACGAGAAGCGGATGTCGCCAACCTGGAAACCGAGAATATACGACTCAAAGCCGAAGGAAGTGATGCGGAAACAGTATCTATTCTCAAAAGAGAGCTTTCAGACCAAGTCAACCATATACGGAATTTAGAATCTACAAATCGGGAACAAAGCGCAGAGTTGCGACATCTTCGGAAGGTACAGAAAAATGTCGAGGTGGTGGAAGAGCAGAAGAAATCGCTGGAGAATCAACTACAGTTGATGAAAGACCTTGAATCTGAATTAGGAACCGTCCAGATTCAGAAGCAAATGCTTGAAGATGAGCGAACATCATGGACTAGTCTTCTCCAGGTCAACGATGAACAGACCGAGATTGACTCACCGGAGGCGGTTGTGAAGGCTCTGCTACAGGAGCGGATTGAGAAGGCCACTCTTGTTGATAAGCTCGGCAACGTTGAAGCACAGTTTCTGGAGAAGGATGAGCTCATAAGAGGCTTGGAGACCGAACGAAGCAACTTGCGACAGGAAATTGAAAAGCTCCGGAGTAGCAGTACAGCGAATGGAGGGGCTATGGCTGAAAGCAGACTCCGGGCGAGACTGGAACGCCAACGAGCGCTCGCAGTGAAGGAGGTCGAATATCTTCGGGCACAACTAAAGACGTTCGACACGGAAGAGGTGACTATGAATGCGGAGCAAAGCCAATTCGATGAGCATAAGTCGGAGCAGATCGCCAACCTGGAGAAGCTTGTTGATGAATACAGAGTGGAGTTGGAGAAGGTCCATGAGGAGCTTTCGAAACGTGAATCAACCCAACAGCAGGATCCAGAACCTCGGGGTATTAAACGGCCCCTCTCCCCCGCTGAAAGCGATGCAGAGAACGAGCGTCTTTCTATTTTGTCCCGGAAAAACAGGACATTGCAAGAGTCACTCTCCAAGTCAGAACAGGTGACCACCCTCTTACGCCGAGAACTCGAAGCTACCAAATCCCAGCTCAAGTCTCTTAAGGCCAAGTCGCGTACTCGCGTTCTCGAACTCCGCGACAATCCCACAGCGCAAGCCGAGAATCTCAAACTCTCCACCATTACAACCCTCAAGGCTGAAAACCGCGACTTGCTCGCCCAGCTCCAGGGCTACCACGAAAATGTCAAGGCCGTGCCTGCGAGCACCCTAGAGAGCCTCAAACTAGAAATCCAGGACATGGAGCGAGTAGTCGCCGACAAGGAGAAGCGCATGCGACGACTGAAGGAGATTTGGACCGCCAAGTCATCCGAGTTCCGCGAAGCTGTCGCCTCTTTACTCGGGTACAAACTGGACTTCCTCCCTAACGGCCGTGTCCGAGTAACTTCCATGTTCCATCTCTCTCCCGCCTACAGACATGGAGACGGCGACGCTTCTTCTGACTCCCGCGGACCCGGCAGCATGGGCAATGGCGAAGAGAACTCGATCATCTTCGATGGAGAGAATGGCACGATGAAAATATCTGGTGGACCGAACAGTCTCTTTGCTATGGAAATCAGACCACTTATTAAATTCTGGGTCGAGGAACGGAAAGATATACCTTGTTTCCTGGCTGCAATGACGTTGGATTTCTATGATAAGACTACACGAGCTGCACGGATGTAGTTGATTAGTTTAGTTCTAGCCTTTCCCCCTCTTTCTTTTTGTCTCTTTGATTCCATCACCGTTATACCTGGGGTATGGATCGGGCGTTACATGTGTGTGTTGTTCTTTAGCGATTCCCCGGCACAGAGGCGTCTATGTGCCATGTTTTATCTGATCACCAATTTTGTACTACTCGAAGAACATGTAAATGTATGAATCTGAGATACATCATCATTTGGATTAGTAAAACATACCACCATCTTCATACTCAACTTGTTCGTTTGGAGAGCGCCAAGGCTAAATACATTGCTGGATATTTGGGACGTTAATATGGGCCGACTATTTCCACCGGGACAACCTATTTACAGGCAAAAATGCCATGCCTACCTGTGGCTATACACAAAAGATTACCACGACACAAGGGAGAAATAAAGAGAAAGAACAAAGAAAAGAACGTGATGAAATCAACAAGATGGAACAGACGATAGATATATACCATGCACAAGTGGGTTAAATCGAAAACTGGGAAGAGGAAATAGATTAATCGAATGAGGGTGCCATATAGAGTCGTTTGAGTAGATTATGTGCTAAGGCGAAGATAGCTAGGTGATGTGATGTCTGCAGACAAACTTTTGGAAGGCGTGCTATTCCAAAAAAAAAAATCCAACAAAGACAGTTACGATGGTATCTTGAAACTGGAACAGTCCGGCGAGATTTGATCATGCTTTGTTCGTAGAAAGTTCGAACTATGCAGTTCTTGTGTCTCTGAGACCTTCATCACGAGCTAACGGTTCAAGAACATGAATGATATTGAGTTAAGAGGAGACATATTTACCTCCAACCAGCTTGCGAGTAGTGGGAACTTCTTTCCATGTCAGAGAGGGTTGGATATCGTCATGTGCTCCGAAGCTTTCGTCTGCAAAAGGGTCAGACCCCTTTTGTGCACTCTCGGATTGCGAAGCGACGCTGATGCCCAGCCGAGAGCCAGCATCAGGTGTGTGGACCTCAAATCTGGCGTCCACCTTTCCTTTTCTTGGCCAACTAGTCGCAGTTGAGAATCTAACAAGCAGCTTGCCATCAGGCCCAGCTTTAACCTCGAACTCAGGGAGCTTCCAGGTCACCGCTGAGCTCTTGCGACGGAAGGATGCTCCTGTATTAGGGTACATGACGGCATTCGTAGCATGAGCTACTTCTCGCCCCTCCTCAGGGGATGTATCCAGATTCACCGTCAGAACCAGGTTTTTCAGGGTTATTGATTGCCTTGACAGGGAATATGCAAACGACGGGTTTAAAGAATAGAATACGATCACGCTAGCCTGATGTTCCTCAATGTTCCATGCTGGTTTAAAGATAACCGGACAGTAGGCAGAGGCGTCAGATGTGTCAACATGAAGTTGGTATTTGAAGGCCACTGTCGGTGAGGGGCGAGCAATGCCGGGAAGATGTATGTTGTATTGCCCTCTTTTTTCATCCGACAGATCCTTGTCCTTCTCTTCGTTCACCAAATGTGGATTTGCAGCTACCTTCTCCAGAACTTGGAAGTTGTCTAGACGAATTGTAGTGTTCGGCTCTGGGGCTCCGTTATATGCCAACGCAAGCTCTCCAATCACGGAGGTCTTGGTAACGACACCTTCAGAGAACCATGCATTTACTGTCTCAATAATAGACGCATTGAGACCGGGCTCGTGGAGATCAGGATGTGGGATTTGACCTGAAGTACCGCGTAAGGTGTGCCCTGAACGGACAGAGGTTGTATCCGATAACGCATGGTCATCAGTTGCAGTGCTAGGAGAAGCTATGTGCTTCGATGGAAGGCTCGGCGATGTTGGCACAGAGACATCTGACCCTGAGGGTAGAGCGGGTACATCACTGCCAGGTGGCGGGTTAGGAATGAAGACCGTGTTACGAACATCACGCCGGCCGCGCAGAGTTCCTGCATTCCGCCTTACACCAGTTTGCTGGGCTCGCTGAATGGATGGACAGTCAGAAAAGGTAACAAAGATGCACCTTCATGTCACACTCACCAGCCTCAACTGATTAGCCATATCGTCCATTGCTTGCTTGGCTTGATCTTCGTCTTCGAATATCGGCTGATCCCGAATCGTTAGATTGATGCTAGGCTCCTCCATGCTATCGTAACCGTTAGTAATTTCATTTTAGCAAGTCCTTGGAGGCCGTTTACCCAGATGCTTCTTCTCTCTGCGCTCGAGTGATTTCGTCAATAGTTTGAGGTGGTTCTGAGAATCCTTCGGAGTCGACTCGA
The DNA here is from genome assembly GCF_009176365.1 of Aspergillus alliaceus. Taxonomy (NCBI): domain Eukaryota; kingdom Fungi; phylum Ascomycota; class Eurotiomycetes; order Eurotiales; family Aspergillaceae; genus Aspergillus; species Aspergillus alliaceus. The sequence continues at coordinate 865,618 of NW_022474689.1, read as the reverse complement.
GGCTATCATCTGAATTAACAGTCTGGACTATATCTACCTCATCACTATAACTCACCTGGCTCGATTCACTGATAGCAAGGCCTGTCTCGGCAGGGGGTTCTGGGGATGTTACCCCATTTGCGGTTGTTGGTGGTGACTGAGCGGTCGGGATGGAAGCAATCGTACCGTGGCCTTCGTGGTCTCGTGTCTCGCTGGGTATACGCGTTACTTCATTGTAGCTTTCATGAGTAGTTAGCGCGGTGCCCGGTCGTTCCTCGCCTGTTGGCGACTCGGGGATTTGCATGTCACGGGAGTCTCCTCGCTTGAAAGGTGCAAAGGGACTGCGATGCTTCTTATCCGAAAAGAATGGGGCTCCTCCGGAAGGCTGAACTATGCTCTTCCTTCTGTTCATGACAGTTCCCAATCGCTTGAGTCCGCCAAGGGGTGTATGACGGGGCTGGGGTTCAGGTGCTATAACACGTAAATGGTAAGCATCATCTCAAATCTTTGGAGGCCAACATTCTGGCCTGAGCAAGGAACAGTTCTTACCAGGGGGTGTCCTGACGGGACCAGATGCCTCTGAGAGCTGGCTAGCGGTGTCATCGTGGATGCGTGGCGGTGGTCCATGGGGTGCGGCTGCAGGGGTAGGAGAGGTTTGTTGCCTCGGAAGAACCGGTCGTCCACCATTGACCTTCGCGGCAAATGTCTTTATTTCGTCTGCAGTCTCCACGTTCAGGAGTACATTCAGACAAGTTTCGGCTGCTTGGCGGCAGCGCTCAACCTGATCTGACTCGTGAGTCTCCAGCTGGGTGAGAACGTCTCGCAGATGGTTGAGCCGACCCTCATCAGCTGCTTGGAGCTGCTCAAAAACGAAAGGTGCCCGTGATTCCCATTGCTGTTTGACTTCTTCTGCGGTGGCAATCGCACCAGCTAGCTTATCTGCGCCCTTGGGCCCTTTCTCTCTAGCTTTCTCCACCTTCTTGTGCGATGCTTCTAAGTTCTTCGCAAGACCCGCAAGGTCGCTCTGGACTCCAGGCATTGAGGCTAGTTCGCGGTTCTTGCTGTGGTAATCCCTAAGAGGGCGTTCGACATCTTCTTCGATTTTCTGCGCAAAGGTCTCGTGCGATGAGGCGACCATTTCCGTCGCATTGACAATGCGTTGCCACGGTATTTGAAAGACTCTAATTTGGCCAATCGACACCACGTTAGAGAGTTGATACCCCAGGTAAAGCCCTTCTAATAGCTGGAGCTTACCCTAATGCCGCTCCATTATCCAATTGCTGCCGCGTCGCGAGTTTCCGCAATCCTTGAGCATACGCTTCTTCGACGCGACGTCGCTCCTATTGCACTTATGAGAAATAGCTCAAACCAATTCACACCACTGAGCTCAAAAGGCGCTAAGGGCATACCTGGAGCCAATCTGCGATATCTGCATTGATCTTGTTGATGAGACGAATGCGATCGTTGAGAACAGCAGTAGCTTGGCCGGGCTGCAGAGAGGCCTGGAGAGAGCAAACAGTCAATTAGGAAAATTCAAAATCTCGCCAGGGCTATTTTGAGTGCCTGCGAGGTGGAGAGTGGCTCAATCCTACCAGCAAAGCTGGATACTCCTGCCGTGAGAGGTCCATCATTCATATACACATAGGTCACAGCTGTATCAGGAGATGAGGGGGGTGGCGCATAATAAGGGCCAGCCCACGGAGATCGAGAAAATGAGGAGTTCAAATCCCAAAAACGCCCCGTCTAATGAGTGAGTGGCTAACGAAAGTGTAAAGGACGTCAGAAAGTACCAATGCCCGAGGATAAACGTGGGATGTGGAGGAAGAAGTGCTATGATGACGATGACGGGTTGCAACGCCGGAAGAACTAAAAGCGGACCCGAACTCGGAAAATGGGAGCTAGGCCGCCTTGGGTTTAGCGAGGCAGATGTCACATGCCCCCTCCTCCAAAATCCACTAAGCAAGTTTAGTGCCTGAAGAGGTATTTTTGGAGAGAATGTTGGCATGCCATGCCATGGAGTTATGGAGAGTGATACTTTCAAGTGGCTTACGGGGATCCGTTACCATATCTAACCATGGCGGATTGGAAAAGAGCCCTGGGCTTCACAGATAGGTTAACCGCCATCCAATCTTTGTAAGAATGGACACACCCTGCACACAGGCAATGCTTATATGGCGTCTCTTTCACCTTAGGACGACAGCTTATCAGCGCGCTTCATCTTCTGCCGCATTTGTAGAGGCACAGACTCAAGCAAAGCAATTTGAGTGTGAAGCCTATGATCAGGCCACATCGAAGGTATGGACTCTTAGCTACGCATCGTACTTCCCATCACCTTCCAGATACTCAATCTTTAATGCGTAGGAAGAATATGATCAGCTATGCCAGAAAGCTATCGACGACGCAGAAGCTACGGGCTCAGTCGCTCCTGTAATTAGTAGCCTCAATCCGTTACAAGATGCTGAAGAGGTAGGTAACTGGTCTGTGGGTGAAGATATTGGCCCGTACAGGGCGTGTCTCCATCATTTTGACGGGCTTCATTCTACTATCTACAAGTGTAGGGGCGCAGACGGGGCCCTGGTTGCTGTTAAAGTCACTGTACCCCATCTTTTAACACCGCCACACAACGCAAAGTGTGAAGCTCAACTCTTGCGGGAAACTGCTGGAGAGCATGTGATACCTTTGCTGGAGACCCTGAAACTTGATGGGGGACGGTTTCTTCTAGTGTTTCCCTTCATAAATCATGACTTTGAACATTTGCTGCGTCGGGGCATGTTGACTGCCACCCAAACCAGGTCTCATTTGCACGATTTGTTTCGCGCACTGGCGCATATCCACGAGTTGGGAGTCATACATCGGGACATAAAGCCTTCGAACATTCTGTTGAGCTCGCCTGATGGGCCAGCCTACTTGGCAGACTTTGGCATCGCTTGGAAGGACGGGCATAACGTTTCTGAGCCAGCTGACAAGAAAATTACGGACGTGGGAACCACATGCTATCGACCTCCTGAGATATTGTTTGGTTATAAAGGATATGGAACATCTCTCGATCTTTGGGCGGCTGGGTGCCTGGTCGCAGAAGCTGTGGCTGTAGGGCACCAACAGCTATTTGACTCGGGGCCCGTTGGGAGTGATCTGTCTCTTATTCAATCTATATTTCAGACCCTAGGTACTCCGGACCAGGAGATATGGCCGGTATGTCATGATCATGCTGAACATTTCCTGATTGACCCATACTGACGAGGTGATGACAGGAAATAGAGAAACTCCCGGATTGGGGCAAGGTGGAATTCTTCAAGTATCCTGCCAAGTCGTGGGATGATATTCTCAGAGGGGCCTCTTCGAAAGGTCGTGATCTTGTCACACAATTGGTCCGTTATGAGAGTAGCCAGCGTATTTCCGCTAAAGAGGTAAGCTTCCCCGGAGGAAAAAAGAATTGCTACAATTACTGAAGGCATCATCGGTCTTTTTTTTACCTCCCCCACCTAGTTCTAATAATCCAATAGGCTCTAGAGCATCCCTATTTTTCGGCATAATTGATACGGGATACCGTGAATCACATGCTACGGGGAGACAAGCGATCTCAAGAAGGATGGGAAAACAAAGAAAATTAGGGGAAACAGGAAAAGAATCAATCGGTCCACTGGATAAGCGTTCATTTGACGAAGATTGTACGCCATATGGCGGCCTGCTGCGGTCAACAATCAGGCCGGGTCCCACCAGCATCTTTTAGGCGTTTCAGCATTTTTGACGGCTTGGAATCTCCAGACGATCACGCATAAGGCACGAGGACTATCGGCACTAACCGCTGGGGAAGCCTTCGGTCAACTTCAGTCTCAGGAAAATGCCAACTACTCTGTCCACCTCCCAGAAGTCGCTTACGCGCCGGGAAGGAGAACGTCGTCCGTTGATCACGTGACGGTTGCCTGATGTGTTTTGTGCGAGATTGAGAGCCGAAGAACTCAAGATTCAGGACGTTGAAGCCCAGTTTAAGATCACCTGGTCCACATATTTGCAGAAACTCTGTCGGGACCCCTTGTTTCCATGGTATCCTTCGTAATTAGAAGCTGCGAAAGAGCAGTAAATCCCCATGTCGTTCCTCCGGAGTAATAAGAACAATTTCCAGAATTAGGAGTAGTATGCCACTCGAGGCTGAAATGTAAAAATGCAATGCAACGTCTTCGGGGATGAGTGGAGGCCACTAGGAACGGCCGGAGGAGCGAGTGGCTTGGCTAATTAAAATGGCGGTTCCTGTCTGATTGAACAATTGACGATCAACTCCAGAGTAATAAACAGGCAAACTAAAACCTCGGCCTCTTTCCATGGTATTGTGTTTATTTCCCCGTGGTGGTACAGACGAACTCCTGTTCTCTCTTTGATGGGAAAGAAGAACATGTATAATAGAACATCTATTGGGGAAGAAGGAAAGGGGGGAAGGGTCCAAAATATAGAGCAGGTAAAAATGAAGATACATGGAATCACTGTTTATTGGATGCGTACCATACAGTACCAAGGGACGCTCGTGCGTGGGGATCGAATAACAGTGGCGGGTGACTCGGCATGTTCCTCGTGTATGTATTGACCGTCAGGTTACCAGGCACCGTACCATGACAAGCCAATAAAATCCGACGATCTGGTTCCCCAGAGGGTTAGCGTGGTCCAGCCCATACCAGCAGATACCAGACCCTGATTGGGTGGGTTCCCCCTCATTAACCTCCATAAGCTTTGATCTCATTTCGTTTACAGCCTGCCGCGGTAATTACCGGTAATTTATTTCTCTTAGTTCTAGGGTTGGGGTTGGTCAACATCCCAAATACTGTGCTATTCTCGCATTCTCACACTTCTCTTTCCTTCACTTCGCTGTCCCTCCTTCCTTTCGTCCCAATCACTTTGGGATCCTACTCTCTGGGCGCCCTTCCTTTCTTTCAAATCGCACGGCCTGGAAGCTCGTTGTCCTTCATTTATCAACTTGCGCCGGCTGGCACCCAGCCTCTTCAGCTATACTGATCACTACTTGCCATTCTTTGACATTCCCACATTCCTCATTCCTTAACGCGCTTGCGCCACATTAAATTTCAAACGCGGCCGGTCATTCTGGCGAGACCAGCCCAGCGCCGGTTTCTTTTCGCGTCCATTTCTTGCCAGCTCCCATACATTCTTTTGAACTATATCCAGTCTACAAATACAATCGGCAATCGCCACACCTCGCCAGACATTGCTACTTCCCCAGTATAACCGTGTGAAGGGACGCCAGAGCGTATGATCCCTGGCCCTGTCATCCCAGGCCACAATTGACCCAGGTATCAAGTATATTCACCGGGTTAACATCGCAAATCATGGTTCACGCCCACAATCACAACCATGGGCGCAGCCTGGAGGGACGAAGCCCCGACAATGGGCAAGAGGTCACTATAGTTTATGTGACCGCCCCCGCAGATTTCGATGGTCCCGTAGGTGGCTATGTGACAGGTGAAAACCCGAAGACGAAGACCGCAGCTCCCACAGCCGGCGTCGGTCCCGCCGTTCAGCACAGCCGAACTTCTGCGAAGGAGGAGCCAAGTACGGCTGAGGAACCAGCAACGAAAACTAAAGCAGAGGAGACAAAACCAACGGCCACTAAGATCGAGACGACTCAGACAGCCAAGGTACAATTGACTGAGACGGAACAAACTACCAAGGCAGTTGAACCAGAAACATCCACTATTGATCAAAAGAATACTCCTACCATGATGACGACTTTCTCAACGGCTACCTCGTCCACTTCCTCCTTATCTAATACTGGATTAGAAGAGGCCGCTGCCACGCACTCGTCCTCGGATAATTCGGCATCTTCAGCAACCGCTCTTCCCGGAGCTTCTGGGTCTGACGGTCTCACAGGTGGTGCAAAAGCGGGTATTGCTATAGGTGTAATTCTTGGAGTAGGCTTGATCGCGGCCCTTATTTTCTTGTTTATGCGCAAGAAGAAGCAGGGCCAGAAGCTTGGCGACATGGAGACAGAAAATGAAAAAGCATTTGGCGCCAGCAGTGTAGCACCTCCACCGCCCCCGCCAAAGTTTGAACCAGCAACGCCAACCAACCCACCTCAGCTCAACGTCAGACCGGTGACTCAATTTGCGCCCGATCTCACACCTAGTGCTACGAACGCCCTCTCTGCGGCTGGTGCAGGTGCAGCTCTTGGAACGACCGCCGCTGCATCGCGCAACCTCACTGGAAATCCCTCGCCGCCTCCCACTCCGCAATCGAATGCAAGCAGCTCGAATCCTTTTACAGATCCCGAGAATCCCTTCAGCAATCAGGCGGAGGCCCCGTCACCTGGCAATGGGGTCAGACCAGTTACTCCTCCAATTGCCCCTGGCCACAATGGGGCCATTGCTCGCTCAAGTGCAGTTCCTGCTGAACCCGCTGATCACACCGTCGCTATCGGTGCGGCGGTATCTACAGCGGCTGTGGCTGTGGCAGTTTCCTCAACTTCCAACCCGACGGAGAATGGCCTTCCTACTCTACATGAGAACTCGGAGCCGCAGACCAATTCTCAACCCGAGCATCCAAAAACGAACGCTGTCAATTGCCCACCAGCCAATGAAACACCCGACATTAGTCCTGCCGTTGCTGCGGTTCCAGCTTTTGGGCCTTCTGAACATGGCCCGGCTCCGGCCCCGGCTCCGACAAATGTGCATCGTGTACAAATGGAATTCAAGCCTTCCATGGACGACGAACTGGAGCTCCATGTTGGCCAGCTTGTTCGGCTTCTTCATGAATACGATGATGGGTGGGCACTCTGCACCAGAATGGATCAGTCCCAGCAAGGAGTGGTTCCTCGATCATGTCTCTCTTCTCGTCCTGTGATGCCTCGACCACGTCCACCTCCCGGAGCTGGCCCCGGCCCACGTGGCCCCCCAATGATGGGACCTAATGGACCGGTTCCTCCTGGTTCCCCTCGTTTCTATCCCCAAGGTGGACGTCCAATGTCACCAGCGGCGCGTCCCATGTCTCCAGCACGCCCAATGTCTCCGGCTCATCCTGGATATGCTGGGCCCCCGCCTCCACGTCCCTATCAACAGCGTCCGATGTCCCCTGCTCAGTTCCCCCCTGTTCCTCGATCGTATTCCCCTGGACCAGGTCCTCGGCCAATGCCGCCTCGATCGATGAGTCCGGGTCCTTATGGCCCTCCGGGCCTGCAGCGGCCGGATATGCTAGTCAGCCAGCGGCAACGTAGCAACAGTGCTGGCGGAGCGATTGGCCCAGTCCCACGCACGGCAGGGTCACCAGGACCAAGCCCCTTGGCGGCTCCCAAAACTCCACCTCCGTCAGGTGCATTGCCGGCAATCCCTACTCCGACCCCAGTCGAGGCTCCAGCTCCAGGCAGTAACGTGCCAGGCCAGTGAGATGTTAACGTCCGTCAAATGAATGCCCATCGGTTGGAATTAAGGCTTCGGCTGGCTTTGCCGTTAATAGATATGGCTCTGCTTTGATATCACGCGCTCCCGCAACGAAAGTAATAACACAAAGTCTTCAATGTCTCACATCTCCCAGATCGACTCCCCCAGTTTGGTTCTTTTTGCGTTTCTTTCCTGCTCTATGCCTTCCTTCATATTCTGTACGACCCTTTCCGTCTCACTAGCAGACCACTTTTATGAAGCTTTACCTACGTCTCCTTCACTACCAAGTGAATCTGCACATATCAACTCTGACGGAATATACCCAATGTTGTAAGATTTTACTGTTGAATCACGAAACCCACATATTTTGGATTACCTTAAGTCATTAGCCCCTTTTTTTCTTTCACAATATATTCTTCTTTTCAATTTTTGCCTTTTTTACCGATGCGTATCTTGCGTCTAATCGATCCATTTTGGACAGTCTAGTCAACCTGGTACAGAGCTTTTACATTGATGTATGGATGCAATGGATAACCGGAAAACGAAGCAAAAAAATAATGTATGATCGTTCAGCCCTGTTTCAACATTTTGACGTGGTTCATGATTTTCGTTCAATTGTTTGCCCTCTACTACAAGGGTTGCAACTATCTAGTGTATCTATGTAATGTAGGTAGATAGGACGCCCTTGGAAATAATAAAAGTAATCGAGGAATAAAGTCACAAGCTTCACATAAATGCAATTCTACTTCTACATCCACAAAGCTCTCTAAGCCACAGAGAAGTAATGGTGTGATCCACTTTTCTAAAGAACCAATCCGATTGCCATCTAAATCTACAGATGCGGAACTCCCACACTTGCTAAAAGAAGATTGATGATGCTAATGATTCCTTCACCAAGGATCAACCCGGAAGCCAAAACAACGACGGTTGAGGACGCGGCATCCGCGTCCTTGATAACCTGTCCGGGGGTGTTTCCAGCCGCTGAATTCCCGGCATTCAGTCGAGGTGCATTGTCTTGGGAGTGTGTCTCGTTGGACAACTGAGTGGGAGGTTCAAGTTCTTGGGTATGGTTGTTGCTGCTGTGTTTCTGAGACCACCACCAGGCGACTAACCCGCCAATGGCTCTAGAGAGGGTGAAGGAGGGGACATTGAAGATTCCGACGGCAACGGCGATACCACCTGGGATCCAGGCTCGCCACCAGGCTGTTGCGTCGCGTTTACCGCCGTTTGCGATACTGGATGCGCCAACGATGCGGAGAATGGTGATGGCGACGTAGGCCACCCCGGCGATAAAGGCTGCTTCCCATGCCATTGGGGGAAGACCTTGGCCCGTGACCAGTCGGGCTGTGAAGATCCAGACGTAGGCTGTTGGGGTCTGGAACATGGGGCCTGGGACCTCGTAGACGTTCACGTACATTTTGTATACCGCGGTTGACAGCACGGCACCGACTAGACTGCCGATCATCTGGCCATAGAACTGCGCCTTGGGGCTTGCACCAAGTAAGTGGCCTGTCTTCAGGTCCTGCATCATGTCTCCTGCCTGTAGGGCGCCTGATTCGGACACCGCGCCGGCAAGAAGATTTGTGACTAATGCAGTGCGTCGGGAGAAGCGGGAGGCAGGGGTTGCGAGAGAGAAAAGTAGCTGTGTCAGTTTGCTGATTCCAGATACGGGGTTAAGGTCAGTTTCGCCGAGAGCGCGAACACCCATAACGGATAGGAGAACGGCCAGCAGTGTTGCAAGGCTGGAGAGTAACGGGGAAATAACGTCGCCAAAGACGAAGTGCATGCAGACGACGTTCAATATCAAAGTCAAGGGTAGCAGAATGATCACTGTTCTTGTGGAGATAAGTTGAGATGGAGGAGCATCTTCATCATCAGCCTCGGCTTGCCTCCCGGCCAGCAAGACAGGGCGGCGACTTGGTACAGAAGGCTCCTCAGAAATAGGACTCAGCGCAGAGTAGCTGATATAATCATGGTGATGAGATGTTGTGGGCCCTCGCGGAGAGCCTCGACGCCAAAACTGGCTAGGGAAGAATCTGGTCTTTAGCTTAGGGGCATATTTCACAGCTGGCTTGAGCACTAGCCAGCCGAGACTAACAATGGAGTCAGCGAGCATAATGGCCAGAGAAACCCATACTATCCAGGCCTTGCTCCCGTCCTCCCAGCTGTCCACCGGGCCAGGAGCCCAACCGCGGGCCTTGGCAAGCGGAGATAAAACACCCCAGCCTAACACAGCACCGAATAACATATGCATACAGGTAGAAGGCCCCATGATAATCCCTTGCCCAATATATGCTGGCGATGGGTTGAGAGTCCATAGCCAATTATGTGCCAGCGAAAGTCCGAATAAGGGAATATCACGAACTTGTGGGACAAAGTATGAGAACAATGTCTGCATTTATTAGTACACGAGCACAGTATTGGTTAAGAGAAGCGGTATGTATCCTCACATAAACACCGGAAACGACGAAGGCACCAACCAAGAGGCGCATCTTCGACCTCCAATCCTTTTTGTCACTATCCTGCTCTTCAGAAAGGGGTTTCCTCGGGAGAAAACCACTCTCCTCAGTTTGCCGCGACAGTATAGGTGCCTCTTCCTCTTCATCCCGCTCCACTCCCGCATTGCTCACTCTGTCCTTTGCTTTTTCATCATTCTGTCCATTTCCGTGCAAGACTCTCAGCATCAACGCAGATGCTGTCCCACTGGGGAACTTCAACTTTTCGCGGACAATCACCTCCTTCCTCAGAGGAACAGCAAAGACAACACCGAACAAGCACACACCAAGACTCCAGACGACCAGCTTCCAAAAACTAAGCTTTAATGGCCCACCCTCTCCGACGCCTCCTTCACCAGAGGGCCCGTCTTCACCATCTCTTATAAGAAATTCCAACGCAGGTATCACACCAACAAACCCACACCCCAAAGGCATCGTCCCAACTGCCCCTGCTACCGTTTGAATGAGGACGTTCTCAATGGGGGTAAAGGGATAGGAAAGGTGTTTGGATAGCACTTTGAAGACCGAAAATCCTATCAATGCCGACGGCATTGCCATTGTACTGATCCATCCCGTCTGTAGTCCGAAATAGGTGTTCGAAAACGTGATAAGGGCACCGATAATGAGGCCGACAAGGAGGGATCGGGGAGTGAAGCTCTGTGAGGAAGTCACGGGCGGGCGTTCCGTTGCAGCGTTTGCGGCAAACCCATCATCATTTGTGCCCACCCTTACCCTAGTACGATAATCAGAATCTCTGAGATGCGATCCATCTCCCGCCGCTGTATTCGCCGATCGATCACCCCTAGAGGCGCTGTCCGACATGTTGATGGCTTGGTAGTTCATTGAATCGACAGCAACACTAACCCCCTCAAGCCCTACGTTCCAGGGCCCACCGTCACAACTGAGATCGAAAAGAATCTCAACAGTCCATAACGTAAGCGATAAGTATAGAAGAGGAGTGGGGGATGACAATGAGAGTTGAGGAGTTGCTGATGATAAATCACAATACAGTCACAAGTCCAGCCGCATTGATTCTGACTAAGCACGATAAGATAGCTAGGCCGTGATCCGGTGATGTCACCTTCTCGATAAGCCATCTCTATACAGAGAAGTTCAATTTATACTACAACATTCGGCCGATTTCCTGTGAACCATCCTTCCACTGCATCCTTAAATAACTTCGAATAGCCTTTTGCCGTCCGTTGAGACAACCATGCTAAGTGAGGCGTCACCACCAAATTCAAATCCTCGGTCCCCTCCGCCAGCAAAGGAGAGTTATCAGGCCCAGCGGGCTCTTTCAAGAACACGTCTGTCGCTGCTCCAGCAATCTGATGCTTTCGCAGTGCTCTCACCAATGCTTCTTCATCTACAACGCCACCGCGAGAGACATTGATCAGTACGGCATGAGGCGACATAGCTTCCAACTCCGGGGTCGAGATAAGGTTCCGAGTAGTCTCATGCAACGGAATCGCAAGAAACAGCACTGTGCTCTGCTTGATAACTGCCTCAAAGGGAGTCCTCCCTTCACTAATGGGGCTACCAATACCCCCAGGATTTTTCCGGTCAGAAATCAGAACTTTCATACCTAGTCCCTGAGCAAGATGAGCGATTCGTTTCCCTATAGTCCCCGTTAGACTCATCACTTAATATACAGAACACTACCATAGAGAACACTAAAATAAAAGAAGAAAAAGTCATACACACCTACGCGGCCATTCCCAATGATCCCAACCACCTCCTCTTCGCACGTCAAGGGCGGAATTCCATCCTTATCTAGAAATTGAAACATCAGAATCCTTTTCTTCCATTCCCCGGCTCGGGTTTCAGCATTCATATCCACGATCTTCCGTCGTGTCGTGAAGTAAAGTCCAATCGCATGTTCAGATACAGCTGCGATATTTGCACCGGGGCAATTAGTGACAGCAATGCCCCGTTTTCTGCATGCTTCTAGATCGACGCAGTCGGTGCCAGAGGCCACGATCACGACATGCTTGAGATACGGGGTTTTTTCTTCGGATAGTGCAACCGCGTCGACGGGGAATGCGCACAAGACTAGAATGGACGCATCATGGATGCGCTCGTGGAGATTGGCTAGTGTGGTTTGGGGGTACACTGTTTTCGTGTACGTGTAGGGTTCAGGAAGGATCAACTCTGGGGCGTAGAAAAAGTCGCCTTGTAGAACTACCATGTGGTGGTGGTTTGGTAACTGTGGGGGACTCATTTTTTAAGTGTTCTTGAAATGTTGAATCGTGTGGTTTGGTTTGCGATGTCAAGGAGGATTGGAAAGCCGAGGCTTAAACCAGTCTATATATTCGGGAACCCCACGCGCGCCCTAAGGCTGACATTTCTTACTTAGTGGGTCTGATACCAAAGCCAAATTAAATATAACTAGCAAATAATTGGATTGTTACAATCACTGCCTATCAAGAAGAACCTGTTGACTCTATCTTTTTCCTGTTTCTTTAAACTATACACACTTTCTCTGAACAATGGATATGTTTCCCTACCAGGTATCTGTCTACTGTGGCTGACTTGATCATAACGAACATATACTTCAGTAGACCCACGGCTGAGAAAGGATACTTATCAGATAGCTACAAGACTGCCCTCTGTCTAGGGCTCCGGAGAATCCCCTCAAAATATTTGGACAATCCCTCAACATCCTCCAACTCTCCAATCCATCCAGCATATTGATCCGGCCTCAAGACAACAACAGCACCCCTCAGCCGATCAACTCCCCACCTCTCATAGGTCTTCCCGTTACACTGCCATTCCCAATAGCATTCTCCGTCGCTCCAGACCTTGCTATAGTCCCAGCCACTGTCCTCGTCGAAAGGTCGTAGAGCCTCGGGCAAGTCAGAAAGCTCAACGTCTTCCACAGGCGCACTATGAATGGTAATCGTGTCAATGGTCGCATGAAGCCTCCCGGGGTTGGATGTATATCGCCGTAAAACCGAGTTATGGGATGCTAGATACTCGCCGAAGGCCAGTACACGTCGTTTCTGCTCCGCCTGTCGTATATCACCAGCAAGTAGTAAAATGCGGAAGCGACCATCGCTTTGAAGGATACGCGTAGTCCACTCAGGTCGGCCATCAGCTTGATTGCGAACCTTGGCTGCAATGAGTCTCTCTCCTGCTGAGAGGTTCTTAGCTACGCCTTGCCCATTTTTATGGACTAGTGGACTGTCGCTATAGAGAGACACAATGCATTCGGCAAATGCCTCATTCGAGTCGAGCACCTCCTTCATGGCATCGTATTTTCTCGGTGAATCTGGAGAGACGGAGCTACCCTGCTGTTTTAGAAATAGTGGTGACCAGTGGCGATCGAAGTTCACAAGCATCTCAGCAATCCGGCGACGCTCAAGCTCATAGGTGTCAAGGATGGAGGGATGAGTCACACCATTTGCAACGAGGGCTACTTTCCAGCCAATGTTGAACCCGTCCTGTATGCTTACATTCATGCCGAGTCCCACCTTTGGAGAATGGCTGTGGACCGCATCACCAGCAAGATATATGCGACCTTTGGTGAAGTTCTGGGCAAGCCGTTGGCCGATCTAACTCAGATATTTAGCATGATGCCGCTTGGGAACCCGGCACAAATGATATACCTGATATGTAGTCCACCAGTCACAGACCTTGAAATCGAACCGATACGGCTGTAGCATCTCTCTAACCTTTCTTCGCATCACGTCTAACGTAATAGATGATCGATCGAATCGCCCTGACGATGGGTTGACCTCTATCAGCGGGACATAGAAACGAACCAACTGCCTCTCTCTTGGAATAATGATGAGCGCTCCATGCTTAGTTGCCACGGTAGCCGCCCGGCGCACGTCAGCTAGCCATATGTCAGTTAAGTACTTCTGTAAAGGGGGTGGTAGGCTTACGAAAGTTTGTGATTGGAACCACATCAATAACACCCCTATAGTCAACCAGTCAGTCGCCCGCCAAAATAGATTGACCGCGGGGGGAGGAAGACATTACCATATGTGCTCCGTCGTGGAACCAGTAAAGGGGATACCTAACTGTTTCCTTGTCCAGCTGTGGCCACCATCGCAACTGATGAGGTACTTCGCCTTCACTATTTCAACTGTACCCGGCACATTCCTTCTTTTCGGAGTCAAATCTTCCACATCGTCCGGTGCCACATTGTCCCGCGTGAGGGATGCAGAGCCACCGTAAGCTGAAGCAGCATTTAGCTCTTCCTCAGTGAGCGTCCTCAGCTTAACCCTAATAGGGTATTCATCATGGTTATTATCAAGACTTGTATCATACTCTAGCGACTCCGCAGCGACTCCTCTCTCGACCACAAGTTCGGAGCTACTCTTGATAGAATCGAGGATATAACGCTCGATTCTTCCTTGGCCTAAGGCGAAAGTACGATACGGTAAACCGTCGAGACTTTTACTGCGAAAAGGTTTGTGTCGATTCAACTTTCCGTTCTCATCATGTGCCTACAAAATCTTTTAGTAACGAAGTTATCTTTTCGCCCAAACAGCCGAACAAAAGGGATTCAACGAACCCAGAACATGAATTCGGGAAGCTCGACGCCCTCATTCACGACCCTGTGCTGAAAGCCCATACTGTCAAAAAGCTCCATTGTTCCGGATTTTAGCCCATCAGCATAGCCACAGAAAACCTTAGTGGCGCGTTTGTCGACAACACGTGCATTGACACCACATCGGGCCATCCAGTATGCAGCGGCAAGGCCAGCCGGACCAGCGCCGATGATAAGTCTAACAATCAACCATCAATGACCAATATATAGAAAATTCAGTGCTATTATCGCAGTCAAACTTACACATCGGTGTAGGATTCGGACGCAGGAGCCATGATAGAAGGGAATTCGGACGAAATCGGTACTACTGAAAGTCTGGTTGCAGTGTCAGATCTTTAGCAGCACAACACGAGCTTTTATAACTTCGAATTTTCCTTTCTCGGCCAGGATGCCAGCAGCAAATCTGCAACAAAGACCCTTCATTCGGCGGGAATGATCTCCTGTTTCCGCTTACAAAGCGATGGGTGGGTGACTGAAGTACGAACTAATGCAGAGACGTGCATGAGGCCCACTGATTTACTGATTAGGATGAGCACAGCATGACACGTAATTCTGCAGTAAATCCTACAACGATATAGAACATCATGATATTTCTTGGTAAAATGGAAAGAAAGTTAACCGTAGGGGGTATGCACACGGCTCTCTGTAGAAAAAGACAAGGTACAACCCTGATTATAGTCCAGGTAGTGCTTCGTAGATAAATGGACTTCTCGGCCTCAAGGCCTCCACAAATAGCGGATGGCCCCTTCACCAAGAAAGTATAGTTGCATTGCTTTAAGGCAATCCTCTGGCATGTTGAGTTTATTAGAGTCCCGTTATATATGTATTGGTTCTACTTTTTGCGCATGTATATGGTCACGTGCACATAACAGTCGTAATACTATTAAATCTATTTTATTTTATTATGAAATATCCCTTTATCACAGTTCAGTTGAAGTATGCAAAGGCTGTTTCTCATTTTGAGAACTGAAATGAAATAATTAGTGTGGGTAGGTAGGTAACGAGGGAGCCCTAAAATGGCCTATCTCTGGCGAATTTGCAGCTAAAGGACTACGCCCTACAGTAGAGCGCGCAGTATTCAGAAGAAAAGTGTGTGGAGGCTGTGCAAGTACGACTGAGATGGAGTACAGGATACTTGGTAAATTAAACCAACAATAGATTTCCAAGGAATTGGGGTGGCATTCCAGGGCAGGAATACATTCCCTCAGCACTCAAGTCAGGTCTACATAGAACATCTTCACTACCGAAGAAGTGGTTAATCGGGAAGGGGGAGGACTGGACGACTTTGTTTATTATTAACTGAAGATGGAATTATTTGCGTGCACGGAGGCCAAAATCGCGTGCCCTTGCATCGAAGCTCGACGACCCCTTGCTTGTGTCTGCACAGGTCGCGAGGCTGCGAGGTTGCGGAATGGCATACAATCCTATAGCCTTCAGCAATAGTTAATGATCTACAGGCACCCCAGGGGAAATACCTCCGCCTCATTTAGTAAAATGCATTCCAGGATCCAGGATATGCCCACACAAAATTTTACTGCACACTTATCTAGGATAACCGGATAACCCGTTGGCTCCTACATTCCTTAGGAAGATAGAAAAATGGAGATTGTTTAGAAGAACCCTAGGCGCGTCGCGTTGGAATACATAAAGGAATCCCCAACCTTCTCTGAAAGATCTCTCTTTCTTCCTAGTACAATCGTCGACAAGAAACCTTTAGGCACTTTCAGTGACAGACGAAACACTACACTTCGGCCCAAGCACATCTCCTCTACAAACAAGTACAAAATGCACTTCTCTACGGTATGTACTAGACGTCCCATTCAATGGTTCCGCTTCTAACGAACATAACCAGCTTTTCGTTGCTGCTCTCGCGCCGGCCGTCTACGGCTACGGCGTAGCTCATGTCCGAATCAACGCCCACGACGATTGCCCCTCGGGAAAGCTGCCTGGACGTTACTCCGAGGGAAAGACGATCAAAGGATCCTTTCCTCGGACGATCGCCGCCACCCAGGACACCTGTGTCAAGGTGAAGGTGGATCACCACGATGACATCGACTCCTACTCCTTCACCGCAGACGCCATTACCAAAGACACTTTCCGAAAATGCCACGGTCTCGGTATCTTTGCCAACAAGGAATGCGTTGGTATTCCTGACTACATTGTTCCCTTCCACCCGGATGAGAACCACGCCCAGAGTCCTTGTCTTCCCGAGTATGCTTTTGACAAGTTCCTGACGCTCAACCTTATTTGTGAGGATGGACACACTGTCAAACACCCTGTTCAAGAGGCCGAGGAAAAGGGAGAGGAAGAGAAAGGAGATGCGAAGGAGGACGAAGAAGCCTCGCAACCCCATCGTGAGGCTGCGAAGCCCCCATCTAAAGAGCACCACGCGAATACTTTCTTAGGTGGTCTTGGTCTGTGAGATCAATGTCTTGTGGAAAAGTACTGAGTACAATTTTTGTCCGCCAGTGGATAACTTTGTGACGATGTATCATCATAAAACTTTCTTTCGTGATTGCCTCTTTATTAATACCTAATTTACTTTCCTTTATATTCTAAATACGCTGCTATATGAAGTGACACTATAATTGAAGTCCAAACCACGACTATCATTGGGCCCTGCTTAAGCAATCGCTATACTATAACTAATACCACCCTAAGTTTGTTAGACACAAACGTACCACCTGAGATATCCGCCTTTTGTAAAGTAGAAAAGCAAGTGGTTATACCAGACACATACCCTATCTCCACCAAAAAAAATCATATCCTGTCATACCATCGCTTCCAATCATTCAAGCACAAGATACAAACTCAAGATAAGAGCATACGTGTCGCATCCACCCTGCCGACCCAACCCGACAGCGGCACCGCCAGTATGGAATGGAACCACTGGAATGTTTGTAATTTTCTATGTGAGCCGAGCACCTCTCGCAAGAATGTTGAGCGACAGATGCTTTTCCTGTAGGCAAGGATATACATATTTCCATGGAGAGATAGTCCAATTCTTCCTGTTGCAGCCATACGACACGGCCCTGTCTGGCGGAAGAAGATGTCGATCTCCCTGCCTTCTGAGAGCATTTCAGCGAACGAGCTTGTGCCAAAGAATACAGTATATAACGAGTGCAGGAATCAGACAGTCCACTGGAATTAGAACGTTTGATTCATTTGTTGTTATTAATTTCACTTGATACCCAACTATCGTTAGTTGTATATATCACTTTTACTCCTGTACCAAGAAGCAAGCATCCCACCTACCATGCATTTCACAAACGTCAGTAGCTTCAAAAAGCCCCCCACAGTACACTATGCCTTGATAAAATGATTGACAAGAATACCTACAGCTTCTCCCTCTCTTAACCCTCCTTGCCACCCCACCAACAACAACAGCCCTCAGCGCCGCCCGCGTCTGGGCAAACTTCTCCCCCCAATGCCCAGCCGACGACCACACCTCCTACCCCGATGACCCCAATCTCAAACTCCACGAGGAATTCACAACTGCCGTCGACGTCGTAGCCAACAAATGCCAGGAAGTCCCCGTTCCGCTCCGCTACACCCTCGAAGTAGACCACATCTCTATCGACGCAGAGCTCTTTTGGCAAGACAGTCTCGACCAATGCAACATTACCGTACACGAGCTACCCGGGTGCAGCGAGCCACCTCTTATACGGAAAGCGCTTGGGCAAGGCAAGACGATCAGCGAGTGCGAGGAGCGCAACTTTACGACTTTTACGCAGGTTTGGGTGAAGCTAGAGTGCGAGAAGATTAGGCCTGTGTATCATGAGATGGCATCGTGGCTTCATGGGAAGGTTGGGAGTTATACGGCTGGGAACTATACGGGGGCCGTAGGTGCTAATAATACGGGGAATAATAATGGGACTGGGAACGGGGTGCATAATGGATCGGCTTTGTCGAGGGTTTGGAGGCCCAGGCTTCTGAGGTTGTGAGGCTTGTTTACATGAGATGTTTTTTTTTTTGGTTGATTTGGAAAGTCTATGAGAAGTGTGACTATAATGCGATATCGGGTTTTCTTGTAGCGTATAATTTGACGGCTCACGTAGTTTATGGCACCCCTTGAAAGATAGTTACGTTGCATACGGGATTAACCCTGAGGCATCTAGTCCCCTATTCTATATTACAGGGTCCTCCTAGATAACCTTCGCAGTGGGCCTTATATCTACCGCTAAGGTAGGTACCCGCGCTGAATACAACGATCAGTGGGCAGTTTTGCAACCTAGACTTCGCGAATAGTGCATGTTATTGTGATCGAATCAATCGATGCCCACAGGTATGTAGTACCACTATGTGTTCATTATATTCAAGGGTAAAAACTATAGGGATGGGTGGTTTAACAACCTACCTAATGATTGGCAATTCGAGGTCCGGACCATAATTTACATGCCCGAAAACTAAAATCCATGGGTCAGCAAACGGCTTCGTCAAATCATTGTGTCAACATTTGTATTTGAGTAGACGGCACCTGTACCATATCGGATAGATATCCGCCCGATGATCTGCAGTCGGGATCCCCCTTTATAACGGAGGAGCCTTCGCTCCGACCTCCACTTTAGCAAGCTTGAGGTAGCATAATACCTATCAAGATTTATATAAAGACGTTCACGGTTTGTAAATGTATATTTTACGCATTATAGGCGCTATTAGTTCTAAAAGTCACGTTTAGCTTTATTTTCAATTCGAAACTGCTTTCACCTACGGTACTATAATCACGCTGTCTCATCCGTGACGTCTCACATATATATATATATACATATATATAAATATCGCCACCATGGTTTCTTCACAAACGTACGAGAACCAAAAGGATTGGAAGGATGTACAGAAATTTCTTCCACAGCGTCTAGCACTCACTAAGGACCACTT
Organism: Aspergillus alliaceus; assembly: GCF_009176365.1. Classification (NCBI taxonomy): domain Eukaryota; kingdom Fungi; phylum Ascomycota; class Eurotiomycetes; order Eurotiales; family Aspergillaceae; genus Aspergillus; species Aspergillus alliaceus. The sequence continues at coordinate 846,332 of NW_022474689.1, read as the reverse complement.
GCCTACTGAAGACTGGTGGGAAAACCGTGGTCACAAAATCTATCTAGACTGGTGGAGAAATCTGGCAGCTAAGGTTCGGATCATTCTTCATCATGGAGTTAGCACCAACGTTAGCGCTAGATGTCGATGATCCTCGGAGTGCCTCTATATATAGTAGGCATCGAGCTTGTGGCTGTCGATATGCCAGGATATGGGTGTATTTAAGTAGCGCGAGGCAAGCCGGTGTCTTATGATGACTGGGTCCAAATCGCGAACGATGTTATCAGTTTCGAGCTTGAAAATGACGATCGGTCCATAGTGCTCTATGGCCTTAGCGCTGGAGGTATGCTAGCATACCACGCGGCTGCACTGAACAAGAAAGTCAAAGGCATTGTAGGCATGACATTCCTGGACCAACGCATCCAGCAGGTCCGCGACGAAACAGCTAGGAACATTGCATGAGCAGAGTTGGAGTACCTCTGGCCAAGCTGAGTGATATTCCGCTGTTGAGGTCCTTGTCCCTTCCAATGTGGCTCGCGAGCAGGATGTTGATTTTGGTCAGCAATTCAGACGCTTTGAAGGATTTCCTGGCAGACCGGTCTTCTGTCGGCTTTTGGGCTTCGATGCACTTCTTGTCCACGTACTCGTCATACAGACCCACCTTCGAGCCGGAGGACTTTAATGTCTGTCCTGTCCTTCTTACGCAGTCTGATCAAGATAAATGGACGCCCCTGCACCTTAGTGAACTGATCCTGTCCCGTATCAAACATGTGTCAGTCAAGACCGTGGAACTTGAAAATGCAGGCCATTATCCTCCGGAGGACCCAGGACTTCAGCAGATGGCTGATGCAGTCATTGAATTCGTTCACCAAATTGCACCATGATTATTATTGAAGATGCTTGTGTATTTGTATTAATCTTGTTCTTATTCTTTCAGTTTCATTGATGCTTCTCTTGTCCAAATGGCGGCTGGTGATAATATTGTCTTTCTACCCTACGTTTCCATTGCCAGTGTGACACTAGATAATTATAAAACGTCCATGTATAACTTAAGTTATTTTCGAGCTTCTTCCAATGATAGACGTATTTAACTGGATGAATCCGTAGTATACTTAAAAGCCTGTCTTGCAACGCCCTGATTGGTTCCGGGCACACCGAGTCTAACCCAATATGTGAAGACGGCCCTAATACCTAGGTACGGTACCTTTCACTGGTCGAATACTTATATCTAGTCGCCGTGGCCTTTCATCCAGGCTATGCAAGTGAAGCCCTCAACTGCAATATGAAACTCTTCCCATTCCTTGATATATGCTCAATGCATCAGCATGGGCAGAGAAATTAGGCAACTCATCCTTCAACTTAGCATTGAATGTTCATAGTACCTCCCTCCATCAGCTCTACCCATACTCTGTTCTCGAAGGATCAGGAGGCTGTTTGGCACAGATCCGCTTGCTCCCGATGCGTAGCATTGTCGATAACTGCATTGGACCCGGCTTCTTAAGCAAGAACTACAAGGCTCTTGGTCGTGCAGGGCATGGAACGCAGGAATTTATGTGCCCTTCACTTGAACTCAATCCCGGAGCTATTGCTGAATGAGGCACCTCTTCGAGGATTGCTCTCTTGCAAGAAGAAAGGTTGTTACTAAGAGCAAACCGAACAACAGGGGACCAGTCGCGCCACGTGACTTTGCTAACATAAATCAATCTCTTAAATTGATTCATGTACTACTAAAATCTCTGGTCCTTCAAGAGTTTACGAGATATGATCATCAGTTATTATAATTAAGTAAATCAAAGAATTCCCTGATTTTTAACCAGAGTGAATAGTTAACTAGTTAATATTTGCTGAATTAGCCCTCCAGTATCCATACTAGAAAAGTAAAGCTCCCATCAATGGGTCAAGAAAATCCGGTACATATATGAACAGATAGACATATTTTGCTAAAATCCGAAACTATCGAGTAGTGCATCAGGATCGGGTTCGTGAAATATGGTTGGGGGTGGTTGGGGTTTCTTTAATGTCTCCGAAGACTGTGCTAGGCCCGGCTTGATCGGCAAGTCGGCTACCACGAGACTGCTTCGTCGTCGAAGCATTTTACGATAGTCAACACCATTGTGTTCCAGGTCAAATGAAACTTTCTCCATTGTACTGGTGGGTGGAGGTTCGGCCAAGAACTCCCAATGGCACACCAGATTCAAAGCTAGAAGGTCACAACCCATTCGATCGTAGAGGCGCGCATTGCGGATAACGAACTCCCACTCCACTGGTCCAGAGACTTTAGATGCACCCTTCAAGGTCTGCAACGTCTTTTCACGTAGTTGCTTGTATAAGACTACTAATGCGGGATCGTTCGATAGATATGACTTGGCGTGTAGTGGAATCGTTCCAGGGCTTCCCGGAGACAAAGGTGTCGAAGGAATGAGGGTCTCGACTGGGGACTGAAAAGTTGCGAAAGCATCAGTATCAAGAGAAAGGATTGAGTAAAATAGCCTGGTTGGTCGGTCAACTTACGATGAGCGAGCGCACAGCCATATCGCGACGGCCCAACATCCAGAAAGCCCAGGAAGCCATCCATCGGTTCCCGTCAGAGGCAGCTTCAGGCAAGACCCTCTCTTCCAGGATTTCCTTCAACACCGGCCCGTCATCCCCTTCGTAGGCGCGTACAATCGCAATCGCAAGCTGGAGATCCCCGACTTGATTGATACATACCATAGCGGCATCGTGCAAATGGTCCGCAAGAAGGAAAAATGCCGCAGCGTACTCTAAAAGAGTCGTTAGCGGGGAGAATGAAAGCAAAACCTATATTGGACAAAAGCTCACCAAATCTGCGCTTCCCAAGTAAGGCATATGCATTTTTTAGAGCGGTTGTCTTCCAGCGAGGTTCTTGGAAATTATTTGCCAGTAGACGTTGAGTCGCAGCCTGCTCACGATTCCAATGAGCCATACGCCAGAGGCCTTGAAGGATGTTCTTCTTTCTGAGCGCAATATAGTATAATGAACAGTCGATTGGGTTCTTCTCCTCCGATTTGGTATACTCATTTCGAGCAACCACTTCTAGCTGAGCTCGCTAGTAACTATCAGCATAAAGAGGCGCGGAGGGACAGGGCATGGGTTATATATTACTTACAATAGCAGATGTGCTTGACAACCACATGAACAAGCCGCTCTCTCTGGCTGCCTTCCATACCATCTTACCGCCGAACTGTCTCGATATAAGGTCAAGAAGGATATCCTGACTGCCGCTATGGAAAGCCCAGACAATCTCTCTCCAGGAGACCGTATCCTTGTTTGCAACACCTTGTGTTCTTCGCAGCATGTGTTGACGGAAGAAGAGCAGATAACGCGCAGCATTGTCGTCCATTGAGCGCCTGTGCTTTTCGACAGTGGCAACACACTCAATGGTATCAGCTAGGCGGAATTGCTCCTGACTGGAAAGTTGTGGCAAAGCAACCTTAGCCAAGTTCTCATTGAGCGCGACGGCAGTGCTCTCATCCATGACTGACGGTTCATCCTCTAGCGAAAGATCTGCATATGCGGAGTGTAACTCCTTGGATTCTTTCTGGGAGGTCTACTCAAGGTTAGAGAAATGACTACAAAGAGCAAGCATATCTCGATAGACTCACATCGTGGTCCAGATAGAAGTCTTCTAGAGCCATGTCCAAGAAACCGTCAAAATCGTCACCTTCCGTATAGAATTTGAGTTTCCGGTGCAAGTTTATCAATATAGAATGTACCAAGTTACTCTTTCCACTCAGGATACACTGTGCCAGAAATTGGGGGTGGAAGACAGGCAACGGGCCATTCAACCGACTGACAACCTCAAAGAGGTCAACAAAGCCTAGACCACGCGACGGAATACGAAGGTGCGAAACTAAACGATCGTGGGCGTCGATCTCATTATCATACACGAAGATTTGGTTCCCCGCTCCAATCACGAGGTGGCCGTTGTTGAGCCAGCAGGAATCTCCAATCGGGTGAGGTGTTAAGTCACGAATCCAGATTTCTCTAACTTGCGTCCAGGAAGGTCGAGCATCAAGGTAGTCATAGCGAAGCTGTGACAACAAAATGACTTTGTGAGGAAATCCAACCGCAAGAATGGACTGCATATCTGGGGTAGACGTCCAATCCAGATCACGAATTATGTCTTTCTGGCCAAAATGCTCCTCATACTCCAGTTGGGCGCCATTTGTGTCCCAGATTGTTAAGTGGCTGCGGTTCTCGTCGACAAGAGCAGCCTTTCTGATGGAGCTTCCACTAGCAAGAGACGGATTAGTGATGCCCGTCTCAACTGTGGACGTCAGTAGCCATTCAACTCGGCATTTTTCCCTATCGACCTTAGCGGCCCAGGTGTGGATAATACCGGTCCGGGTATAGGATAACGCTATGTCGGGGGAAAATATATCGAAAAACCCGGACATCTTAGCTTTAGGTCCAGCCGGGTCAACAGGCAAGATATAAGACATATCCTCCTCAAGGCCTAGGTGAAAAGTGCAAAATTTCCGTAGATAGCATTGAGGATCATGCGTCCCATTCACTTTGTGCGTCGCAGTTGGTTGTCGGATTTCCCAAGCTATTCCGTTCCGATCAGCTCCAATAGTTGCTATATATACCATTCCCTTTTCAGTTGTAGGGATCGGTAGAACACAGAGTGGTTTGCTTGATAATTCAAAGGTCGACGCAGCAATTTTCCTAGCATGGAATGAGCGGAGATCCCAGACGGAAATTCCACTATGGTGGAGATTGACAAGGAAATTTCCATTCTCGACCACACAGGTGCGATGGATATGTTCATCTGAGTATAAGGAGCTTTTGCGGACGAGCATCGATCCGTCATCTCTCCGCTTCTGCTTCCAAATCATTGCTTTGTTGTCGTCTGTACGTGAAACAAGAGTATCGCCAACCGCATTACGGACGATCTTCTTGACTGGGCCATTGTGGCCAGTCCAGGATGCTTTCAGCGTAATCCGGCCCTTGCGAGACGCCGGATCGAATAATGTATCGACCTGCGAGTCATACCATTCTATACGACCGTCGAAATGATGCACAAGAATAGAAAGTGAGTCCCCTAAGTGGGTACTCTGGAATGCACACAACTGAGCGTAGTCTTCATCTGGAGACAGCCCCGGCATGAATGAAAAATTGAAGCCTTCTGCATGGAGGATGTTGAAGACGTTCAATTCAGACTTGATCTTGGAGCCGACATCCTCGAGTGCCCAGGCAGACATATGACCCTGCCCATCTATCACAACGCAGATTTCAGGGCTTTTGTTGGCGATTTCGATGATGTGCTCTAAAGCGTGGTTTCCCTTGCTCCCTGCACACCTTTGCACTGCCCGTTCGGTGGCCATACAAAAGTCTCTACTATCAATGACGAATCCATATCGTCGAGATACATTGCTCTGGTCTGCTGTATGCCTTGGTTGAACAGATGCGCCCATATCAATTTGTGTCCATAGTTGTAAAATCGTCGGAGCGTGATGATCCATCATTGTCCATATCCTGATCTTATTGTCCGCGCATATTGTGTAGAGAACGATATCGATCGATTGCTCCTTATGAAATGGCCTGCGCCAATGGATACCCGTGACGATTGCAGGATGCGAAAGGTATGACACCTCGAAGCGAACATCGTCCGCGCCGAACGACAAACGTCGCCATACTTTGACTAGGCGGTCGTAATGTCCCGTAGTAATCACCAACGTTGAGTCGGGGGAGAACCGAGCAAATTTAACAGGGTTCGCGAGCTTTTGCTTCCACACAGGACGCGGCACATCATTCAGGAACCAGAGGGTGAGGTGTGAATTTCCCAGGAGCAGCTCATCGGAGGAACCCCACGACAGTGTCCGGATCGTCTCGTCGTCATCCTCCTGATGAAATGTATGCACAAGAGACCACTATACCAACAAGCATCAGCATTTACTACTGCGCTTCCAAATCGACCGCTTCCTCGCTGCGAATATTCATTCCCTTCAAGGCAACGGACCTTTAACGTTTCACGCTTGATTCCGTACGGCTGGTAAATAAAAACATCCGATCCACCACACACAGCAATCTTTCCAGAAGCTTCGTCAATTGTTACTGCTTCGAGGGAGTCGGCATCATCCACGTAGATGGTTTGTAGGAGGGTGTGGGGACCGCCGAGGATGACCAGCGCATGGCCAGAGATGTATACCTACAGCGAACACAGACGAACAAGCATTAGCAGAGTTTAGTCATAATGCGAATTTTTATTCATGGGATGATTTGCGGTTTTCCTTACGACAACGCGGAGACCATCCCACAGTGCGGTGCTGAAAGACTGGAGCTTCGCTCGGGGTCTCCCTGGCAGTACCGCTCGCATAGAGGCGGGTTGTTGTTTGAGTGGTCGCTTGTTGCGCTCAAGATAGGGTTACACCATTGCCGGGTCCAGACAGTGGAAAGATGTTAAAAATAGAGGTCTCAAAAACATAAAGAAGCGTAGGGGAGAGTACACGCTCTTCGCGATCAGAAACATGGGGGGTGAAGGGAGCTGAAGCTCGGGGAAGTTAATTAATAAATCCGCCCACCGCTCCACTTGCCGCCGTGTGACTGAGCCATGTGGACAGTGACGTCCGTGATCTTATGTATATACTCCCATATACTCCGTACAGTGATTGTAACTAGGTAGGTAGACAGCTTGGAGAGGAAACCTATGTATATCTTTTGCTTTACAGCGATTCAATGCCCGCCATCAATTATATACTTGAAGGGAAAACACACTAAGACCAGAGCCGAATTTAGAACAAACAACTGCCCAAACCAGCTCCCAAAGCCTTATAAACTACGTGCCATCGCATGTTGCAAAGTGGGGTATCAAAGAAAAGGAAGCTCCAACCCAATATCAAAGAGCGCAAATACAGAAGAAGAACTGTACAATCAAAACAGTTTTTCAGGACCCCACCCCCCAACTTTCAAAACTCTAGACCCGTCGATTAGCGGACCTTCTAGCATCCGTGGGTGATTCGGGCTCCTCATCCACGAACCGAACACTCGTACCCAGAGAACTACCTCGACCATTACGGTTCCGTTGGTTGAAACCAGATCTTGGTGCCGTAGTTCCCGCACGTAGAAGTCGGCTGGCGAACGGTGTGTACAACGGTGTTGCTGGAGTGGTGGAGACCTGCGCCAGCGCCCTCGCTCGTACGGCCCGCTTGGATGGCGACGTCAGGTAGTTAGGGGTAGTCAGTGGTGTTGTAGAGGCATTCTGGGCGTCTGAAACATATTCATTGAGTTTAAAAGGCGTCTCGGCTTGATACCAAGGGTCAAATATAGGTCGATTGGTCCGAAGGTTTCCAGTTGGGCCGTCAAAATTCCGTGCAGGGGTAACGAGCGGCCTTGGGGAGTCCCGAGCCTCAAGGGTCATTCTCAACTTCTCTAGCCAATGGCGGAACATGTTCCTTGAATGCCGTTTCAGATTCCTCTCTCTCATGGCGTCTGCAGTCTCATTGGTGCTTTTTATTTGGAATATACGAAGGCTAAGCCTGCGGAGGCAAAGATTCGCCTGGCTCAAGACGTGTAAACGATATGCACTCTCTGCTTGTTGTTGTAAACGGTGGCACCTCACTAAAACCTCCGCTAAGCGTATCAGTTGGTCAGAAGCGACTCGTCGAGAATGATAAATCTCGGCTTCGTGGTATTCCTGAGTTTGTTTTGCAGTTTGCTCGTGCCATCGGTTTAGGAGCTCAGATGCTATACTTAACAACTTGCTTCGGTTGACTTGTAAGGCCTGCTGATCCATGTCGAAGAAATCCTGAGCCCTTGCACGCCAATTTTTCAAGGCGCTTGAAGCAAGGTTCATCTTGATCTTTCTTCGTGTCTTCGCGTAAGCTGTCTGGCGACGTCGTTTAGCTGACTCCAACATCGCCGTATGCCACTTTTTCAGCGTCTTTGTAGCCGAAAAGTAGAACTGTGCATTGCGAGCCCACCCTTCGAGTTTGAGTACATGTTGCGATTTGGATCGCCAGGCTATTAATGACTCTTGTAGCAGTCGTGGAGCATAGAATTCAAGAGCAACGAACTCTCGGTGACGTTGAAGTGCGAACTGGTCGCGCCAGCAAGTAAACTTTGACTTAAGCAATTCTTCATTCCGGCGGTCTTCGTGTGTTTCAGCATGGTCAAGTAAGCGAGTGTATGTTCGGCGGACATTGGTTACAAATGTCGAAAACACCTCCCGAGTAATTCGTTGGTCCCGAACCCGCTGCATAAGAGAAAACCTTTCCGCCAATATCCATTTATACATAGCTTCGATTTTCAGACGTTCTTCGATCCGCGCGCTGAGAGCTTGACAGCGAAGGAGGTCATTCCATGTTGTCCATGAGTTACGTAGGATTCTCAGTCGATTCATTTCTCTCGCCTGCTGGAGCATCCGGACTCGGTTCACCCACTGTGCGTATGCAGCTTGGAGAATGTGTCTGTCAACCATCTCAGAAACTTGAGAAGCGGCAGGAGCAAGGTGGGACTGGATCTTCCATTCTCCGAAGGTTTTGTTCAAAAGTTGTTGACGTTGCTTGATTTCAGCCTGCTGTTGGCAGGTAATGATGGTTTTCGACCTTTGAGACCACATATGCCACGCCGAGCTAAGAGCGAGATGTTTCGTTTTGATGTCTATCTCAAGTCTGCGCTCTCCGTTTGTTCGAAACTTTCGCAGCCAATACAACAGCGACCGTCTCTTGAGACAATAATCATACCATTGAGGAGCACGGCGTTCACAGAAAGACCAAAACCATTTCCAATACATGCCATGCACCAATTTCTTATCGTGAGCAGCAATTACCCCTTTCTCGGATTCTTTAATGTGATATACCTTTCTCTTCCAGATATTGAATGGTCGCCGCAATGAAAATCTCTGGGCCTTCAACTCGTTCACCGCGGTTATTTCACGCCATGCATTGAAGTATTTCACACTTAGTACATGCCTTCGCGCAGCAGAAGTCCTCGCTACTTCTTCCGAAGAAACCTGTGCCCAGTGAGTGAAAGCTCTAGTCACAAGGTAAAGATCACGGGCCCGCGCAGCGCGCTCTTCCAGATGCTTAAAAAAGCGCTCAGTTTGTGCCTCTCGCCGTTTTGATTGAATAATAGAATGCCACGTCTCAAACGCTTGCCGAAGAAGAGTGCTCCTGTCACGATTGACAGAAACAATTTCCATATGCTGATGGCTTTGTCGAGTTTGGATGGCTTTCTTCAACCATTGTGTAAGTATCCGTCGGTTAATAGCACGTTGGCGATACATATTAAACGTTGATGCATCACGTAGCAAATCCGAGAGCGATGGTCTATATAACAACTCCAGTGGAACATCAGGCTTCTCCACCAAGTTGTCTCCACCTTCACCAGCCGATACAGACGAACCCTCCGTATCTCCCTCGGAGCCTTCCGAGCTCAGTGAGTGGCGTGTGTGCGATTGGGAGGCTTTGGCCATTCTCCTTGAGCGATCTCGGTCGACTGCAGACCTTGCATGTACTCCGTTAAAAACGTGAACTTCGTTATTTTGTTCATTTCGATCTAAAAGGTCCATTTTATTCATTAAACGACGTCCAACATCTAGGAACTGTGCAATCAGCTGAGTTCTGTCCGTCGAATCGGCCAGCTTGGTGGGTGCGTGTTTGGGTGATGGCCTGGCATTCGGGAATTCAGGTTTGTCGATTGGCAGACGAGATAGCGATGAACGCGAACTTGGGCGATTGGCAAAACTCCTTTGCGTAGGATCATCACCAACATCATACATTGAGTTAAATGAAGCTCGCCTCCTTGGAGTGGGCTGTATAATGTTTTCTCTATGGGTGTCGCGATCGACCTTGGCCTTGAGGCGACCGTCCGTTGAAGGCACACTGCCTGCAGAAGTAGCATTTCCTTCACTATCGTCTTCGCCAAATTCAATGACTATTCCCATCCGCTCGAGCAAGTTCTCGAATTTCTCAAAGAGGGAATCGCCTATGACATTCTTGCTGCCCATCTTAAGTAAGAAGCGCAAGCAGGCATAACCTGGATCTGGATCCACGCCATGTTCTGCAATGACTTCATCGTACGCCTTGAATAGCACTCTATATGGAAGGCGCTCAACCTTTGGGTCTCGCTCAGCGCGGGTGATGACTTGGTAGAGAAGGCCGACATCTAACATACGGGAGCCGGTTATTATGCGAGTTTCAGATGTAAAAACCACGGAATAACGAATTACACACCTTCGTCTGAGAGCGACGGGTCTTCATAGGACAAATGTCTACGCTGAGAGGGTACGGGAGGCATCGAAGTGTCCGCGACCTAGGGCGCGTTTTTCGCAACAAGGTCATGGAGGCGGAAAACGATATCAACCATTGCGAGGCACAGGGTTGAGCATGAAACGAGAACCCACGGGCCTCAAGCCTGTTTGCCAAAACCAAAAAGGAGGTAAAGAGGAATTAAAACCAAATCGTTTGCTGAAGCAATTGGACGGCCAATACTAGGCTTTGTCCCCAACCTCCACAATTGTTTTCTTCTTGTCGCGCGGAACCCAAGATGGAATGTAGAGGTCATGTGACTATAAGTAGGCGTTATGTAATGCCGCGGATTTCCTCTGTATTGCATCACTTCCAGATCAGATATATTAAGCAAAAATCAGAGAGAAAATGCCTTCCACAAGGACAAGACCTATTGAGAAGTTTGCCAAAGCCACTTCGAAGTGTTCTGTCGAGGTATGCTCCTGTCCCAAAAGTTTTGCCGTGATATAAGCTAACCGTTTCTCAGGCGGCGGCGTATGGCAAGTGCATTGTTGCGGATTACAATTCGGTCCACAAAGATATGTGTGCTAAAGAATTCATGAAGCTCAAAGACTGTTTTCTGGTAAGGCACCGGGATGGTTCCTTGAGTGTTGAAATGCTAATCTAGAGTTGCTGATAGGCAGCGTCGAAGAAGGTGTAAAGGAGACGGTGAGACCCAAAGTGGCGAGGCTTTTACCTCTCAGATGCCGGTATTGATTGCGACTTACCCTTCCCGATTATTTCTTATTATTACTATTATTTATTTTTCTCTTGTACATTTATGGATGAAGTACACCATTCCAACTTCAAAAAAAATCATTCCATGTATAAAATATAATTGTATAGAATAAATGCTACACCTCAACAAACTGGTGGACTAATGGAAAGGGAAAGATCATTGAAAAACATAATCTAAGTACTTGACACCGCACGTCTAAGTTACTCAGATATCTAAAGCTTGAGCAACCTCAGCATGAAGGTCGCCTTTTGGACTTCCTGCTCCTCCTCCATAATCATGCGTCCCTCGTCAGCACTGGGCACCTTGCCATCAACAAGCTCAAACCGTTCAAGTGGTCTGCGCACAACCTTCTCAATAGCCTGGGACTGCGTCTCAAAAGCCTCGCCGAGACCAACACTGTCAGGATCCGACAGAACTGCGTATTCCATCTTCACATCGTCAGTGGGGACTAAGCCAGCCTTCTTACGAAGACGCTGCAGGCGGTTGATGATTTCTCGACCCAGTCCTTGATGCGCAAGCTCCGGGTACAGGTTCGCATCCAGGATGGTCAACACATCGTCATCAGCATTTGGCTCCATGCCCTCGGATGACGGGTCCTCCTTGACACCCCGCCGTACGATAAGGTCAGCTTCAACAAGCTCAATGCCGTCAACAAGTATCTTCTTGTCGGTCACAAACTTCTTCACATCAGCGCTGGTGAGCGACGGCAGAGACTTCTTGACCTTTTGAGCGTCCTTCTTCAACTTCTTGCCCAGAGTTGGCCAATCAGCAGACACGCTATACTGGACATTGTACTTCTCTTCGTCGGATGACAGGATGAGCTCGATAATGTTCAGTTCCTCAAGGATATAGCCTTGCAAGGACTTCACATCCTCCAAAAATTGGGGATCCTGATGGATGACGACAAGCGTCTTCAAAGGAGTCTTCAATCCGACGTTGCGGCGCTCACGGGACACACGGCCCATTTCGATGACCTTCTGCATCCGGGCTACCCGCCTCTCAACAACTTCATCGAACAGCTCCTCACGCACCTCAGGGAAAGGAAGGAAGTGCACGCTGCGGCTATCCTCGCTACGAAGCTCCTCTGGGATATGAGGAAGGAGCTTTTGGTATATAGTGTCGGTAAGGAAAGGTGTGAAGGGAGCAAGTCCTCTGACCAATGTGAAGAGGACCTCAAAAAGAGTGTTGAGGGCATGCAAAGTATCATCGACACCGTTCTCGCCCTTCAGACGTCTTCGGTTGAATCGGATGTACCAGTTCGTGGTGTTATCAATCAGTCCAAGTAGTCGGGGAACCACTGTGTATAAGCGGTATCCTGCCATCTCCTCATTCACAAACTTGAGAAGACTCTGGCAGCTTGCCAGGATCCAACGGTCCATGACGTTGGTGTTGGTAGCCTCTGCCTTAGGATCAAAGACGTAGTCGACACCCTGAGACTTCTTGAGAAGAGCCACCTGACCCTCGAAGAATTTGTAACTGTTCCAAAGTGGAAGAAGTACCTTGGCGACAATCTCCTTAACACCCGACTCCTTGAACCGGAGTGGTTCCGCCCGTACGACAGGAGAGTTAATCAGATAGAGACGCAGAGCGTCAGAGCCGTATTTGTTCATAATAAGAGAAGGGTCTGGGTAATTCTTCAATCTCTTAGACATCTTTTTTCCATCTTCAGCAAGGACGATACCGTTCACAACACAGTTCTTGAATGGCAATTTTCCGAAGAGATGGGTGCCCAAAACAGTCAGAGTGTAGAACCAACCACGAGTCTGATCCAACCCTTCCGCAATGAAGTCACCAGGGAAGCTCTTCTCGAACTGATCCTTGTTCTCGAATGGATAATGCTGGGATGCGTAAGGCATGCTGCCTGATTCGAACCAACAGTCAAACACTTCGCTCACACGGCGAAGGACACCCTTCCCTTGCTTGCTGGGGATGGTGATTTTGTCCACTTTATCGCGATGGAGATCAGTAAGCTCGCCCTGATAACCGCTGAGCTCCTTGAGTTCTTCGGCACTTCCCACGGCAACAATTTCTTTGAAGTCATCACTGACCCACAGAGGCAGAGGAGTACCCCAGAATCGGTTCCTGGATATGTTCCAGTCACGAGCATTCTGGATCCAGCTAGAGAATCTCTTCTCCTTCACAAATGAGGGTACCCAGTGTGAGTCCTCAATGCCCTCCAGCATCTGAGGAATGATAGGGGGGATCTTGACAAACCATGCGGGGACAGCTCGGTATATCAGTGGAGTGTCTGAACGCCAGCAGAATGGGTAACTGTGAGTGATCTGGCTGTCAACAATCAGGCGGCCAGTTCCCTTAAGATGCTTAATGATGCCCTTGTCGGCAGCTTTGACATGTTGTCCGACAAAGTCCCGAACCTCAGCCGTGTAACAGCCAGTCTCATCAACAGGGTTAGGTGGCAAGCGTTTGTCGTTAATGACGCCTGCTTCCACAGCGACTCTGTAATCGTCCTCACCGAAGGCCGGCGACTGGTGGACAACACCAGTACCATCCTCAGCCGTAACATATTCAGCATTCAACACACGGAAGCCGTGGTCTTTGAACTCTTCATAGAAGTAATCAAACAAAGGCACGTATTTCCAGTCCTTCATGGTAGAACCCTTAAACCGATCGACAATCTTGAACTTGGCCTTCTTGGGATCTTTATAGAGCGTCCGTAGCAAGGACTCGAGGAGAATATAATGTTTGCCCGAGGCTTCATCGAGAATCTTAATGTATTCGAAGGTGGGGTTGACTGCAAGACCAGTATTCGACGGCAGGGTCCAAGGAGTGGTCGTCCACGCAAGCAGGAACGTCTCAGGATCCTCAACCAAAGGGAATGATACCACAACGGCAGGATCCTGAACATCCTTGTAGTTTTGTTGTGCTTCAAAGTTACTGAGGGGAGTGTTGAGTGCAGTTGAATATGGCATAACACGATATCCTCGGTAGACCAGGTCCTTGTCAAACAGTTGCTTGAAGACCCACCATACGGACTCCATAAAGGATGTGTTCATGGTCTAGATAACATCGATAGCAGAGACATTGTCAGCAATCCTATACTGAGTGCGTAAAACTGGTCCGCAAGATAAACGCTTTTCACGCGCTCTTTACCAGACTTCAATAATTAGGCCTGGGGTTCTACCTTGTAGTCATTGTCAAAATCAATCCAGCGACCAAGCCTCTCAATAGTCTCTCTCCATTCAGATGCATATCTCATAACAATGGCTCGGCACTCCTCGTTGTACTTTTCAATTCCAAGCTTCTCTACAGCCTCTAAGCCCGACATACCCAACTTCTTGTCGATCTCATATTCGATAGGGACACCGTGCGTATCCCAGCCGAATCGTCTCTCGACATAATGGCCCTTCATCGACCAGTATCTTGGGATAATATCTTTAATAGTGGAGGCCAACAAATGGCCATAGTGAGGAAGACCGGTCGCGAACGGAGGGCCATCGTAAAAGGTGTACGGTTTGCGGCCATGAGAGAGTTCGACTTGCCTCCTGAAGGCGTCAATCTCCCTCCACCGCTTGAGGGTAAGCTCCTCCTCCTTAGAAAAGTCAATCGACATGACGGGCGAACGTTCGGTCTTCAGGGTGTGGCAGTTTCGTTACGAATTTCCGTAGGAGGGACGGCCGCGGGGTAACTTAAATAAAAAGATTTATGCAAAAATGAATGAGTCAACCCCGCGGAGCCGAATTTTTGCCAAGCCCCTCAACTGCGCCCTATCACCTAACAAAAAATGAAGGACCCGCCCATACTTGGACTGCGATATGGCTGTTCACACAGCGGTACCCATGTATATGTATATACATCATTGCTTTACAACAATCGTGGATAGCGTTATTGAAATCTCTAATTCAACGGACATATAGAAAAACAAGGTACGGCATATTGAACCATAGGAAACAATGTTTCCATATCATATCTTTTCTTTGACCTACTACTCGTCGTCTTCATCTTCCTCGTCATCATCATCCTCTTCGGCATCGGATACTTCCTGTCCAAGGTCTTTCAAGCGTTTCTAGGGAGTTTATGAGTCAGTTGCACAAATACTACATTGCCAATGAGTGACTCACCTTGTCTTCATTTCTCTTCGCCTCCAAGTCCCCAAACACGATCAAGAGATCCTCCAGCTCAGATTGAGCCGACTTGCGGGCTTCTTCTTTCTCTTTGACCTCCGATTTCATCTTCTCCAGCTCCTTCCTCAGCTCATCAAGCTCTTGCGTGAATTTACGCGCATCTGATTCCTTCTTTCCTGCCTTGTTGGCTTCTTTCGCCTGATACTTGGCTTCTAATTTGAGCTTCCCTAGCTCCTTTCGTAACTCTTCGACTTCGGTTTGCGTTGATTTAAGAGCTGCTGCTTCTTTATCCTTGGCCTCTGACCTGGCCTTCTCTAACTCCTTTCGTAACCTTTCCACTTCGGATTGTGCTGACTTGCGCGCTGTGTCTTCCGTTTCTTTGGATTCTGCCCTTGCCTTCTCCAGTTCTTTTTGCAATTCTTCCACTTTCGACTGTACAGATTTGCGAGCCGCTTCTTCTTTTTCCTTGACTTCGATCTCGGCCTTGTCCAGCTCTTTTCGTACCCCTTGCAGCTCTTGTTCGGATTTACGCAAATTTGAATCATACTCTCCTACTTTGCTTTCTGCATCCTCTGCTCGCTTTTCCAGGACGGAACACTTGGAGGCACATTCATCTTTCACAGCTTGGATATCTTGCGTAGCTTTTTCTTTGGCTGTTTCAAGTTCCCTCTGTAGCCTCTCGTTTGTAGCTTTGAGTTCAGTCAGATTGTTCTCGTTCTCTTGCTTGATGGCATCAATCTCTGACTGTAGACCTTGGATCGTTTTGTTGAAGCGAGACACTTCGGCAGTATGCTGTTTCTGGCCCGTGCTAGCCTCCGAGTCAAGCCTCTGTACTGTACTCTGCAGGTTTGATACTTCTGCTTTATGGTCTTCCTTTGCCTTGTCAGCACTGGATCTCAGAGTTTGAATAGTAACTTTCAGATCAGCAATTTCGCTGGCATGCTGTTCTTTGATCCGACCAAGTTCTGTTTCCAGCGACAGAATCTTCTTCTGAAAATCGGCCACCTCAGCCTCATGATGCTGTCGAACTTTGATACTCTTCCTCTCGTACTCAGCAGTGGTCTGTTTCAGTTGATTGTCAATAGACCCGAGCTGTTCACCATACTGCTTTATAAGTTCATTTTTGGCGTGTTGGTGCTGTCCGTCTAGTGTTGCTATTTCTTGCGCATGATGTTTCTGAAGTGACTCGTTGATTTGCTGAATCCTAGTGATTTCCATAATACTTGTTTCCCGGGCCTTCCTGTGTTCAAGCTGCTCTTGCTCAAGCTTACTGTGCAATGTAACTAAATCCGATTCCAATTTCTGAACTGCTTGACTTCTTTCTTCGAGTTCAGCTTTAAGAGAATCGACCAATTCACGCGAGACACCTCTCTCAACACCATTCGTGATGATAGATATTTCCAGTCCTGGCTCACGGTCGATGGCACGAGTCATACGGCCGAAGTTGTCCTTGAGGAAGTCCACGAATGTCTTGTCAAAGTAAATCTCAGGTAGTCCACCCTCGTACTGCCCGCCCACCGTTTGTGGCAAGACCTCAAAATCCCGAACCATAGGCGATTCTCTAAATCTTGTTATCTTGTCGATATATTGCTCTCTGCCCAGTTGCTCAGCCAGTACCTGGTGCAAAGTTGTGCGAGGGATCGGTGAATCCTTTGAAGAGAACTCATAGAGGATTCCCAACAGGATTGTACACAGTCCGGACACAAGCACATTAGAAGCATAGCGATGTTTGATTTCCTGTAGTAAGCTTTGGATGCTGCTGCCTTCTCCTAGGAAATCATTGACGGCATCTGGCTCTTCAAAAAGCCAACCACAGAGCAGCATCAAGTATCCGAGGGAGATTCTTTCGTCATCACCTCTTTGCATGCCAGTAATCAGGTTGCCTACTATCGATTGAATGCACGTTATGACTTCTTCGCCACTCTCAGCATCGCCTTCGGTTACCCCCATGGCAATTACCTTCGCCTCGGCATTCTCAAAGACTAGGTGAAACATCAGAACAGAAGCCATCCATGTCTGATATGGATCGGCATTTCCGCGGGACTCGGGTGGGACTAGTAAAGCAGTCAAAATATTTGGGATTTTATCTTGTCCGCTCAAGTGACCATCAATAGCTCTGCGTAGAACATGCACGCGAATTCCAGCATGATTCGCGAAAAAGGCCTTGACACATTCGCAGGCAGCTAAACGTGCATCTAGAAGCTGTAAAGTGGCAGATTCAAGGCTTAGTTTCAGCAATGCTTCGATCACATTAATTCGTTGAAGTCCCTTGTTCGCTAGTTCTCCATTAGAGATGTTTTCTGTAGGCTGTGTACCCCAGAAGACCTCAACATCCCCAAACCTTTCCTGTAATGGCCGGTTTCCACGAATCAAATCAGCACATGTTGCCAGGGCCTAGATGAGTCAGTACCATCCAGCGAGACTAGGGCGACGCTATTTATAAACAAACCTTGGATGTGACATTAACACTGAACCTCTGACTAAAGGCTGTGCTTAAAACCTGCTCCATGACGCCACTATGCCAGAAGGCCATTTGGTTAGCAGGAGTGTTGACCCCACCCCGAGCTAGGAATAGCTGGATGATGACCAGTAAACCCCAGATGTTCTTATCGCGTTGAGCAAGGGTCCACTGCGGGGTGGGTTCATCGGACTCCTGCTCATGGTTGACATCAGCAAGGAGCTTTGCCAATTGCTTGACACATCCCGTCTCCCGAAAATAGGACTGGTTGGAAATATTGAGCCTCAAAAGGTTTGCGAGCAAAGAGAGGCAGTCTTCCGCAACTTCGGACCCATGTGACAAAGCGCCTTCTTTTTCTATTAGGGAAAATATGAGGTCAAACGCATTTTCGAAGGCTACGAGTTTTTGCAATTCTTCCGACGTAGGTGTTAGAGCAATAAGGAGCAGTAGGGCTTCTAGAAACGCGAAGACTGTTAGCAAAAGAGCTCCGAGGGTCTCATAACCGTCTCTTAGATCTCAAATTTTGCGTACCATTGCGTACTGGCTCCCGGGCATCGCTCAGAGCACTAACTAGCCTCGGAATGCCCAATGGGGCTGTTAGGATACACTCCTGCGTCCTCTCGGGTCGCGCACTAGAGATTTGGAATATCAATTGCAAAGAATACAGCCGGGAGTAGAAGTCGCGAGTGTCAAGAAGATCAAGGAGAGCTGTTATATTATCTTGTCGCTTTCGCTCCGTTAGCAACATAAGAAGTAGATGCATACTGAGATAACACACCTGAGTAAACTCATCGGATAGCCAGAGAGCTATTTCATCGGACGCCTCAGGCTAAGAAAATAAATCAGCACACCCAATTAGGCCACCCGGAACCAGGATAACCAACGCTACTCTCATCGGGGGAAAATAACATCAACAGGGACTCCAAGACCACCTTGATTGTGTCCACATCCTCTCGATCATTTCTGAGACAGTTGATCAATGGTCGTAAGGCACCTGATGCAACAGAGGCAGGGTAGATTTTTGCAAAACTTCTAAGGCCTTGAATTGCCGCCCGTCGGTCTTCCAGTAGCGTCGCGCTCTGCAGCCTATTACTTAGAGTGTTGATTGTATCCGTTGCCGTTTGTTTGGCCGGTGCCTGCGATTCGAGAATTCGAAACATCGTGATTGATTACTCGTAATATCATGATCACCACCAGCCGTGTGGGTACTAAATATTTAACATTGAACAAACTGAGAAACAAACCCTCCGAACGTTTGGGGGTAAGTTCATAAACAAGGTGAGTTGTTCACTCCAAAGCTACTCAAAGAACAATATTAGTTAGACCCGTCTGGGGCCAAACGTGCCAAGGGTCCGCTAAGCTTAACTCCGGAACCGCGATAAGAGAAGCGCCGAACACCGCATTCAAGCGTACTTCTTGACAGAGACTTTATCGCCCTTCCGACTCTACAAGGGCCGTCGTTCATCATCCTCGCGCGTCTGTTCCGTCTGGCGCAATTTCCTTTGATTCACAGTGTCCGTAGGAAGGGTGCTCTTACAATTCCAGTGAAGTCCGGATATTGACATTGCGACGGCCCATGGAGCCTGCACCGAGAATTATCTGAATCGCGATAATTTTGTCTTTTACTCCTACAATTTCTTTTTATACATCTCTATTCTTTATCCACCTTCCTTTCCCCTTCAGTTAGCCATCATGGGTGTTCCAGCGCTATTCCGTTGGCTCTCCAACAAATACCCGAAAATCATCTCGCCCGTCATTGAGGAGCAACCCTACGAAATCAATGGGGAACAGATTCCAGTCGACGCCACGCGCCCAAATCCAAATGGTGAGGAGATGGATAATTTATACTTGGACATGAATGGTATTGTCCATCCATGTACTCATCCGGAGGGAAAACCTCCACCGGCGAACGAGCAGGAGATGATGTTGGAGGTCTTCAAATACACCGATCGAGTTGTAAACATGGTTCGCCCCAGGAAGGTTCTGATGATTGCCGTCGGTATGTGGTGTCTTTTACTCAAAACAATATTCTGAAGAAGACACTTGCTAACAAAATTGTAAAGATGGTGTTGCACCACGAGCAAAGATGAACCAACAGCGCGCACGTCGTTTCCGCTCTGCTCAGGAGGCCAGAGAGACCGATGAGAAGAAGGAAGAATTCCGGAAACAGTTCCTCAAGAAGAGCAAAGGAGATCTAGAGGTTCAGGAAGAAGTCATACAGAAAACGTGGGACAGCAACGTCATTACCCCCGGAACGCCTTTTATGGACATTCTTGCTGCGTCTTTGCGCTACTGGATTGCTTACAAGCTCAACACAGACCCAGCTTGGGAAAAGGTTTGCCACTTGGATCCAATTTATTGAAAGCGTGTCTGACCCGTGCAGCTTAAAATCATTATTTCCGATGCAACGGTGCCGGGAGAAGGAGAACACAAAATCATGGAATTCGTCCGGTCGCAGCGAGCTGACCCAGAGCACGATCCGAATACTCGTCACGTTATCTATGGCCTGGTAAGCTTATCGAAAGAAAAATGGACAAATTGACACCGACAACTAACATTTCCTAGGACGCCGATTTGATCATGTTGGGTCTCGCAACCCACGAGCCTTATTTTAGAGTTCTTCGAGAAGACGTGTTCTTTCAGGAGTCGAAAGCTCGGACATGCCATCTGTGCGGTCAAACAGGTCATAAAGCTGAAGAATGCAGAGGTCAAGCAAAGGAGAAGAATGGGCAATTTGATGAAAAGGGTAAAGGTTCATCGCTCAAGCCATTTATTTGGCTTAATGTTTCCATTCTCCGAGAATATCTTGCTGTCGAGCTGTATGTTCCACATCAACCCTTTCCCTTCGACCTAGAACGGGCGTTGGATGATTGGGTCTTCATGTGCTTCTTCGTAGGAAATGATTTCCTGCCGCACTTGCCCTCTTTAGACATCCGTGAGAACGGTATCGATACATTGATAGCAATTTGGCGGGATAATATCCCTGTCATGGGAGGATACCTAACAAAGGATGGTCACGTTGATTTCAAAAACGCCCAATTGATCTTGCAAGGCCTTGCCAAACAAGAAGATGCCATCTTCCGCCGTCGTAGGCAAGTTGAGGAAAGAAAGGCTGCAAATGAGAAGAGGCGCAAGGAAGAGGCTCAGGCACGAGAGGAACGTGCCAGGAAACGCCGACGAAGCTCGCCTAATTACGAAGGCGCTGAGCCTCCTGCAAGCAACCGAGCCCGGGGTGGCGGCGGCGACGCAGCGCCGCCAAATGATCTGGAATTGATCACACCCGGTCGAGGAAACCTATCACGGGAAACGCGAGAGCTAACTCACAGCATGGTGGTAAACCGTGGAGCCGTCTATCGGGCTAATATGGCTAACAAGAGCGCTGCTGCCATCTTGAAGAGCAAACTCATGAAAGGTTCAGAAGATGGTGATGCCGCGGAAGAATCCAGTCCTATACCAGATGCAGACGGACCTTCGGACAACAAGTTAGAACCAACATCGCCATCCGTTCTTGGCAAAAGAAAACCAGATGAGCCAGAGGGCGAGACGGAAACACCGGGCAACGACACGGAGTCTACTCCTAAACCACCCAAGAACGATGAGATGCCTCCTGATACTGTCCGCCTTTGGGAGGAAGGCTATGCTGATCGTTATTACGAGCAAAAGTTTGGCGTCGATCCTCAAGACATAGAGTTCCGTCATAAGGTAGCGCGAGCGTACGCTGAAGGCCTTGCGTGGGTCCTTGAATATTATTTCCAAGGTTGCCCGTCATGGACCTGGTACTATCCTTATCATTATGCACCATTTGCGGCTGACTTTGTGGATATTGGAGATATGGAGCTATCGTTTGAAAAAGGAACACCCTTCAAGCCATTTGAACAGCTCATGGGAGTCCTTCCAGCTTCATCAAACCACGCTATTCCCGAAGTGTTCCACAGTCTCATGCAGGATCCCAATAGTGAGATTATCGATTTCTACCCAGAAGATTTTGCTGTGGATTTGAACGGCAAAAAGTTCGCTTGGCAGGGTGTCATTCTGCTACCGTTTATCGATGAGAAGAGACTTCTGGCCGCCATGGAAAAGAAATACCCTCTGCTTTCCGACGAAGAGAAAGCTCGCAATACTGTGGGCCGAGACGTGTTGCTACTATCAGACGGTCATCCACTATACCAAGACCTAGTCGCCAATTTCTATTCCAAGAAGCAAGGTGCTCCAAAGTACAAGTTAAATATGCGTATAAGCGAAGGGTTAGCGGGTAAAGTCGAACGCAACGAGACATATATCCCCCACAGTTCGTTGGTATCTTCACTCGAAGAGTACGGCATGCCTACTTTGGACGATGACCGGTCCTTAACGTGAGTTTCTATAATTTGCTCCGTCTGTCTCCAACTTCTGCTACGGCTGGCTAATATTCTTATAGGGTCAATTACGAGATCCCCAAGTCATCTCACATTCACAAGTCTATGTTGCTTCGAGGCGTCAAATTCCCTCCCCCCGCGTTAGACAATGCAGACATCCAGGCGACCAGATCTAAGGCTCAGCACTCGGGCCGTTCCTTCGGGGGCGCACCACTTCGCAATGGCCATGGAAATAGAGGCGGTCGGATAAATTACGCAGGCGACCGACCCAATCCGTTTGCCGCACATCTTGATCCCAGCTTCATGCCTCTGGGTAATACAGGCAACCAAATGCCTTCTGGTTGGATTCCCCCAGCACCAGGGTCTGGGAATTTCTCCAGGGGTCCTCCGCCTCCACCACATGGAGGAGCGTCTCATCAACAGCGGAATAATTATGGTTCAGGATACCCCCAGCCACAAGGCTATCAACAGGCGAACTATGGCCGAGGAGACTACTATGGGCGAGGTCAGCAGGGGCATCAGCACCAGGGATTCCATGGCAGCCAGCCTGGTCAATATAGCGGGCGATCGTCCGGCTACGGGGGGCAGGAGCATCGGGGCGGAGGCCATCAACGAGGAGGATACCAAGGCCATGGTCAAGGCCGGGACTACTACTCTTCTCGGAATCAGGGGGGATATGGTCGGTATTAAACCCGCCTTCTCTAGTTAGATGCTTCTTGGCAATTTTTGTATACCTTTCGTGTACGTTTTGTTCTTGTATCTTTTGATATCGTTAAAGGAGTTACACTGGATACCAGCAAGGGAAATATGTGAAAAGCGTCTCGAAAGAGAGAGGGAAAAAAACAAAGTCAACAGAAAGAATAAAACATGGGCTCAGAAAAGCTATGTGATGACATTTGGAACTACAAATCGTAGAGCAATCGAATATGGTATGATCGATGTATGCAGGATATATACCCAAAGGAGTAAGCGGTGCGAGGCTCGGAAAGCCATAAACGATGGCAAAAAGCGTAAGTCTGGGGCGACATCGGAGAGCGGAAACGGTGAGTCAATTTATCTTGATCTAGTGGAATTTTTGGTAGAAACACCACCGCCTCTTCCACAATAGAGCTACGACACGCTCTCTTTTTTTTCGCTGTTTGTTCTGTTCTCTCTCTATTAGAGCGGCTATAGTCAGATTTCCTTAGGTAATCTGTCGGCGATTGCTTTTTTTTATCTTATCGTCTCTCTTATACACCCTCTTTTTCCGAGCCCGCCCCGCTCCAAATCTTACGGACGAGTCATCGCTCAACGTGCGATTCCTTACAATCTCTACGCTTGTAATCGGGCGTCGGACGAACACCTGGAGTTCTTAGGTCTATTCACAGCATGAACTAAAAGGAGATATTAATTGCTTCCACGTTGAATCGCCTGTTGCAGCCCCACTTGGTTACAAATTCAATTCCTTAAAACTTCAGCAATGACCGAACCGACCAAGATAGAGATCTTGGGGCGTGAGAGTATAGTCGCTGATTTCGGGCTCTGGCGCAACTATGTCGCAAAGGACCTGATTAGTGGCTGCCCCTCCACAACTTACGTCCTCATCACCGATACGAATATTGGATCGATTTATACCCCCGGATTCCAAAAATCATTTGAAGATGCCACTGCCACAGTTTCACCTGCGCCACGGCTGTTAGTGTACAATGTCCCTCCGGGAGAGGTCTCCAAATCCCGGCAGACTAAGGCAGATATTGAAGATTGGATGTTGAGCCAAAGCCCCCCGTGTGGCCGCGATACCGTAGTCATTGCGCTGGGCGGAGGTGTCATTGGAGATCTGACTGGATTTGTGGCTTCCACCTATATGCGTGGTGTTCAATATGTCCAGGTTCCGACGACCCTTTTGGCCATGGTGGATTCGTCAATTGGAGGAAAGACTGCAATTGATACTCCACTAGGAAAGAATTTAATCGGTTCCATCTGGCAACCGACAAGGATCTACATTGACCTGGAATTCTTGGAAACGCTTCCCGCCAGAGAGTTCATCAACGGCATGGCTGAGGTCATCAAAACGGCTGCCATTTCTAGTGAAGAAGAGTTCACTGCGCTGGAGGACAACGCTGAGGCGATTTTGACTGCTGTCCGACGTGAAACAAAGCAGGGACAGCGTCGATTTGAAGGGATTGCGGATATCTTGAAAGCAAGAATCCTCGCATCTGCGCGTCACAAGGCCTTTGTTGTCTCCGCAGATGAGCGAGAGGGGGGTCTCCGGAATCTTCTGAACTGGGGCCACTCCATTGGCCATGCTATCGAAGCAATTCTCACTCCTCAGGTTCTTCACGGAGAGTGTGTTGCTATCGGTATGGTAAAAGAAGCAGAGCTCGCCCGGCATCTCGGCATTCTCAAGGGTGTTGCAGTAGCACGTGTTGTCAAGTGCATTGCCGCTTACGGGTTGCCCACGTCGTTGAAAGATTCGCGCATTAGGAAACTCACTGCTGGAAAGCATTGCTCCGTCGATCAGCTGCTTTTCAACATGGCTCTTGACAAGAAGAACGATGGTCCGAAGAAAAAGATCGTTCTTTTGTCGGCTATTGGACGCACTTACGAGCCGAAGGCTAGCGTGGTCCCCAATGAGGACATCGGTGTTGTTCTTGCTCCCAGCATCGAAGTACACCCTGGAGTACAGCCAGCGTCTAATGTTGTTTGCCTCCCTCCCGGCTCAAAGAGTATCTCTAACCGAGCTCTTGTCCTTGCTGCGCTGGGTTCAGGAACTTGCCGTATCAAGAACCTACTACATTCGGACGACACTGAAGTTATGCTGAATGCTTTGGAAAGACTCGGCGCCGCCACTTTCTCCTGGGAAGAGGAGGGTGAAGTGCTTGTAGTAAATGGCAAAGGTGGAAACATCCAGGCCAGCCCTTCTCCACTTTACCTCGGCAACGCAGGCACTGCCTCAAGGTTCCTCACCACTGTTGCAACCCTTGCGACTGCCAGCAGCGTAGACTCAAGCGTTCTCACCGGAAACAACCGCATGAAGCAACGGCCCATTGCCGACCTAGTAGATGCTCTGGCAACCAATGGAGCATCAGTCGAATATATGGAACGTAAAGGCAGTCTTCCTCTCAAGATAGCTGCCTCTGGCGGATTTGCAGGGGGAAGAATTAATCTTGCTGCTAAAGTGTCGTCTCAATACGTGTCGTCCTTGCTAATGTGTGCTCCGTATGCTAAGGAGCCTGTCACATTAAAGCTGGTGGGTGGTAAGCCAATCTCTCAGCCATACATTGATATGACCACGGCAATGATGAGATCCTTTGGCATCGATGTCCAAAAGTCCACCGCTGAGGAGCACACCTACCACATTCCTCAAGGTCGTTACATTAACCCTGCCGAGTACGTTATCGAAAGCGATGCCAGCTCTGCAACCTATCCTCTGGCAATTGCAGCCATTACTGGAACGACATGTACCGTTCCTAATATTGGGGCCAAATCGCTTCAAGGTGATGCCCGTTTTGCTGTCGAAGTCTTGGAGCCGATGGGTTGTACTGTCAAGCAGACTGACACTTCGACCACTGTCATCGGACCGGCCGACGGTGTCCTGCGTCCGCTGCCAAATGTGGATATGGAACCTATGACAGACGCGTTCCTTACAGCGTCTGTACTCGCTGCTGTTGCCCGTGGAAATGGCGATAACCATACCACTCGCATCTATGGAATTGCAAACCAACGTGTAAAAGAATGCAATCGCATTAAGGCCATGAAGGACGAACTCGCCAAATTTGGTGTCGTCTGTCGGGAGCACGATGATGGTCTTGAGATCGATGGTGTTGACCGTACAGCACTTCGGCAGCCGGCTGGGGGCATTTTCTGCTATGACGATCACCGTGTTGCCTTCAGCTTCAGTGTACTCTCTCTCGTGACCCCTCAGTCGACCCTCATCTTAGAAAAGGAATGTGTCGGCAAAACATGGCCGGGCTGGTGGGACACTCTGAGGCAAAAGTTTTCAGTCAAGCTCGAGGGTAAAGAATTGAAAGAAGAGGAATCTTCACCTACTTCTCGTGCCGGCAAGGCCAGTGCTTCGGTCTTCGTGATTGGAATGCGTGGCGCTGGAAAAACTACCACTGGACGCTGGGTTGCTAAGACCATGAACCGGCCATTCGTCGACCTTGATACTGAATTGGAAAAAATTGAAGGCCAAACGATTCCGGACATTATCAAGCAACGCGGCTGGCAAGGCTTCCGGGATGCCGAGCTTAGTCTCTTGCAACGCACTCTAAAGGAACGTCCAACTGGCTATGTCTTCGCTTGTGGTGGAGGTATAGTTGAGATTCCGGAGGCCAGGAAGTTGCTCGCCGATTATCATAAAAACAAGGGTAACGTCATGCTTATTATGCGTGATATCAGGCAAGTGATGGATTTCCTCTCCATTGACAAGACCCGCCCGGCTTACGTGGAGGATATGATGGGCGTATGGTTGCGCAGGAAGCCATGGTTTCAAGAGTGCAGCAACATCCAGTACTACAGCCAACACGCCAGTGCGGGTAAGCTCACTAAGGCATCGGAGGATTTCACTCGTTTCTTGAAGGTTGTCACCGGCGAGGTAGACAACCTTAGCATTATCAAGCGAAAGAAGCATTCCTTCTTCGTATCCTTGACTTTGCCCGACTTGCGAACCGCCAGCGATATTCTAGAAAAGGCATGCGTGGGGTCCGACGCCGTGGAACTCCGTGTCGATCTATTAAAGGACCCGGCATCGGATAGCGACATCCCATCGGCCGACTATGTAGCGGAGCAGCTGTCTTACTTACGCAGTTGCGTTTCCCTTCCATTGATATTTACCATCCGGACTAAGAGTCAAGGTGGTCGTTTCCCCGATGATGCTCACGATGCTGCAATGGAGCTGTACCGCCTCGCAATCAGGTCCGGAAGTGAATTTGTGGATCTCGAAATCGCTTTCCCTGACGAAATTCTCCGCACCGTCACGGAGATGAAGGGTCACTCGAAGATCATCGCATCACACCACGATCCCAAGGGCGAACTGTCATGGGCGAATATGTCTTGGATGAAGTACTACAACAGAGCTCTTGAGTACGGCGACGTCATCAAGCTTGTAGGCGTCGCAAAGAGTCTTGATGATAATACGGCGCTCAGGAAGTTCAAGTGTTGGGCAGAGGAAGCTCACGAAACTCCGTTGATCGCGATTAACATGGGGGACAACGGACAGCTCAGCCGTATTCTCAATGGTTTCATGACCCCTGTGTCACACCCTAGCCTGCCTTTCAAGGCTGCTCCTGGCCAACTCTCTGCGACTGAGATCCGCAAAGGGCTGTCCTTGATGGGAGAGATCAAGCCAAAGAAGTTTGCAATCTTTGGTACTCCCATCTCAGCCTCTCGCTCCCCGGACCTCCATAATACCCTCTTCTCCCAGTCAGGCCTTCCTCACGAGTATGGCCGCTTTGAGACGGCAAACGTCGAAGATGTAAAGGACTTCATTCGATCTCACGACTTTGGCGGTGCTTCCGTAACAATTCCTTTGAAGCTGGACATCATGCCTTTGCTGGATGAGGTCGCACCCGAAGCCGAAATCATTGGCGCTGTGAACACTATCATTCCCGTCTCCGAGAAAGGCAAACCGGTGCGCTTAATCGGATACAACACCGATTGGCAGGGAATGACCCTGTCCCTCCGTAACGCCGGTGTCCAGACTACCAATCAAGATGCCAGTGCTCTCGTTATTGGAGGCGGTGGTACGGCTCGCGCCGCTATTTACGCTCTCCACAGCATGGGATTCTCTCCCATCTATGTTATTGGACGATCGCCCGCTAAGCTCCAGGGCATGGTCTCGACCTTCCCTACCGGCTACAATATCCAAGTCGTCGAGAGCCCGGAAGCATTGAAGACAGTCCCGAGCGTGGCCATCGGCACCATTCCTGCTGACAAGCCGATCGACCCCGTTATGCGTGAGACACTCTGCCACATGTTTGAACGCGCCCAAGAAGCCGACGCCGATGTCGTCAAGACTGGAGAAAAGGCGCCCCGCGTGCTTCTCGAGATGGCGTACAAGCCATCCGTAACAGCATTGATGCAGCTAGCTTCCGATTCTGGTTGGAACACTATTCCTGGGCTCGAGGTCCTAGTTGGTCAGGGATGGTACCAGGTAAGCTTTGATTCCCCATGCATACTGCCAGGAAAGACGGCAGACACTGACTATGTATACAGTTCAACCACTGGACTGGGATTTCTCCCATCTACGAAGATGCAAGGGCAGCCGTCCTTGGCT
This sequence comes from Aspergillus alliaceus, assembly GCF_009176365.1. Classification (NCBI taxonomy): domain Eukaryota; kingdom Fungi; phylum Ascomycota; class Eurotiomycetes; order Eurotiales; family Aspergillaceae; genus Aspergillus; species Aspergillus alliaceus. The sequence goes on along the minus strand of NW_022474689.1, from coordinate 818,213 downwards.
CTCCCAGCTCTACTTAGACGTGGATAGGATGGAAACTTTTATTCTACGCTTCCTTTTTCAACAAAAGCGCTATTTTAGATAGTATTAGGTACAGGGTATTAGATACAATAAAAGGTGCTTCGCGTCCATGATGGTAGCAATCCAATATGTGTGAACTTTGTGCTTCAACGACGCCTTCTCCTCTTAATGATGTCTCCTCCAATGTCCCTTTACTTATTATACCATAACAGTGATTTCGATATGTTCATGCCATCGCTTAATTCAGACCGCTTTCCTTCACCCACCGGGGCTTTAGTCTACACCGCTAGCGTAATTGTTCACATCGAGGCCATAACATGTTATATTCTAGATTCAATCTTTATATATCAGTCTAATCTAGCATGCAAGAAAGTCTATCTTCCCGAACTGTATTTCAAACCCGTTATCATAAAGTAACAATGAACTCACTTCCTTCAAAAACTAAGTCATCACTCGAATAAAACCATACCCCTGTGTTCCTAGGGTAGCCAGGAAACCAGGAGGGGGATGGGGAGGATATACCGCCCCTAAGATGACTTTTGATAGGCATTTTTGCCGGCGATAGAAATCTCGCAGCGGACAGTCTTTCATATATAAAAGCAGTGGTGACATCGAGGTTTCTGTCGCAGGTATAGTAGTTGATTATGTTGCTTCAATCTGGCAACCAGCCACTAAATTTGGCATTCGAGTGGCTTGATTGCGAAGACTGATCCCCGGGCGGGATATGTATCACTCATTCTGCAAATATAATGACCATTGCGGGAATTAACATTCCCGATTAATCCACTCTGGGGTATCAGACTCTGTTGAACCTGCGTCCAGCTTCAATATCAGTCAGTCATCCGTCGAGCGCTCACTGGGCCTGTTATGGTCCCCGGTCTCGGATATGAACCATTCCGAATGTTGAAAGTTGTTGATAGCTGTTAAACAAGAGTCGCGGCAGGAGTGCCGCCAAAGGGAATTTTTCAACAAATAGAGCGATTGCTAATCTCTTCAACGGGGAGTGATAGCATGTCATATTGACGAACTCGATAGCCTTCTTGGCTACCCGTTCTTTTCTCTCGTGTTCTATCACCATCTGAATCAGGACGAGTTTCAGGTGAAAGATTCCATATTTGTTTGGCGCCGCCATTGCGATCTGGCAGCAGATCCTGCAAAATATGAGAGCAGTGGCTTCCAAGGGAGAGAAGCCAGCTATCACCGAGTCTGTAGTCTGGCAAGGAATCCCACAAAACGCAGGGTTTCTTTGCTATTAGAACGCCGAATAATACGGGAGTGGTCGAACACATAGACAGATGAACAGAATATACAGTACGAGTGTCCTTATAGAGACACATGGTCAGGTAACAAGAAGATTACGGGCGGTCTAATTGGAGCGTTGCCGAAGGATCGCAGAAAAAGCTTCAGGGACACCACCCGGGTCCCTGCAGCCATGATTATCCCTGTTGCATACCACTGGTAGTGCGTCCCCAATCAAGTCCCTCTATGACTTGGATCATCATTCGGACTTGACTTTTCAAACGGGCTACCGTCTCCATAATCCATTTCAGGTTGCAGCGACCCGTTTCCGTTGCCGTTTCACCTGTCTTCTGTTGCATAACTTCTGCGTACTGGATCTCTCGCACCGAGTTCCCTAAGAGGTCCATGATTGTATCCACATGGCCGAGAGATGAGACCACGAGTAAACTCTTGTGCGCTCGATCCTCTTCCTCGGACAGTCGAAAGGATCCTAATCCCAAACGTGCATTGGAGACATACCACGCACCATTCCTGGCCACCTGAAGGAATATATTCGTCAGGTGTTGGAGGGAAACCATAGTCATTATAAAACGGGTTGAGTCCTTCGCGCAGAATGTACAGGAGACCTCTTGCCTAATTTGCTCACATGTTCGACGGGACAGTTCTAGGATAGAACCCAAAACCATTTGGTCAACGTCATCTTGAGCCCCGTAAAGCTCAGCAATGCAGAGAAGTTGTGCTCTCAAACAGTTACATCTGGTCGAACGGGGCCGGGTACCCAAGTCGAAAGGACTTGGTGGGAAACTAAAGTTGGAGAGACCCGTCGAGGAACTCCATTCATCATCCGTCGAGCTGCTGGAGCCCAAGCCCATGCCAAGCAATATATCTGACGACAGGAGTAGGTTGGATGGAGGATCCGTCAAAGCGGTTAATGGATGGTTAATATTAAGATCACCCTGTGGGGTCCAATCCGGGGTTAGCGGAGGCATTCGAAGTGGGGTGTTGGCAGACATACAGATACTTGCAGTAAGGAGCTGTGGTTCGGTCCAGTTGTAAAACAATGGGCCGCGAGAGAGGGATCTGTATCGCATCTAGACAAGGTATCGGTTGGGACGGGTCGTGAAATGGGCAACGTGGGAGGGTTTATCCCATTGGTCAGGCCCAGGTCTCTCGAGCCTCCACGGCCATGACTGTTGGCCGAGGGAGGAGAAGCTTGGGCGACTGGCTTTTGCACTCTATTCGCCTTCAGTCTTCCGTTCCGCAAAGAGACACTATAGTGACAGATTGTGCCATTGTTTCCGCAGCGTTGGCATGGACTGCCACCTGTGCATTTGACCCGAGAATGACGACAAGCGTCACAAGCGGAACAGAGACGGGGTGATGAACGTCGGGATGAGGCCTCGGTGGTTTTCCAACTTGAGGATAGATGGCTGGGAACTTCCGATGAAGTGACCATGGTAGTCTGTATACATGTATGTATGTATGTATAATAGGCTGTGGATCATGGATGGGGTGAGAAGAGAGGTCCGCGGAGACAGCAAAGTGAATAGGCAATTTATAGATCGTGACCACGATAGCCCTAAAGGAGATCTGACATTTCGCATGTAAAAATATTTATTCAGCAGTAGTTATGAAGTATGCTCCAGATCCATTGAATAGAAATGGGTTGCATCTCATTCTACAGGGCAATCGGGGACTGTTCCCTTTTCACCTTAAATAATTCTAGATTAAACCATGCAATATACACATCAACAAGCTCTGATTGGTCTGATTGGCATCTTGGGACCCGCTCTCCTCTCTCTGTTTCGACGAAACGGTTTTCAATTCAGGGCCCATCATGTCCAAACTCTATTGTCCCTCATCTGCACGTTCATCAGTTGGCGTCAACGCCATCAGGACACCTCTTATTGGCTTTTCTTCGACGCCTAGTCCACCCTGGATTGTCTCACAGCGGACCGGGTCACCGGGTGGCGGCAGGGCCGTTCGTAGACAGGCGCGGTGGAACGAAGGATCCAGCATCCGGAGACTTGAAGAGGGCAAATTTTGATTGACTGCGGAGGCTGGAGTAATTCAAAGGTAAGCCTTAGGAGGATCCGAACCCTAGTCGCCATGGGTGAATATATGCACATCAAGTCTCCAATGAAACATGCAGCTGGAATCGGAAGCAGAAAACAACCCGAACTTCCTCATGGCGCTAAAGGTCTTTTTATGAGCTCGATGCATTTCGCCTTCACGCTAGAAGCACATGGTTCATTCTGAAATGTCCTCAAATCATAGGACTATTAATGAGTCGATCCGTTTTATTAACATGCGCCCCAAGCGTAGCAATATCGTTAGGCATCCCAGGCAGCTGTTTCCGCTGTGCCATTCCCTGTCTTCGCTTAACTAACAGCTCGGTTGAAAGGATTCAGGCTTGACCCACTCCTCCGGCTGAAATCAAAGCGGCCTAGCCTGTCCGGCTGAAGAATAAGATGGTTTGCTGGCAAAGGTCCGGCCATGTTGATCAACAATATGCTTATCGTGGGAAGAGTTTGAATAACGCCTTCCTGACTATCCGTGCCGAGCGACTTCCAGACCTTACTGACCCTAGGAGTATACAGATGGCAGTTTCGAATAAGCCATGGTCTCGACCAAGGAAAACAAGTTAATGAGTGTGGGTAAGGCAGCAAAAGGAATGATTACGACTCTTGTGTATACGTTTGTAATTCTACTTAGATATTACACCATCCAATATCTACAGTACTATGTATGTACATACAGTTGATCCAGGGCGCAACAGTCCGCGCGTACTTTACTCCGTAGATCGAGCAACGGCTGGCTTGTTGAGGCCGGCTTGGCGAGTCGCATAAATAGACAAGACAAAGCGTAAGGTTGTTTGAAAAATAATACAAAAATAATAATAGTAATAATAATAAATAAACAAATACAGAAATCAAAAAGAAAAAAAATAAAAAAATAAAAAAAAAGCTGTCTCAGTCTTCCATAGGCAACGACAGCTTCTCACCCAAGGAAATCCGCCTTCCCTTCCTCCCGAATTAGAAAAGGATTAGCATGAATCAATCCCTCATCTACCTCCCCAATCTATGGCTTTTCACACGATTTAAAGGATTATCTTCGGAGAAACAAGGTTAGCGAATCATAGAATGATGGTACCCACTTTCCCCAGCTCCATTGGCCCCTCTATCCCGATATATAGATTAGTATTATTGTATCGAACGTGGCAAATATGGTGTTAGGGCTATTACACGTGACGAATCCGGTGTGCGTATATATGTACTAGGATGCAAGTATTCTTGATTAGTCTTGCCCCTAAATGGATCCTCAGGCTTCTACCGTAGACAATCAATGGACTCCGGGATATTATAGAGAAGCTAAGGTTTTAGAGGAGGGGGAAGAAAATCTCTTGCAAGTGATCTACGTTATCGGCAGGATTTAATGAGGTGTTGTCTTCTCCGCGGGTCCGGAGCCGACGAGCGAAACTGCCCATTCATCAAAAGTCCTCAGCTTCACCAAACCCCAATAAATTTCTCAACGTCCAAGTTCTTACAGGTATTCCGCAGACCTCAACAGGTTGCGAGTTCTGTGTGGGGACTCAGAATCTTATATACTATATGCCGGCAAAAGTACAGTAAAAGCTAGTAGGTATACCTCCAACTGATGTTCACCAAAGGTTCAGGGTAGAGGGGAGGGAAGAACTTCATAGCTTCATGTCTCACCTTTCATTTTCCGTTTAAGGTCAAGCCTTGCCCGAAGGCTAGTTCTTCAGAGATGTGCTAGGCGTCTTGAAAAGCCGAGGCAGGCGGATACTATCACTAGCTTGTCTAAGCCATGAAACCCCCGGTGGGTTCAGCGGGACGTTGATTCCGCAAAAACGCCAAGCCAGACCGGTGTATCTCCTGCGAAGGTGGGTTCAATTTGATTTCCCTAGTGGACAGGGGATATGGCTATGTGAAGAGCAGAAATAAGGTTGAAGGGTACCTGAAACCGAGATCTTCAGGCTCAAAGTCTGTTCTGGCAGGCGATCAACAGCTGGGCGATGTCGTTTCTACGTTTTATCCTTCTATCTTATTTTTTTTTTCGATCGGTCCCGGGTCCTATCTATCTTTCTTTTTCTTTTCGTCTCTCTTTCCCCTTTTTAGTTCAATCCTATCTCAAAGCATCGATGGTGAAAATAGAGCCAGACCCGACAGCATCCGGTCAGATCCCTGTAGATCGCGAAAAGGGTACAGGTCGCTAACTGAATTGGGACGCTTGCATTACTAGCCAGTCTATCGTGCTCATTATAGTCACATTCAGTGTCCTCCAATCAAAGCAATTACCGGTGTAGAGAGCTGGCACATTGATTAAATGCTTTGAGGCGGTCAAACCTGGACGTGACAAGCTGACAATGGCTTCTTGTCATCTGATGCATTCAAAGAAGAGTGGAGAATCAATATTGAAGTACTCGTCGTTATAGTAAAGTATGCGAAACATCTTGTCGATCTACTCTTGGCCGACGATAGAAAAGGGCGCAGTTATGCGGAATATAAAACGTGGCCTTTTAGCGCTATATGGCTTACTGTCTACTTTAGCTGCTTAGCGCTTAAATCATAAATACCCTAGTATAGTATTAGTTTAAAACAATTATTATGACATATACCAAGTGCAAAGAGGTAGACTTCTCTCTCCTCTACTCCGTCGATCTCTATAGCCACAGTCAGTCATATGGGCCATATTTGATCAGCAGAAGAGGATCGGTACGATACCGTATTTTGAAGTTAATGTCCAAAATAAAAGCGTCAATATCTTCCAGTTGTTCCCTCTGAAATGCAGAAGGCAGATCTAGGACATCCCGTGAGGCAGTACGAGATCCAACCGCCTCGTAAGAGGTGATGATCTTCCTGATCTAGTAGGCTCATCGCGGCAAATAAGCCAACATCCAAGGCGAAAAAAACATTATATTGAATAGCAGGAAGTTATTAGGAAGGAATTTACTTTGGAACCATGAATAAAAATCATAGGCTAGCAGGGAAATTCGAATTTAGTGGCCTATTCTATGGCAAGAACAGGACGAAACATAAGAGTTTAATCTATGAAGGGCCCTGAAGCAATCTGGTTATGCAAACGTTTGCTCCATTTCGTAGTTAGTGATCACAGACCGGCCTTCCATCCTCAATCTCCTCAGCAAATTATGACAAATGGAATGTTTTAGCAGCAGACACTGATATTCAGTAGGCTCGCTATGGCCGCCTGTCAACATCATTCAAATACTCGAATACACACACAGAGAAAGAATAGGCAACCATCCTACCATGCTTCTTTTTAGTAAAGATTGACCCTTAGTACCGCAGTCGGCAGCCCCAAAACTTTCCTTCACACCCCTGAGGTCACTATGTTTCTTCTCAGTATGATCCTGTGCTCTAGAAAATCCAGATCATGAGGGAGAAACCTCGGAGAATCCAGCGATCTAGTGAAACCGGGCATGACCAGATTTGGGGTAGCCTCGCATATGCTAAGAGCTCCAGTGCAGAAGCAGATAGACCATCACGATCCTGGCTGAGGTGGAACACTTCTGGACCGTTAGAGACCAGAGGGGAAGTTCTACCCCCACTCAGTTAGGGCCACAAGATCAGCGTGATCTACAAAGTCCCTCAAAGCGTACTTTATAATTACTGCCCATAAAGTTATGCCGTAGTTGCCTCGGACAGAATCAAGTTGAGCATTGGCATTCTCTGCCAATTCATTGGCCCCCACTTCTTCCTTCTACCCCGCTAAAAAGTATAGTAGGTCCGTCTGTCATGATACTCCCCAGAGATTATCAGAAGCCCTAATTCATATTTGAGCCACCCCGGTAATCGAGCATCTACGTTTGGATTATATGGTTTGTAGCATGCAATGAATGCCTCTCGTGTTCAACACTTCGCTCCCGTATGGTGTAAACACGTATTCATATTATAGGTTTTGTCGGCAGGCATTGCAGCCTAGAAATAACAGAACGACGGCTAATGTGAGTCCTCAAAATCATTCTTTCCTCTTTGAAAGGGTGTCATGGCTAATGATTTACAGCATAATAAATCCAAGCGTTCGAACGTATGGAGTTCTTAATACTTGGAAAATTCCATTCTGACTCAATGTCATCGAAGCATGACTATCTCTAACCACCGAGATCGAAAATATCATTGGGTACTATAGGTATATAATATGCACAGTTATGTTGAAGGTATTTGTCTCTTTTTTGAGTTGTCGATTTTTTGATATATCCTGCCCTCATTACAATGGGCACAACAGTGGCCTTAAAAGGCACATCACACCCCTAACAAACCCCATCTACTCTTAATACCCCTGATAATTCGTATTATATGAAACAGTACCGCCCAATATTTAAGTACAATTTCTTAGAGACTACACATTTGCTTAACTTCTTATCTCCATCTCCTTCATACTCCAGTTTCCAAAGACTGCACTTAGCTCTATCTGAAAGAAGGAACAAGTTATTTCATCTTGTTGGGACTCCACCCTCTCCATGTGCATACCTCTACCAGCTATTTAACCCCTACTATAAATCTTCACATACCATTCTATTCGCGACTATGTGTTGCTTCCCTTGACATAATACCTCCCCAGCTTTTAGCAGCGAATGAATTTAACTAACAGTATACAGTAACCGACACATTCTTCCGACTATCTATATGGAATCATCCACCGTGCTAAGTGACGAAGCCTGTCGTCTGTTCATCGATCGATAAGGCAAAGGTTCGCCAATAATATGGTATATGAGCTATTCCAAACCTGTGTCGTATATCTACCTTCGTATCTCCGCGCCAAGAGGAAACACTTTTTACAATCATCGTACAGCCAAATCATACACATCAATATATAACTATTCTTGTCCTTATTCGAAATCGCTGTACATCATCGCATAGTCTACGTTTCAGGCCTTACACATCAATTACACGCACCCCATCACAACAATATTGACTATGAAAGTCCTTCAGGAGCTTCTTTTTGTTTGTGGTACACCTTATTTATCTTTATGGATTGAAAGTATGGGTTAACCATATCTAATACGAGACAGAGGCCCATGACACTACCGATAGTAGTAAGCCTCAAGCCAATATTTGCCTTGATGACCAGATAGTCTCTAGCAAGTGTTTCTTAAGGTAGAGGACCATTTCCAAGGAACACTGACTCGCATGTTAGTAATTGTTCACACTCAGGCTTGTCAAGTGTTTCTTTCCTTCACGTAAGTCTCCTTTGAATGTGTTACGAGCCCATAATGGCAACAAATAGAGGCTCAGACGAAGAAAAATGGATGCTATTCTACCCACTGACAATCCCAAAGACATTTAGCAAAGGCGCATCATTAGCGCTCCAAACCAACAGGCTAGCAGGGATTATGGAATATTACTAGAGATATGATTCTGATTCAGGCGCCACCCTTAGTTTTGTATCCCTGACTGCTGCAACGGTGTCAGATCGAGACCAGGATACGAATCCCTTCGCCATCTTACCCGATCAGATTACCTTCAGTAATCTCACCCAACTCAAGTTTTAACAAATATTATGATTCTCTCGAGCTCACTTTACGGAACTCTCTTTGTCATTCCACGGAACCATCAATTAGGTCCGATGTTATTTGGCATACCCCCGATTGGTTCCAGGCACCAGATCACCCGACGCACCGCCATGTAAAAGGCACCTTTATTTTGTCTGCATTTTAGATGGTTCAATCAATAAAACAGTTTCCAGCTTCTTCTTATCTAATATAACAGATAAACCACCTCTTTTCGGTATAAGCAGTATACCAACCCCTCCTCTTATACCCCAAAGACCAACAGTCAGGCTATCCGTATATCAGCAACTCTCCCTTCTAGCAAAACGCCAACTTTCGCATCCGTAAAAGTTCCACTTCGCTAAAATCAGAATAAAAAGCCAACCGTAACAAGTGTTCTTGAGAAGTGAAGTTAAAACTCGAAGATATAAATCTAGCCACGATCCTCTAAGCCGCACATCCGATCCAATAAAGACGTCCATCTGTCCTTTTCGTATCCATGGCACATCACAAACCCACTTTTGGTAGCCAAAGGCAGTTTCAATGCATTCTAAGAATTATCCTGAATACTCCATTTCTGTTTGCAGGCTGTCAGAAGTACTTGGGTAGCATACCACCGGGAGAGACGATTGCGGTGGTTAGTCTACCATTTATCTAGGGTTGTTCGTGTTAAGTTGAAGGGAATTTGATATTCATATTCTGGTGTGAATCAAGTCCCTTGGTATGTTACTGACTTATTTAAGTGTTTTAAAGTTAAATGTCTTTATCTTCTTTCTTTTTGAGATTGTTTGATATCTTTGGTTTTAAACTATATATTGGGCTAAGCCGGGATATGGGAGGTGGCTTGGATTAATGGGACTGTATGCGGCTGTTCCTGGGTTGGCTACGAGGTGTTCAATTATTTCTGACGGGGAAAGAATAGATGCGGATTCGACTACAAATGAGTCGCACTGTCATTTCTTTGGATGGATCTCACTGGATGGCTGGGTCCATAGATCACTATGGTCTCGCTCCGTTGTCTTCCAATCGTATCTGTTCATCACTTCGACTGCCGACATGCCTGTTCGGTTTACGATGGTCCGCGGCCATTCGGGATCTCGGAAGGATAGTTGTTGGATTGCGATGTCGAGAGCGCGACTCGTTCTGCAGGGACAGATAGGATGGTATGTAGAAGAAAGAGCGTCCAGGCTTCGACATTTTAGAATTATGCATGATCGGATGGTATAAAGATTTGTAAATGGACTCTCTTACTGTAGGGCATAAATAAGAAAAATACATGAAGGTGCTAGTTTCGATCGCAGAGCCTGTTGACGATATCACACTGGCAATATGCTCTTTCTCATCACCTGGTGTTTCGGGATACGTGTAAGTCCCCACACACACTAAGACCCGAATTCCAAGAACAGATAGTAAACGAAACCATCAGTGAACAATTCGACAGGTACCGCAGAGACCCATCAAAGTCCCTGTGAGAAGGTATCTCGACCTCCACTTTTGAGCCACAATGGGCTGCTGCCTCAGGATGCTTGAATAGTATTACTCTAGCTTACAGCAATACATACAGAATTCCTCCCTAGCCCTAGGTACAGCACCCCACAAGATCCACTACTCCTCAGCCCAATTGTCTAAATCCGTTTGAAAAGAAAAGATAGACAGGTCAAATAAGAGGTTTCGGGTCTGCATTGACCCGCGGACAGTCAGGAACAGACCCGTCTAGGTAGGTGGATACCACTCCCACACACTAAGAAACGGGTCCAGATAGGTAGAATCACCACTATTGTAAACTACGAGCAACTAGGTAAGTTTGACAATTTAGTGAATAATTAGAGGAATATATGTAGTCATACCCAATCTATTCGATTGACCATCAGACATACTCGTATGCATTCACACACACAGTATCACAAAACACACAATCAGAATGAAATATACAAGAAGAGAGTAGATATGCACCATGGCGTCATGATCGACCACCGCATAAAGTCTTACCGTACTTGACCCACTTCAGTCTCGTCTTCCATACCCTCCCGAAATATTACAATTACATACATACATCCGGTACCAAAACCAAATAGCCCAGTTTCAAGAAACAAGGCAAGAAGAATGATCTGATGAACAAATAATGATATACCTTTGACCTCGACCCCATGTTCATACATATATATGATATAACGACTGTTATCTTTAGGAACCAAACCAAGATCTAGCTATGTACATAATCTTAGACACAGTACAAATGCAGCAACATAGGGTAACTGTACCTGCGCCACAGAGTACATTCATTACTCACACTCATTAACTAGTATGTAGGTGTGTATATACAAACAAACAAACAGTCTCGTATACAGTATTCTTATTAATGTGTACTGTACCACATTCCTCCCCCGCGCATAACGCATCAACATTTTGCATGACAGGGCACCATTAGTCGCGATTGGATCGGGTGGGACATAATTTATCTTCGGGCTACAAGAATAGAGACTGGGACCAGCCACCCTTGTACATTCGAAATACAAGAAAAAGACTAATAGCTGAACTGATGGTGTCGATATTAATAATATGGACAGAGATAAACGCGCATTGGCGAATCAATTGGGGGCAGGAGGAATGGGAGCCAGTTGTCTCGCGTTGTAAGAGATGGATGGTGGACCCGAGGAGAAGATCGGCCGGTGATGATGGTTGGGTTGGATCCAATGGGCAAGGTATGGATGGAGAATGACAATTGACTGGAGGGGGGAGTTGGAAAGAATTCTACGCTAAGTGAGGGGAAGCTACTAAGTAAGCGGGAGCTTGGACCGGGGCGGAAAGGGAGCTGTCAAGAGCTATAGCTTCTAAGGAAAAAAACACACAGATGATCGGAAATGCTGTGACCTCGCTGTTCATTATATGGACTATTTATACATGTCTGGTTATACTGTACAACCCTCCATTTGTACATCTCCAACAACACACACATGATGCAAATCAGAAAGTAAAAAAGAAATAAAGAAATCTCAAGGGACATGCAGACGTCATCTCATAGTGATCGTACAGGCTGATAATAATGAATATTGTACATCGTAACAAAAAGGATTCGTGACACGGCTTGCTCAGAACTGGTAAACCAAGTGATCAAAGTAAACAATAGTAATAGCAAAATCCCAGAATGACCCTGTTGCTTCTTTTTTGATGCGACCGTTTTTTAAACCCTCCCATGGTCAAAACCAAATGAACACAAAATCTAAGACCCACTGATGCTGACACAATTAAAAAAACTAAATGCGGAGCCCTGCTGTCTGAATTCGAAACACCACACCTGTATGGCAGAAAAAAAAAAAAAAAAGAGAGAGAGAGAGAGATCGATAACATCGAAAAAAAAATCCGATCTGTTAAATCCGTTGACGTCATGCAAGGTTCGGAGCTTGAACATGATGTCACCAGGCTGCAAGGCCACAAATGGAGGACCCGCTCGGTCTCCGAAAGTGGCAAGTCGCCCGACGATCCGGTCCCGTTAGCGAGTCCTTTCCCGATCTGGAAGCCCCATGACGTCAGAGGCTTTCCCCGGCGTCATGTTGACTCAATGGAAAAGGATTCTCCAGAGTTGGGAAATCACCCATTTGTGGTCTCCCAATTGGGTATTTGTAACCAGTCGAAAAGGAAGGGGGGTATGCCACCTGACAATCGTAACTCCGTTGGGCCTTACTCCCTGCCTCGTCTTCTCTGCTTTCCGGGCCAATCCACCTCAGGATGCACCACGCGCATGTGCCGGGTCAGCGCATCATTACGTGAAAATGTCTTCTCTTCCGTGCACAGATGACACCGGACCTTCTGCTTGCGTGCGTTGTGGATCGTGTCCTCGTGCCGCGTAAGATCGTAGGGCCGCGAGAAAACAGAGTTGCATGGCTTTCCCGTAGATGGGTTGATCCGCTCACATTTGTGGGGTCCAGCCTGAGAGTTGCGTGCCGATGTGTCGCGCGCTACCAAGTGACCCCCAGGCGTAGTTTGACGGTGGGCCTCACGCTTGTGCTTTTGCAGCTTCGACGGCGTCTCAAACCGAAGCGTACAGCCGTGATAGGTGCACGTATAAGTCCCGCCGTCGGCAGTAGTGCGCGCTGGGCGAGTAACTTCTTCTTTCACAGGGCGCATAGCCATAGCGGGCTGTGGCTGCGGGGAAGTCACGCCATTGTTGATTCCCCCGTCGCTGTTCGTAGACTCGAAGTGGGGGAGCGATGCGGGGAAATCGGGAGTCTGATGCAAGAGGTTGTTCTGCTGCTGGGGCTGGCGATCCTGCTGCAACTGCTGCTGCTGCTGTTGTGGCTGCGCAAAGGTGTACTGCTGAGGAAGTCCGCCCTGCGTAGCATATTGAGCGGGGAATGACTCCATTGAGGTGAAGCTTTGCGACTGCGGGAATGAAGAGGAGCTTTCGCGTCGTAGGCTAAGCGCATCGCCGAGGTTGAAGTCGGGTTGATTGGTCGAAAACAGAGGCATTCCAGCGTCGTCACCTTCGTTGAAATCAAGCAGTGCATCCTTGGGGGACATGGTTTTGGGCTCTCCTTCCCCTTGGGCCTGGCCCACATTCTGAGGCATAGGCACACTGGTCGCCATCTGGGGCTGCTGGAGCATCGTGTCGTATTCAGAAGCCAGTGGAGAGTTCTGTCGGAACGGAGACCGACCACGGTTCATGGCTACAACGGGAGATTGAGACCGTGCAGACATGTGGCCTTGGTTGGCAGCCTGTAGTCGATCGGCGAACACGTTTCGGAATGGGTTCAGCAGATTCTGCTGGTTGGTAGAGGGTTTAGAAACTTGTGGAGTGGGCATGAGGGCTGGGTTGTAGAGTTCGTCTTGATAGATATCAGACATAGTTCGATTGATCTTGGGAATGCCGATCGGCATGTTGTTTCCGTTGGGGTTACCGTAGTCTGCAAAGGCATCGAGTTGTAAGTATTTATCCATCCATCCATCTATATCGGGATATCGTTTCTCACCATTAACCATCGCCTTCGACGAGTCATCGAGGTCCTCATAATTCGTATGAGGAGTAACGGGCGAGTTATGACTCACGGTTGACACAGAAGGTGCCAGAGAGTAATCACTTGACTGATGCTGATGGTTATTTTGTGATTGCTGCTGTTGCTGCTGCTGTTGCTGCTGCTCCATAACAGCTCGCCTCACCATCTCCGCCTCAGCTTGACTACCATCATGTACGGAAGTGTCGTAGTTCTGGTATGGTGTGGTGAGAAACGAGTTCTGAACAGGCGTTTGGACGGGAGTAGGCAAAGGTTTTGACAGCGAAGAGGCGTTGGATCGCTGATAAGAGCTTCCTGCAGGCGCAGATCGGCTCGACGAACCACTGGGTGATGGTTTATGTTGAATGCGAGCGGGGCTCAGCAGCTGCAGATTGCCTTCCCAACCGTGGTTGCTTGCGACAGGCTGTTGTGCCAACATGGAGGAGTTGTCAAACAGGTATTGCTGGGGGTATTGTGACAAGTATGGTTGTGAAGACGGTGGTGTTGCGGTATGTTGAATATTGAAGGCAGAGTTGTAAGAGGATACAGGTGTCATCGAAGGGGCCTCAAAGGTAGTGCCGTCAGAAACGGTAGAGGGGTATTCTGCGGCAACCGCCGTTGTCGCAGGGAGGTGGTAGGTGGAGGAGGCGGGAGAGGAGGTCGGTGACGACGGTGCGGAAGACGGCGGAGAGTAAAATTCAGGACCCGGATGGTACTGGAATGGAGACTGCAGTCTAGGCAACTGTTGGTTGTAGTACTGCACGGCGGCCTCTTGCGACAGGTCGGGGAAGTGGTCGTCTTGGATGCAAACGGGATCCTGAAAGTTGATAAACGGGGCCGATGTTGGTTCAGTGATAAAACCCTTATTGCGTATCGAAGGGTACATGGACATGTTCTCTTTCAACGATTGGACGTCAGAAGGTATGACGCCGGCGTTATGGATGCAGAGCTATTTCAGCAAATTTGCCACTGGGGGAGGCTCCAGAGTTTAATAGGTTGGCACCCAAGCCTCCCAAATCAAAGTTGATGGCCCAAGATCCGAATCTCTTATCCCCGAACAATTGCGTACTGAATGGTCGAAGAGTCTGGAAGCGTCCGGCCGGTCGTTGGTCAGTCGGCTTAGTGATCCTTGGGTAGGAGATGACCTGAACTTTAGAGATTGCTGGTTAGTTCGATCTGTGACCGGATGACCAAGGTTTTTGAGTGGACCAAGGTTGAGGAAGGAAAGTAGTCGTAAGTTGGAAAAGTCAAGTTGGGTAGTAAAGGATGAAGTCACGATATTTTGTACGGGGACCACACTTACTATATAGTGTGGAAAGGGGATGGTGAGAAAGTTAGACTGAGGGATGGGGGAAATAGAATTGATTAAATCTGAGAAGTCGAAGGTGATATGAATTGAGATCGTTTCAGAATGTAGAGTAGAGGAAAATAAGTTTGTTTTAAAGATATCGAGTAAAAGGAAGGGGAAAGGAATCCATAGGGTTGGGGGTAGTGTCCTCTTTTATGATGATAGGTAATGACGTTTGCCTGCAGTATGTACCAATGACCCAAGTCAGTAGTACCAGCAATGACCGAACGATTATTACTGTACACACCCCCCGGTGATCCTGACTCAACCGAGTCAACCTAGTATCGTAAGTTATTTATTTTTTTTTTATTTTACTAACACTCCCGTAATCCGTATTTACGCCGGACTTCCGCGATCCAGTAATAATTACCCACTTAATTTAGTGAAAGTTTTAGATCTGCATTATTCATCTGGGGTTTGAAGTTCCCTCGGCTGTGAAATTAGTTTACTGGTTCAACGAAAAAGCAAAAAAGCAAATTGTCAGTCGTTCATTCGGTCTTCCACCCTCCTCCCGGGTCCGCGAGCACTTGAAAAAATGTCAACCCTACCAAAAAACTTAAACGGAAATCTTACTATGAGATCCATTGTTCAGGGTACAAGCCACAATCCCGGTCTCAATAATGCGGCATGATTTGTTTTAATTTTTTTTGTCCTTTATTTTACACTCCCTTACATACTTTATGCATCATTCTTTCATTCATGTTCCTTCTCCACGACCATCAGCCACAACTCTTCTTTTTTTACCTCCGAACACGGAGTATATGCATTAACCCCATCTCGGTTTCTACATGCCGATGAATTTTTAGTAGAAGAATATTTTATGTTCTGGGATTCTTCTCTAGCAGTTACTATAATTATTACAAATCCTAAAATTAAATCGGTGTTGCTTATCTCCGTAAACATAATTGAATCATTCATCATCATACCTAGCATCAAAATATTCAATAATAGCTCCAATCATTGGCGGGTCCAAGTCCACCCTATCTTCAGCATTAAACTGTATGTATGGCTGATCCCGATATAGTACAGTAATATCTACCCAACCACGCCAAAATATTTTTTTGGTTTTTCACCCTAGAGGCTTTAGGGCAGCCAATCAGCTGCCCAATGACTCGGGAGCTGAGCCACTGTCATGGGAAAGTCGATCTCGTGTCTCAAGGTTGCTGATGGGACCACGACATTTCAAGGGTCCCTTACAGGTGACATGTTCAACCCGCTGCATACTACCATCCCAAAAGCCATGTAATAGTATTGGGTGACGTTGTATCCGTATTCCCCCTTGTGGATAACTAGTACTTCCCCCCCCAACCCCCACCCTCCCTTTGTGAAGATCCTTTCTACAGTTCTCTCATTGTGCAGTTTTGGTACCCACCAGCCACATACACTGCCACGCTGTGGCTAGTGCATGACCCTAGGCCCGAACGGTCGAATTTGTCATGTCTGAATAAGTGGGTTGTCCCGTCCGGGTTAGCCCGGCGCCTGACAATGTTCGCCGGGTCGGAGTTGTCCGGGTGCCCTCTTTTGGCTAGCTCCGACGTCGACAACTTTCTGGTATCGACCAGTGCTTTCTGCCAACGTCGTCAGCGCACTTCTTAACAACCTTCCCTTCTTGCATAAGCTCTGTCGGGGATGGTTCGGAGCTTTTGTCTGCGCTGAGATCCCGGTCCCCGGGTCTCACTAGTTTCGATGCTAACCATCGAACTAACTCCCAGTAGCGTGATACGCCGGCAGTGTCTGATCCGACATCTCACCCAAAGTGTCTCGACTTTCTCGGCCGTTACGTTCGATCAATCAACAGTTTTGGGCATGTAGCGTTGACTGCAGTACATGCTTCCCTGGCTTGGTCAGCTGATACAAGTTCATGGCATGACAGGTCAATATCCTAGGGATGTCCATGGCACATGGACGAACGATAACCTGATCTGAGTCACGGTAATTGTAAATAAGCTGCCGTAGTATAATATGTTTGGTAAACGCTAACCTCAGAAAGGAAAGATGAGCAGATACTACCTTCATGATGAATCATGATTAGTAGAAAAAAGATAACAGTAAAGGGAAGAAAAAGAAAAAGAGAAAAGCAAGTTACATGGAATTTCACATGTGAATTTGATACATCAAAACTCCCAAGCCCTAGGCATCACCATTTAAACAATCCTGGCAATCATCGGGGATCCTCAGCTCCCCGGCTGTACGGACCAAGCCCGAGGCTCAGAAGTCTTGCCATCCATAATGATCCCTAGACTCTGATAGGGATAAACTTCCCGTCGACACAACCAAGGATCCACGCAGCCGGACAGACGGTGCTGAACAGCCACAAGATAGTGCAATAAAGTGCGCCGCCAATCGCAAAGGAAGGCAATCAATCGAGAAGAGATGATTCGTATAAGTTGAGACAAGAATCGCACGCAGACCTGAAAAGGTCAAAATCTTCCTAGCAGGAGAACCAATCCCCGGACCCGTTTGCAGGCCCACCCCACCCATTACCCATCGCAAGACGGCAGCTGAAACCGGTGGCAAGATCTACAAGTTAACAAGGTCTTTATCTCAACGTAATTGCCTATAATTGCCGGAGCTTGTCCCGTCGTCAGCCGCGGTTTGCGAGCACCCACCCCCGGCCGGAGCTAAAGACCGATGTCGCTGATACTCGGCGAAGGGATATATCTCTTAAGGATGTACAGTGATAATGCTATATCAAGCCTGACAGTTGGTAACCCGGATTCTGGGCAAGTCAAGTCTTGGGACCCAGCCAGCGGGTCTCTCTGGATAGCCCCATAGTGTTCAGACCAACTTTCAATCTTTCGAATGCTCCGTGCGAATGATTTGATATACAACGATTGCCCTATGTGGCATATGCGCTGATGGCATTACGGAAGGCCCCACTATTGGTGTAGTTTGGGTAGGGTATGGGGAATGTCATATGGGACTGATAACCAGCACATCTTGACCTAGATCTAGGGAGCCTCACATGGCAGCGACCGACTTTCCAAAAAAGAAGAGTCGGGTGAGTGCAGTCCGAGATACGCAACTACTGGGTTGTCTCGTTGCCGTGATCGGAAATAGAAAAAAAAGTATTTTATTGATGTTTATCTTGTAGAGTGATAGATTCTAACAGGGGTGTTATCCAAACTAGTAAGCACTTTAGAACAGCCTCATGGGGGCTGCTAGCCTCACGGGTAACAAGCAACCCATGTTCTACGTGCCAGTATCCGGATCTGATGCGTATAATATGCATGGAAGGAAATTCTTTCCTTCTAGCGTCTTAAGTGGCATAAGGCGTGCAGGGGGATTGGTCGCTTGATTGGAAAATGGCTGCAGGTATCAAAGCACAGCCACTTCCCGTTGGAGCGAACTACTCAAAAGGAGACCCTACAAGTGGGGCATCCGTTAGGAATATCAGCAAGGGTGAGAGAAAATGGGGTGTATGACTGTAAAATTGGGTTGGTAATTCCGAGGTTCGACGGGTACAAGGAGCACGAATCATGAGCTCACTAACAATGCAAGCAAGTGGGTCAAGTGGGTAAAAATACCTCATAACTGCGGTGTATGAACAAAGCGGAATAACAAATACGCAGGGATGTCGTACGAAAGGCAGTTGATACGTGGCTGCGAATTTCCATGTACCCGGAAAAGGGGCTTGGCAATCGGCGGCGCCGCACTATTAGAGTTTTCCATGAGAATTCTCGAAGCCTTCTAATTTTGGGCATGGATTGATAATCCTGCTGTCCGTGCGCCAAAATCTGTCAAGATGCGTCTGATCCCTGCCTATCGTTATGTTTAACTCTGCTACCTTATCCTATTTTGGAACTCATGTGGAACTCAATGAAAAAATTTTTCTTCGCTTCCTTCCACGGCTTTCATACCTATTTGGTGATCTGTGCATATGTCCACTTAGATCAAAAATGATGGATGAGCGCTGTTGACACGCAAGCTGGTTCGCTCGATGCCGCGTGCCCTCGTTCCTACTTACTTTAGTAGGCACGGAAAAACCAGGATAACGTATCAGCGGTTCAATCGCGCACGTTTACGACAGCTTAGACTGTGAAATCTCTGTCAATGCAACGCTTGGCTTGCCTAGCGCGATCTAGGAAATTATTTTACTACATACATAGATGTATCTACTAACCGATTCACCGGTCGGACTTAAAGCAAAACACTTATTGGTTAATTTATTTCTGCCTGCAACTTAATATATACAACTTGATATGAGCCGAAGGATTCCGAAATTTATATACAGAGTTTCTTGAGTACCATCGATCCAACTGCATAGGAAAGTATAGGAAAGTATGGAAACGGGACACAGGCTCAGATGGAGAGAAGTGACTTGGGTCATTCCATCGGCCCGGTCGATCAAGATCTCTCGGTAACACGGCACGACGGTCTGCACAGCCGAATACCCTACCTCTCGTACTTTATGCGGACTCTTCCCACCCATGCCGAGTTCTAGTAGGCCCTATTTGAGCCTAGTAGCAAAATAGATATGGTTACATTGCAAGGTGACAGATTGATAGTGTCTCCAAACAATCAGTGTGGCTGAAAACTCTGCCCGAGGAACAACAATTCCGACCGTTATGCCGAACATGTCTGACAGTCAGCCCTTTGGATATTATTATGGATACGATTTTTTTCCCTTTGATTCTTACACTATGGAATCTACTAGAGGGAATTTCACAAGAGTACTGTCTCAAATTTTTCTTCGTAGACATTTACGACTCCTAATGCTACCAGAATCTCGCTAAACTGAATCTTTCCCACACTAAAACCTTTTCCTAGCAGGGTAATAATTCTGCCACCATACAAGTCCAATTTAGAACCAACACATTGCTAAAACCAGAGTCAAGTAAGTAGTGAGTAGATAGCGCCAGAACCAACCAATACAAAATTCCCATCATGGAATCCAAATCATATCCCATGACCCCCGGCATCGATTCTTCTAGAACGCTTTTCCATTATCAATTTTTTTTACCAACTTCCCAGGATAAAAAAACAAACATTATGCATGTCTCGCAGCATAAGCACCCACAAGAGAGGGAAAAATGTACATAACATTTCCACATATCTAGAACTACCCTTTCCAAATCGAGGAGAACCATCGACGTTCTGGACCTCTGCCCACACAGCCCCTCAACGGTCCAGACTGCGACCGAACGCGGTCACCTGCCCACTAACAAACAGCACACAACTTATCAACCCATCAATCAATATCGGTTGAGTGATCGATTCGGTCCTCATACCATTAAGAGAGAAAAAAAATTTTCTATTTCCAATCGTGACAAAAAATTAGACCATACAGAAAGATGTTTTAGACATTGTTATCGATTTTACGTGCTAAACCTGATCACGCTCTCCTGTCATGTGAAACAATGTTTTTCCGGGGTTGTTTCTATTTATAGTATGTTTCTGGAGAAACACCACCATGGTATGCTATACTATGTCTGTATGTACAGTAGTACATCGCGGTTGGGTTATCGATGTCCATTACTAGACCGGTATGACTGTTTGCTCATTACTGACTGTATGGAACAAGACTAGCTGATCAGGTTCTGGGTTTATCATGGTCATAGTAATTAATCTACTTGTTGAGTCACGTCGGGTTGAGCCTCGGGTTACCTCCGGCGACTCGAGTCATGGACGAGGCTCTACGTTACTCACGGGATTCTCCATAATTTTGTTGCGCTGATTTTGGGTGATTGCCTAGTTGCTAGCGTACGGAGAGTTGGATTTTCACTGTCACGAGACTAGGATAAACTACCGAGGATGGAGAGAACAGTGAGAAGAACAACTCCTCGACTTGGTTGTTCCGGATCATTTGGATCATTTGGACGACGACGATAAGGCCATGCTCACCTAGTGAGGC
This sequence comes from Aspergillus alliaceus, assembly GCF_009176365.1. Taxonomy (NCBI): domain Eukaryota; kingdom Fungi; phylum Ascomycota; class Eurotiomycetes; order Eurotiales; family Aspergillaceae; genus Aspergillus; species Aspergillus alliaceus. The sequence goes on along the minus strand of NW_022474689.1, from coordinate 797,235 downwards.
ATATGCTATGGCTCTCAGAAGGGACTTCAGCTTCAACATGGCGGCTAATTTCCTCATAGGTCAGTCTACATATGTTTAGCAATGATCAACCTGGTGAGAGAAGTGTGACATTGGCTGTTCGCAATCATGCGACTCCAGACGATAATACATAAGCTTTGAAGAGTTAAGGGTTGCGCCTCGACTTAGACTGCATACTACATAGAAGAGAAAGGCTCTTTATATTAACTGTATTCTAGATATAGAGGCCCTATTACTATATCGGGGTTACTTCATCCAAAATATAAATTAAGGTTCTTATAAAAAAATGTACTGAGCAGGCTAGAGTTGATCTGTTTTGATACTAGAAGAGTTTCGAGGCGTATCTAACATTCTTAGATGTTAGGCGAGCTGCGCATGTTTGAAAATGTATCAAAAGAGCTATAGTATGCTTTCCACTGATCACATGCATTGTGAAGACGAGGATTTGTCTTGAACAAATTTTTTGGAACATATATGACATATTGTCAAGACTACAGCAGTATAATAATACAGGGTAGGACATAGTTTCAGTAATAAATATGTATTCTAAAGTAGTCAGCATAGACCGCAGCTCGGCCTCCATGAGACCACGCTCTTCAAGATCGACTTCAATGCGAAAGCCCTCCGGCAAGTACGTCGAATTCCCGCTTATCGGGCTTTCATTCCACCGCACTGCGCGTGAATTGTCTGGCCTTGATATAACACATAGCCACCGGCGTACTCGGTTTTGATAGGGCTGAGAGAATCCAGCCAGACAATCGATTAAAGGTCCCTTGCAAGACTCTTAAAACCAGCTTCCAACAGCGCCAGTGATTGAGATGACTTCCCCGTTCTGTTGGTGGTTTCTCTCTTCAGGCGGAGTTCGGATAAACATTTCTAACTGATTGGTTCACGCTAACCTTGCCGTGGTAGCCTATGCCAATAAATGCCAGATTATGTCCACTACTGTTACATTTGCATCAAGAATGACATTTGCCCATCCAACGCTGGGGATCACCTCGAGGGATTCATTAGGTAAGGCAGAACGCATTAGTAATGTGCATGGGCGATCTATGATTCCATCGTTCGTTTTTCTCCTGTTCTTTGTATCATTATACACCAGAGAGCGCTTAGAAATATAGACGACACACAGAATGAAGAGAAGGGGGAGTCTTCATCCACGTGCAAGAAGAATTCAGGGTAACGAGGAATCACAACTCCGGAGCCCCAACCCAAGAACAGCCGGAGCCTTCACATATTCCGCTCGAGCCTTGACCCATGGTTGAAATGAGAGCAAACTCTGCGAGGATGATTTCTCTGAACGTGGCGCCGTTAGGAAAAGAGCTGGACACCTACACGAAGAACAAGCTTGCGAGACCTCTGTGGGTTCGGAACCAGACTGGGGCCTCGAAGAAAGCGACAGCAAGAGGATATACTGTCGATATTGATAGCGACAAAGTACCACCAGTCGTAGGTCGACTCGTTCACAGGCTTAACTTTGTGACCATCGAGGCCATTGTGGCAGGAGGTAAATTGCGCTGTGACGGATCCTGGTTCCGGCTTTAGTGCGAATGTTTTAGTATCTGTCAAACGCGCACATGCTGCGGTGCACAGGTTGTATTTAGAGAGGATCGCCTCGGCTAATGAAAGAGAAAGGCAAGGTGAATGCATTTTTGATGGCTATTCGGATCAGAAGGGACTTGGTGGAGGGTTTTGAATAGAGGTGGGCGAGTTGGGAATACTTTATAATAGGGAGACCACGCAGAGTTGTTACACCTGAGTCAAGGGAACCGCTTCTTCCGGGCCTTCGTCCACGTCAAACAATCCAGACGTTCAATCTCGAGCCCCTAGTCAAGACCATGTGTACTTCGGTGCTTCAAGCCTCGAGTGGTACCGGATTAGGCTGGCTTTCTTGGCCATCTGAGCATTCTGGTGCCTAGTTCAGCCATGATAGGTTCCTCTAGTCGTGCAAGTCAACCTGATTGGCACTAATCATAAGCTCAAAACCACATTCACCGTCTGCAGCCGTCATGTCAGCCCCCTGACAGCCTATAATTTCAGGGTTTGGTTTGTTCCTCTCAACACAACGTGGAAAGCTCGACTCGAACCAGACTCCTGGAACCCTATTTTCGGAAAGTCCCAAGATGCAAGACCGTTATTCTAGTGTTTGACGTTAATAGGTTCGAGTGGAGACGGGCCGTTGGTCAATCGATCCACGCTGCTCAGCCAGTATATGAAGAAGAATTCGTGGTCAATTGTGCGTCTGGTCCTTTTTGTACGATTGGTGATAGATGTGGGCACAGGCTCTGGGGCTATAGATGATGAGTCCTTCACGCCCTCTGCGTATGACATGTTCGGTACAAACAAGTGACTGTCGTCGATGGGTATGTGTCGCTATAACCTTGATATGTACAATTACCTAACCGCTGCTGCAATAACGCAAAACCAAAATTATCCATATAAGTATCATAGATACCAACTGTGCCCTGATTTGCTTGGTTTTTCATTGCTTATGACACCAGGCAACTGCCTAAGCTAACGCGGTTCGACGTTTCCTGAAGAACTGCACGGTCCTGAAAGCAAGGAAGGAGGCTGGCTGCTGGTCAGTATATCTATTGTTGAATTCCTGTTTAAAAAAAAAAAATACATATCGACCGAGACGTTTCTTAGGAACACATTTCAGATTTTGAAAGGCCAGTTGAACGAGATATTCATGGCAAATGTTGCTGAACGCCTTTTGGGTCCATAGTTGAGATGTTGGAAGACCTAGTAATCTCAAAAGCTAAGCCTACGACCCATGATTCTCAGGAAAGCACATGTTCAAAATTCCTCGCTTACTAGGGGAAGAAGTCAAGAAAGGGTTGATTCGGAATAGCGTCCTAGATTTTGCTACGTTGGCTCTCAGCCTCAACATGCAGCACCTTAGGTAGAGGGGAAGTGATACCTTGTACCCATGTGTTCTAGGAACCCCACGGCCACGGCCAAACTACATGTTTAGCTGGATATATTCATGTTAGTTCACACGAGGGGACAACCATGAAAAAAGGCCAACCAGTAATTTGAATCTCACCCGTCGAAGCAGTGCAATTCTTGTCATCGGTCGCTCCGATCCTACAGCCCTTGGTCCATAGCTCTAGAAGCTCCCAGACTATATCTGTTAGATATTGTTCATTGTGGATTTCCCATCCGTAGATTACGACCCGGATGCAAAATCGTCATCGGTTGGGAGTTCTTTGCAGCATATTCCAATGATGAGCCAGAGCCCTGAGCAAGGGTCAATGTATTTCTCAATACATCCAAGAAATCCCTGTCGCTATCGTCGCAAATCAAATCTAATTAAAGATCTCCATGGAGAGAAGCACTCTATGGCATTCCAGTGGATCCCTAAGTCATCTCGGATTGAGCAATTTGGGTTCTTCGGCGGACTGGGTTCACTTGGGTCCACGTGTGGGGGACTGCGGGTTTGCTTTTTCGCTATTTTTTCCGGTACACTCTGGGGATACTGCAGTTTTTTTTTATTGCTATAATAACTAATCAGCTAACGAGGTATAGCCATCACGAGTAGAAAGCTCCTAGGCTGCGTTCTCCAAATGGGCCTATATATGCCTTGTTCCGATTTGGCTTGTGGTTTCCCGCCGCAGTGTATAGGAGTCGATTTTTGGGGACAAAGTTCCCCCGACGAGTCACAAGGTCGACGTCGCTGGCATAGAATATCGGGGAAATCTCTTGGGCAAGCCCGATATAGGTAGGAAGATAACAATGCAAGGTTAGCAGGGTTAAGATACATAAAGAATAAAGGGGCAATATATGGGAGGAAGAAGCAACCCGGTACCAATTCGGTCTTCAAACGTCTCCTGGACACTCTGGTTTCAGTCCAGTATGGATGATTTGCAAGTGCGGGTTGCCCTATTCTGCTTGGTTATAATGGCCCATCGTCTAGCCCGTCAAGTTTGAGGGACGGTGACATACCACGCGGGGGAGCACCTCAAATGAAGCTCCGCCGTGTCTAGGCAAGGGAGTTAAGGGAGTCCGATAATTTAGATACTACTCACTGTATGAGACAGGTAACCGGTCCTCGGCATTCTCGGTGATCTCGTTTCGAAATTCCACTGCCTCGCCTGCGAGCTCTTTGTTTATTCGACGCTAGCGACCGGTGTTATAACCCTCTGCTACACCAATCATACAATTCATGGACAGCTGAAGGTCGAAGAATAGTAATCATCTCTCCAACAGAGCAACCGCCCTGATTCTTGGCTGTGATTGCTACCCATATGTCTCCATTTCCTAATAATGTTGGCTGCGAATCCGCGACTGCTCTATGTCTTTTGCAACACATAGATGAAGCGAAACCTGGCGTCTGGGGCCGTGCGCGTGAAACCACCACATCGGTCAGCCCAAGCATTCAGGGTGTCAGTATGATTGATAAGCGCGGCCCACGAGAAGATTGCCTCCCTCTCTTCATACCGTATAAGTCTTCGCCCGGTGATGATATTCTACCTCTTTGTTTTAGTATCGGTCGCGTTTCATGCCAGTTTGAGGACGCTGTAGAGCCCATCATGCTCTCCACGTGATGCTCTAAGTCGGCCTGGAACAAATTTCATCAGCAAACTTCTAGGAAGTGGAAAGAGCAGTTTGATCTCACCGACGTTAGTTGGATACATCCAGGAATCTCGACACCGCGTAGAGCTGCAAATAGAGTATGCACGGCGGTGCCAAGCCGCAAGCACGCTATACTTGAGTCGCACTTGCGCCAGTCCAGGAGTAGTTTAGTGAGCGCGGGTCAAACAGGTGACCTGAGCTGACCTAAACTGGGGGTTCAACCCTTGTCGGGTTCAACCCGACCCGAGCTATCTCGAGTTCCAGACGACCACTACGATGCACAACTTGTTTGATCTTAGACGTATACTGTGGTTTTCGGGTACGCTGGCTGCTTATATGGGTAGCCTACTATGGCTTCTTTGATCTGAAGCTATTTTCGAGCTTGTGTAATGCCCTTTTTGCGTTATCTTTCTTCCAGATTAAATTAGAAGTATAGTATATATACATTGATATATATTCTTACATGCACCCCATACCACCACCACAGAGCATACCGACATATCTAACCCTACATCTGAGTATATACCCCACATACACAAATAGAACAGGCATCTCGCATAGAACGTCGCTGACCCAATATACACTTTTGAAAAGCCGCATAGGGGCCCTTGACGAAGTTAAAAGGCAAGTACAGTACACCCGCGTAATACCTATCGCGCTCATGAACATCACCAGAATCAAATACGAACTACAGTGCAAATTACTTCAAGATACCAAAGAATAGATTCACTGGACGCGAATGAAAGCAACTAGAACAAGCAGTCATACAGACAGTAGCCTTAGACGCACAACAGCATCGCTAAAATCGTACCCAAACGCGTAGCTCAAACACGCGACCGAATTACAGACAACATAAACAAACCCACTACAGCAAGACTACACATAAATATGAAGGACCAGGACACAAAATTATTTCTTCTTTTTTTAAAGCGTTCGTATTCATACCAGACCGCGCATTTCGATGACGCGATGGTTCTAAAGGTACCAGCCGGTAGCATGAAGGCCGCTATGATACAGAAAATTCAACCACGAACACTAGCAGACCCAGTAGTGGACGCGTAATAGTGGAATAAAATACGTTAAAAGCAAACCCAGAGACCCATGGCAAAAGATCAATAACACCCCAACGTCCCAGTCATACCGTAAACCAACCCGAAAAAGCAACCCGTCGCGTCACTGCTGCGGAAGGACAACCGACGCGCCGACCGCGCAGGATGGCTAAAAGAAAAAGACGAGAAAAGAAAGCATTTAACCACCGAAACCGTAGAGGGTACCTGATTGGAACCGTTAGACACGCGTCGAGGGGTAATCATAGACAATGGAGACAACTCACGTCCTTGACGCTTCAGGGCGTAGACGACATCGAGAGAAGTAACGGTCTTGCGCTTGGCGTGCTCAGTGTAGGTAACGGCGTCACGGATGACACCCTCAAGGAAGGTCTTGAGGACACCACGGGTCTCCTCGTAGATCATGGCAGAGATACGCTTGACACCACCACGACGAGCGAGACGACGGATAGCAGGCTTGGTGATACCCTGGATGTTGTCACGCAAAATCTTGCGGTGACGCTTGGCACCGCCCTTTCCGAGACCCTTGCCACCCTTTCCACCTGCAGAAGGATTAGTCACTGACCATGATCGCGTCGTGGAATCCAATTAGGGTAAAATGACTTACGGCCAGACATATTGACGATTGATTAAAGAGTAAAGTTGTTTTAAGGTTGACTTAAAGAAATGTGGAGAGATTGGTGGTTAATTGGATGACAGATGGGAGAGAGATGCGAAGAGAAGGATTGGGAGAGCTTCCATGGGACGGGTGATATTTGTATAGGAAAGGGTAGAGCGCGGGGAGGGTATTGGAATCACACGCTAGATGGGGGATCGACCAATCAGCGGTTAGGATCCTCCCGGCGGGTTTGATCTGTCGGCAACGTGACCGTGAAGAGATGATTCCGCTATCATGAATTTTGATCCTCACGGAATGCCATTCAACCACTGAGATCAAAGATCAAAAAGAATCAGAGACATTCCTGGACATCCCTACTATCAGTCTTGTCTACTGAATTTACCCCCATACCTTACCGGCGGTTGGGATCAAGACGAGGCAGGGAGGAATTCTAGATCCGTGATCCTACAATCCTATTGGCCAGACTCTCGCTTAACGCACGGATCAATTCTATTCCTGCCTTGGGCGTGGACTCCCTGACCGCCCGCCAGGGAACCCTTTGATTCTGCAGCGAAAAGTGACCCCCGAAATCACGGCTTATGGTGTGCTGCTTTCCGAGCATTTTTTTGATCAAAGGGAAAGGGCGCTAAGACCACCCAAATTGCTGGCAACGCCATCAGATCACCACCCGCCCTTCGCTTACTACAAATACCTCCCCCCACCCGCCTCCTCCATCCTTCTTTCATCTCCTCACCCGCCCAACTCCTATTTCGACAACCATCGACTTTTCATCTTCAACGTCATTTTTCATCTAATAAGTCGACTTAATCTATCAAACCTTATCCGCTAAAATGGCCAGAACTAAGCAGACTGCCCGTAAGTCCTAACCTCACTGTCCTTGCTCTTGGTGTCATCGCTCCGCGTCACGGTCGCGTCCCTGGAGTATATACCGCGCCTTGAACATGTACCACTAACACCAAACCAGGTAAGTCCACTGGTGGCAAGGCTCCCCGTAAGCAGCTCGCCTCCAAGGCTGCCCGTAAGGCTGCCCCCTCCACCGGAGGTGTCAAGAAGCCTCACCGTTACAAGCCCGGTACGTTCCTGTCTTCATCTGGCAAATCGCTGTCGTATATCACTAACAGTCATGAAAAGGTACCGTCGCTCTCCGTGAGATCCGTCGTTATCAGAAGTCCACTGAGCTTCTGATCCGCAAGCTCCCCTTCCAGCGTCTGGTTCGTGAAATCGCTCAGGACTTCAAGTCCGATCTGCGCTTCCAGTCCTCCGCCATCGGCGCTCTCCAGGAGTCCGTTGAGGCCTATCTCGTCTCCCTCTTCGAGGACACCAACCTTTGCGCTATCCACGCCAAGCGTGTCACCATCCAGTCCAAGGACATCCAGCTCGCCCGCCGTCTCCGTGGTGAGCGCTCTTAGATTGTTCTCTAATGAGTCCGGTTTTTCTGGTTGTCTCTGGGTAGGCGATTAGGGGTTTCATTTCTTTTTACGACTGGCGATACATGATGGGTTCTGTTTTTTTTCTTCATTTGCGAATATCAATGGGTTTCGGCACTGGGTTTTCATTTTGCTGCGCAATAAATAGTAGGCTGTCGACAAAGCAGCTGAGTGGATTGGGTCTCGTGGGATGCATCCGAGTATGTACATTAAGGAAATTTACTTGACCAAGCGGTGTTCCTCCGGAATCGCCAGCGGATGGCATAGATTCGAAATGCAGATTCTATGACGAATTAATCCAATCCATTTCTTTGCAGTGATTACGTTTTAAGTGGTGTTTCTCGTAGGTGGTTTGGTCGGAGTCTAGCGGATGTGTTTCTACGGTCGCGACTTCGTGTCAGGCGTGGTGTTCTATTCGCTGAGGATATGTGTGAAATGCATGATCACCTATACAACTATACATACCTCGCCTATCTCAATCTGGGATATGTGTGGTTTACATTAATGATAATATTTCCTAAAAACCTTCTATCCACTATATCGTTCTATCAACCAAGAGGAAATTATCAAAGCGGAAGACTGATATCCCAGCGCATGTAACACTCAAAAGGGGAACTCAGCCTTGGCAACAAAGCCCTTACACAACATGCCAAAGAGTATCGCGCAAGATCTGCTCGAATGATGAATCATCGATTGCAACGCTTCGCTTGACTTCATTTAACCACCCAGTGCCGAACTCTAGAGTGGCGAGCAGACCTGCACTCGGTCTTGGCGATTTTTACATCCTATTCGAGACTGCTTTTCAGTGTATGTGGTGGATCCCACCCACCCCGGATTAAAATATCCAGCACAGAGATTTGCTTCTCCGAGACTGTAATGGAGGGAAACACTGAGCAAAAAAGAATTTTTTATTTTATTGATTTCTTGCAGCTTCTGCCTAAAATTTGATTTTTGATTACTGGATCTTACAAATCGTGGACTTTGGGCATTATACTGTATAAAGAAACAGAGCCATTGTGAAACCTTCGAATACTCACTTGCAATCAACCTATTAAACTACTACTCATATTTAATCGCAGCGCAACATAAGAAGAACAAAACAACCACCACAATGGACTCAGCCCAAGTATCCATAGCCGACAACAAAGTCGCCGTCACCCTCCACCGCGTCCTCATCCCCAAGCCCAAACCCGGCCAAGTCCTCATCAAAGTCATCGCCAGCGGCACAAATCTCAAAGACTGGAAATTCCCCGCCTTGACGCCCTGATTCAAGGCCACAAACACCGGCGACGATATCACAGGATACATGCACTCAGTCGGCGAAGGCGTCCTGGACTTTACCGTCGGGGGGCGTCGCAGCCTAGCACGACTAAATGACGCCGTACGGCAGCTACGCCGAATACGCCATCGGCGAAGCATACGCGACATTCAAGCTCCCGGAAACGATCCCCTGCGAATAGACTGCTACTGTTCCTCGCGGCTATGACTGCGTCGCTAGCGCTGTTTGCGCGGCTGGGACTGCCGGAGGCGTGGTTTAGGGAGAAGACGATGGCTGGATCTGGAGGTTCATCATGAAGACAGCAATCATTGTTCGGTGTTGGGAGAATATCTCGATTCTACCGATAACGGTCAAGATGACTTTTGGAATTGTCAACCCGAATAGCCAATTCATGTTAAAATAATTAATAAACAGGGAAAAATCCCCTATAACATGGTGTTACTACGTTTCCAATCTACCCAATCTTCTTGAATTAGGGATTACAATATCATGCTGTTGGCATAAATTATGCAGCGACCGGCATTCCGAAAGTTGTCCGGTAAAGAATCCCGTGCCCCTCCTCGGGCGAAGCTAATGAAAAATATGAAACACTCTATCGGCGGAGGGGGCGCCGACTACTAACTAGTGAGGTTCTGATTAGATTGGATGTGTAAATTAGGATTATATTTGTAAGATAGAGAGGGGCTCTGTGGTGATTGCGGGATTTGCCTCGATTGAAGCCCTTGGTACATGAGTTGGACGTGCTTATCTACCCCTCTATGCTGACTGGTATTTGTCAGCCCTAGTATCTTTGACTTGGTGTTTGTTTGCTTATCTTTGTTATGGGTGTTTAGGTTGTGCCGTTGTACGGAAGATGCATATACATGGCACAAGGCTGAACTCCAGTGAGGATTGGAGAGTGTCTATGGGGTATCGACTAAAGGAAGGGTTTCGGGATATGAAGTTAGAGTGCATGCTTCATACAGATGAATGGCTTGGTTGTTAGATTTCTATGTTGACTCGTCTATAAGGTACTGGATGAATGAGGACATTGTAAATATATATTTCATGAGACATGCCGACGCAATAGCGATACACTCTGTTTCCCGGATAAATAGGCAGACAGCTACTGGGCAACCAACTATGTAAACAGTAAATCCAACCGGACTCCACTCCAAAATTAACTATCAAGAGAGCTAATCTTGAATCCTAGCAGCGCAGTCTTACTCTACAGGGCCTATAGATTGTTGCCTTACGGATAAGGCGGCAGAAAGCGACAGGGCTCTCCTCACGGAGTTACACTAAGGGGCAACCCCGTATGCTTGCTTCAAGATAGTTTATCAACGATTCCCGGCTGAGATCAGCGTGGCTTGTCACGAGGATCAACCTGCCATGCGATCATGTAGACAGATGGAGCCCATTATCTACTCTGAAGTAGTACAAAGGGTTACCCGGTTGTGCCAGAGTCAGGATAGAGTATGACAAAGATCCATCGTTCTCCATTTAGATTTATGCAGTGTCAACACCACCAGAACCTACTATCTTCCATGAGTGGCTCGAAAGGCCCAGAATAATCAAGTGGCTCTCTAGCTAACCGTCTTGGGATTGTGGTTCAACGGCAGTGGGTCATGGACGGGGCACGCCGAGTCCCCAACAGCTCATAGCCTTTGAGGCTCCTTCAGACTACTGCTCCCTGATACAGTGATATTGCGCCCAGGAGCAAGTAGATAAACACTAGCCTATGCCTAGGTAGTAACAGTCATTTAATAAAAACGTTTATTCAGACCCTCTTCACTCATTGGGGATGGACCCGAAGCGATAGATTGTAGATGATCATCCCTGCCAGCTATTAACGCTCCCGTCAACTCGCCCAGCTCTGACGACAAGAGCAGTAGCCGATGTTTAGCCCCTACGGGCCATGGCATCGATGGCGTAGGAGTTTGAACGATGATTAGGAAACGCTAGGACGAAGAATGACCCCTTTTGAATTATGAGTAGGTAGTTGTAAGTAGGATCATGTTATGCCGGTGGTCTCATACCGGAGTTAAAAGATCAAAATGCCTTCTTGAGTTTGTGGCTGAAATCGAATCGGAAACGAAATGACGTCTAACCCGAAACGGGTAAAATTCCAGAGGTGAGGCCCTGGAAGTAGAATCGGACCGAAGTTTTTACGAATCATTTGGTCACCTGGTTAATCGATGCTACGATGCAATTTTCCTTCTAGTTATGCATACATACCTTGTCGATGAGTGGATGGATAAGAGTCAGTAAGCATTTTCGGGTGATCAATCACACAACATACGTGTAAGTAATCAATTCATCGTACGGAGCACTATCTCTTTAAGTCATTCTCCCGACGATTGAACTCGACTAATCAAAAAAGAAAAAACCTTTCAGGAGTTTTTTGGTCTCTAAGCCACGAGGCACACGGTTAGCCCATGGATCCAGAGCCTTAACAGATGGGTCATGGGATCCACACCGGTTAAGACCGACCTATCTATGCGCTGCATAATGTTGCATAATGCTGAGTTCCCGGGTACATCTCGCCCTATTTCCAGCTTGGATCCGAGGTAAATTACTACAAAGTGACGATGTTATTAAATCCCAAAAAAAAATCTAATTGCCCTGATGTATATATAGATTGCTAGGATCCCCTTCAGCTCTGCCTTTTTTGGTCCTGGGTTCTGAGTGATACCATTTTATACAATTTTATCTTTCATTTTTTTTTATTTATAATAGAATTTAATCTCTTGTTTCATTTTAACTTTTAATTTTCCGGATCGACAATCTTGATTTCCAACTGGGAGTCTCGAATAGAGTCTCAGGTTATACACTTGCCGCTTTCAGCCACCACTATCCTTGACAGGGATCACCTAGGTTATCTGTACACTACGACTGGTACCACTTACTAGCTAGCGCTTGTTAGTCTATTAATACGTGCGAGCCCCCTCAGCCGCTTCTTTGTCCGTTTCCCCCGAGTCGCACGGCACTGTTTCCTATCTATAAACGAATTTTTACGGTGATTCCACTCCCTCTCGCCATGTCGAAAGAGAAGGAGGTTCTCGCCGAGTCTCCCATGAGTCGGAAAATCCCCTACTGGCGCATGGTGGCAGATCAGGGTGCTGTGACCCAGGAAGTTATCGATTATCATTACCCGGGTTCTGGAACAGAAGAGGATCCATATGCCGTCACTTGGATTCCCAATGATCCAAGGAATCCTATGTTGTTTCCTAACAGCACAAAATGGTTCATCACTATGCTTGCTGCCCTTGCGACGCTGGCAGTGGCGCTAGTCTCATCGGCTTACACCGGTGGTGTTGCACAGATCAGACAACAGTTTCATGTCGGTACTGAGGTTTCGACCCTGGGAGTTTCGCTTTTCGTCCTTGGTTTCGCTATTGGTATGTCTTTCGTACTTCCCATCTCTCTGACCTGCGACGAGTTTTCTAGCTAACAGCAACAGGACCTCTGCTTTGGGCCCCTCTCAGTGAGATGTTTGGCCGTCAAGTCATCTTTTTCATCACATACCTCGCACTGACTGCTTTCAACTGCGGAAGTGCTGGCGCTCAGAACATCCAGACCCTGATTATCCTTCGGTTCTTCGCTGGATCGTTTGGTTCCTCCCCCCTTACCAATGCGGGTGGTGTCATCGCCGACATGTTCTCTGCTAAAGAGAGAGGTGTTGCAACGAGTCTGTTTGCAGCAGCTCCCTTCTTGGGTAAGTTTTCTCGGATATTGTATGCTACGTGCGGTAGAATAATCTTGAGTTAACCCTGCTCGCAGGCCCCGTCCTTGGCCCTATCATTGGAGGTTTCCTGGGTATGAATGCTGGATGGCGATGGGTGATGGGCTTCTTGGGTGCCTTTTCTGGCTTTGTTTGGATTGTGGCCTCTCTGCTTGTTCCCGAGACATATGCACCGGTTCTTCTCCGCCGCCGCGCCGAAAGATTGTCCCAGGTTACCGGCAAGGTCTATCGCAGCAAACTGGACATCGACCAGGGCAAGGTTAGCCTTAAGCAAGCGTTCGGCACCGCATTGTCGCGCCCATGGATCCTCCTCTTCCGCGAGCCTATTGTATTCTTGTTGTCTCTGTACATGGCTATCGTGTATGGCACCTTGTACATGCTCTTCGCCGCCTACCCAATCGTGTTCCAGTTAACTCGTGGCTGGAACCAGGGCATTGGCAGTCTCCCGTTCCTTGGTATCATGATTGGCATGCTGGCTGCTGTGGTCTACAGCATTATCGACAACAAGCGGTATGTCAAGACTGACGAAAAACATGGAGGGTTCGCTCCTCCCGAATCGCGTCTCCCACCATGCATGGTCGCTTCCGTCGCTATCCCTGTAGGCCTCTTCTGGTTTGCCTGGACGAACTACCCGTCTGTTCACTGGATGGCTTGCGTCGCGGCGGGTGCCCCCTTCGGATTTGGAATGGTCCTGGTGTTCTTGAGTATCTTGACCTACCTCATTGACACATACACTATCTTTGCCGCGTCCGTCCTGGCAGCAAATTCAGTCCTTCGGTCGGTTTTTGGTGCGGTCTTCCCACTTTTCACGACTTACATGTATAGCGACCTTGGTATCCACTGGGCCACCACCATCCCCGCATTCCTGGCTCTTGCATGTGTGCCGTTCCCATTCCTTTTCTATATTTACGGTCCTAAGATTCGCCTCCGCTGCAAGTACGCAGCCCAGTCTGACGCCTTCATGCGCAAGATGGCGCAGCAGATCAAGGAACAGCAGGGTGGATCTGAAGAAGAGGAAGAGCAAGTGTCATATGACCGCAGGGAAGCACCTGGTGTTGCGGTGTCCGATAGCAGCGATGACGAAACCGAGTCTCATATTGGCGAGCTTCCGCCCGTGCAACAGATTCACACCAAGTCATCCGTTCGGACAGCTGGCTCTGCACGCCACTCGATTTACGACGGAAATCCGTACGATATCGATCGGGTTAATACTCGCGAGTCTTTCAAACCCACTTGAGCAGTTCCTAGAAAAAGGATCGCTCGTCCCCTTTTCTAGGATGTCCTCCCTATACATACCGATACCGACAAACCAAGTCGATAATATTTAGTATCTATAACCTCTATTTATGCCTATACCCATTGTTGATAGTACTCAACGTGTTGATCCGTGATGCGCATGACGGAAGAGAAAAAAGTTATTATCCATGCATGGAGCCCTTTCGCGAGGGCTCTACTTTTACTGTTTAGACGACCGTTTCATGTTGATATACCCGGCGTGTCATTGCATATTTTCTTTGTTTCCTTGCATTATAGGCCGTGGAGTTTGCTGGAAAGATTTGCCTTGGTGTGTGTAATGTCATAGAAAATATAAATACATGAAGTTAATGATCTTTCTCGGACTTGATGATTCAAATTTGCCTCCGGTCGGAAAGTTTGCGGGCTCTCCGACCCTCGGCGGAGACGCCGTGCCGACAGTGCTGACAGCGGATTAATTCTCCTTTGCTGATTCAATTTTGACTCAATGATGTGCCTGTTTCTCTTCTGACAGGACTGTTTTTCAGATGCGGCTACTGGGCTTCACGAGGTGGCTTGGATATATTCTCAATAGGCCTATTGCGATTATCGATGAATGGCATATGCGAGAAATAAACTACAATACAGCCTCACAATGAGAAACACCCTCGTCAGCCACTTTGGCAAGCGGCCGACACTACCGCCACGATCTCATCTCTCATCTCGCGTCCGACCACAGGGGAATCGATCCACCAGCTCATCACCCAAGCCAGAACCGACTCCGGAGAAGAAAACTCCCCCCTCATCTACACATTCCTCCCTTTCCTCCACCCCGCCTGCAGTCCCCACCGGTGCCAGATCTCGATCGCTGCGCGACGTTATCCTGGAGGGTCCTCTTGGCAAGCTTGGCCGATCATATTCGCGGATCCAGGAACGACGACCCTATGCGACGCAGTTCTGGAGCTCGATCGTCGTATACCTATGCGGGGACCTGAGCGCGCAGTTAATGTTCCCGTCGGACAGCAAGTCGATCAAGGAAACAGTTCAAGAAAACTCAGAACCAGGGGGTGAGGACAATGCTGCTACGACTTCCGGAGGATATGACCCGTGGAGGACATTGCGGCACTTGACAGTGGGCGCGGGATCAAGTATCCCGTCCTATAATTGGTATTACTACCCCTTCCTACCCCTACCCGTGATAAGATGCTAATATGCTAATGCCCCAACGATAGGTTCATGTTCCTCCACAACCACTTCAACTTCGCATCCAAGTTCCTCTCGATCCTCACCAAGGTCGTCGTGCAACAGGCCCTCTTCACACCCGTATTTAACACCTACTTCTTCAGCGTCCACTCCCTTCTTTCAGGCGCGACTATAGAGGAGACCTGGGAGCGCCTGAAGAAGGCTCTCCCCGTGAGTATAACGAACAGCGCGAAGCTGTGGCCCGCGGTCACGGCGTTCAGCTTCATGTACGTGGCGCCTCAGTTCCGGAATATATTCTCTGGGGTTATTGCGGTCGGGTGGCAGACATATCTGAGTTGGTTGAATCAGAAGGCGGCGCGAGAAGTCGAGGCGAAAGAGCTGGCTGAGGAGGCAGCTTCGCAGATTGGTATTGGGTCGTCTGCGACGCTGAAAGCGTAAAGTTATTTGGAGTGGATTAGATGGCTCTTCTTATACCCGTTTGTTTTCTTTTTTTGTCTCTTCTTGTTGTATGTATATAGACTTTAGACTTGGCGGCATTGGGTGGATTATAACTTGTAGATAGCGTGTGTTTTGAGAGCTCGTGAGAGCTCGATAGAGAAATGAATCGTGATTTATAGACAGTATTTCCTTTTATTCTTATTATGGTTCTCCTACCTACTTAGACACCGTGTTCAATAAAATACCATTTTGGTGTCAACTGACGGGAAACCAAAAACCACGATAAATAACATTTAATTGAATGTTTATCGAACAGCCCCCCGTCGCAACTCCACATCACCATGATATGAGGCATCGCAGGCCATGTCCTGCCCAGCCTTCACCCCAATTTTAATGAAAGATACCCTTGACGACAGCAGCGACTACGGATCCGACTTCACCCCGGATGAAGAGGAGACCTTGAACGAACTCCTCGCCAAAGCCGCCACGGAACACGCGGCTCTCCACACGACACCGCCGCCACCCCAGCAATCGACGACAGATACAACCGTGAAGGAGGCATATTTCGCCGTAGCCGATATTGAGGATAGCTATGTTGCTCCATCGAGCTCTCGGACGCCCAGGATGCTGGGGCCCGTATGGCAGGTTTCTAGGACGGGGAGAGCAGGTCCGATGGCGAATGGGGGCGTCGCGTTTGGTATTACGCTCCTTCCTCCACCTTTGCTTTTTGATTTGGGATTGGGCGGCCAGTTTGGTGTTTTGTGGGTGCTGACATTCTGACGAAGCGTTTAGTTGAACATGAGAATTCTACGGAAGGGCGGGTGAGGGAGCGCGAGAGACATGTTGCCCGTGAGAGGGAATGGACTGTCGATGCCGATGCCAATACTGGTGCGGATACGCGGTCGCCGATCGAGAGGTTTCGGAAACCGCCTAATAAGGCTTTTTCGGCCACGGATTTGATCTCGCCGGCGTGGTGCGAGTTGCAGTATTGGTATACGTTGACGAAGTTTGGGAGGAAGAGGAGGACCCCGGCGATGAAGCAGGGGAGTACGATACATAAGACATTAGAGGATGAGATTTGTACGACGGTCTCGGTAGAGATTACGACGAAGGAGGATGCGCTGGCGCTGAGGATATGGAATATCATACAAGGGCTACGGATGTTGAGGGAGTTTGGTGTCACTCGGGAGCTGGAAGTGTGGGGGCTGGTGGATGGTGAGCTGGTAAATGGTGTCATTGACCAGCTCTCCTATGAGTGTCCGGACCCAGATTTAGAAGCGACGGCTGCGTCGTACTATGCCGATGTGGAGGCGTCGAGGGCTGTGTTGTCCGAGTATCAAATGTCGCTCTCGGATTACTTGTTGTCTCCGTCACAGGGTGGTAAACGGCTCTCGGATATATCCTGGCATGATGAGCCACAAGACAGCTTGGATGACTCCATAACTGGCAGACAATCCTCAGAGGCATTCAATTTGCCTCGGATATACATGACAGACGTCAAAACGAGAGCTAGTGACTCTGTTCCCACTGTGAAGAGCTCGTCGTTCCGGCCGACGCTGCTTCAACTCCAAATATACTACCATATGCTCAACCGACTTGCTACCAGCGACGATGTGTCTATTGAACTACTTGCCTCGCGCTACAACCTGGATCCTACACGCACGTTCACCGAGACCTTCATAGCCGAAGTAGGTGGCCTGAACGACCAATTCTTCGACACCCTTTCGTCGCAAGAGTTTGAGTACGACTTCGTTTCATTACAAGGAGAGGCTACTAAACGACAAGGGTCAGAATTTACAGACTCAACGCCGTCCGGAAGCCAGGACTCGACCAGTATTCTTCTAGCGCACAACAACTTATCTAGCCTGTGGAATCTGATGAAAGAACAACTCCGACTCACCTTTCTCCCACCTCCACATTCGTCACCGGTATCAGTGGCACCATCGATTCCTTCTGAGTTTCAGCCTGGCTTACTTGAGCCTTATCCAACTGTACTATCGCCTGTCCTCACAGCCCGATACCTTTCATCAGCCCCAACAACAAACCACGCCCGAGTGCTGGGCAGCCGATCTTTTCTATTTGACCCTGTAACCCTGACATCGTATCTGTCCGACCAGATGGAGTGGTGGCGTGGGCAGCGTGCCCCACGCGGCGTCGAAGTCACGGAGGCGTGGAAATGCCGGATTTGCGAGTTCCGAGATGAATGTTCCTGGCGTCAAGAACGTGAATTGGCTTTTGCAAAACGTAGACGGAGAAGGTCGTCTTTGGCTGTGTAATACTTTATTGTTCGTGTATATTGTTGGGTCGTTGGTCGGTGTTTGGAAGGTTAATCTACATCAGGATTCAGTTTAGGAGGTTCTACTGTGTCTACTAATGTGTTTGGGGTTTCGAAGTCCCGTTCAACTTCTAAGACTTGGGAGAATCACAGGATCCAGAGATGGTATGATCATAAGAGGTATATCTAGTTTAACCTCAACGATACAAAATCTAGACTAAACAAAAAGCAAAGAAGTAAAAGGAAATATATATACATACATGCCATCATAATTTCATAATCATCAAAACGGATAACTCCTAACCTCCTCCTTTCCCAGATCCAGCCCTTCAGAAACCTGCGCCTCATGCATACGATCCAAATACTCCAACAAAACCTCCCCATACTTCTCCCTCCCCTTATACCTCGCCACATCATCCCCCCAACTCCTAATCGCCGAAGCCAACCGCCCAGGCACATACGCCTCCTTGACCACCTCCGTAACCGGCTCAAAATACGTCCGAATCGTAAAAACCACCGCTCCCGTCCTCGGCAACCGCCGCAAACTCTGCCTCTCTGAGCGGAAATAATGCTGCCCAATCGCCTTATTCTTCTCCGCCGTGTTCCACGACACCGAGTCCGCATCCTCAGACCCAATACTACTCGACCAGGGCAAGTTGTCGTCAACCTGGATGAAATAATTGTTCCTCAGCACGGGATCCTCAGGTCGTAGCCTGCGGAAGAAGTTCATCATCCCCTTTTCAAGCTTCTCTTTGTAGCCCGGGACGTCCCCGGAGGTATGAATGTCGGACAGCCGCATGCCGAATTTATCCTCCAGGCGCCAGAAGCCGGCTAGCAGGATGGACCCGGCGAGGAGGTAGTACTCGCCGTCGGGGCGCTCGAGCATCAGGGCGAGGTCGTCTTGGATTAAGCGGGCGCAGGTCTGCATGGGGTCTTCTGGGAGGGGGCGGGCGGTTGTGTTGAAGGATTCGTGGGTGATTGAGTTTGTTATTCCGGTGGGTGTTTTGAAAAACATGCTTGGGTAGCGTTGGGGGAGGTAGGATATTCTGTTTTTGTTTTGCTTTTGTTAGCCTGGTACGTATTCTTGGGCTGGTGGAGGTGGTAGTTATGGGGCGAGAGGTACGTACAATTCTTCTAGGAGCTCGATGGCTGCGTCCATGGCTTCGGGGGCTGTTTTGGAACATTTTGGTCCTCGCTCGGTGATCCGGCGGGCTTTGTCAGCGTGGTAGCGTAGGTAGTGGTTGTCGAGTTCGATCCAGTCGTCCCATTTCATGCTTCGGAGGCCCATTGTTATGAAGTACTTGCTGGGATGAGTGTTAGGTTTTCTTTTTTGGGATGTTGGGGGGTTTGAGGACTTACGGTCCGTATTTGAAGGGTCGATACGGGATTGGTTTTGTGGTCTGGATGCTCCAGTCTGGGTATGGGGTTGCTGGGGGTCTTTTGAAGTCTGATGGGATCCATTCTCCTGGTTTGCGGGCGAGGGTTTGGAGCTTTGATGAGGTGGAGTTTTGATCTAGATCGGTGGAATCGTGGATTTGGTGGTTCTTCCAGTGGTGGAGGAGGGAATGGAGGAGCCAGGTGGTGAGGGTTGTTAGGAGGCAAATGGCAGTCACATTTTTGAGGTTATCTTGGATGATGATTTGGAGGAAGTCGAATATCATCTTGGATCCTTTCTTATTGTTGGTATAGTATGATGTGGTGGTTGACATTAATGTTGAAAGAATGCCAAGTTAGGGTTATGGGTGTTGAGGATGAAGGAAGATGTGATTTTAAAGCCGAAGAGATCTAGCGATAGGCATCGTTCTGCAGGATATCATCATTGCCGCTTCAGTTAATCGGATGCGATCTGCGGGGACAAGATTTACGTTTATCTTTGAATTCCCGGGGGATCTTTTGTCTCCTTCTGGTAAAGTCGCCCTGCCGCTCTACGTCCTGCACCTGCAAGGTCGCATGTAAAATACAAATGGAGGCAAAACTGAGAGAAACCTTGCTGAACTGTTTACATTGGTACATATAGATAGCACATCCTTTAGTCCGTCTCGGCCGGGACATTGCGCCGCCGGAGGAGACAATATTGTCCCCATTTACGCTGGAATTTATCGGGAAGCCCTGGGATATCAGGAATCCAGATCAGGCGGCCCAGAAGGCCGGTTTGCGAAGCATCAAGGAAGTCCTTGCACGATACCGCCTCCCACTGTGCGTCGTCATGGATATAGTCGGGCTCTAGTGCGCTTGCCCCGCGACTTGGGAAGTAAGAGTCAACAAGGAAAGAACATTGGGAGATGTCAACCTATACACAGGATGAGCTGGCGCAGAAAGCAAAGTATATAGGTAATCACTTACGTATTTTCCAGGGTCTTCCTGATTCAAATCGTTCATACCAACTGGGATCCGCGATGCGCCATCGAGGAGAGCGGGATAATCGGCAGCATCGGGGAATTCCCCAGGTAGCAAACCACGGAATTCACTGCGGATGAACTTGGCCCGCATGCCATCGGGTAGGAAGAATGAGGACGAGAACCGATACCACTCCTTGCCGAAACAGACCGAGTCGCCCGCTTGGGCAATGTCCAGCCGTTCGAGCGGCTCGAACACCTTCAGAGGAGCGTTGTAGGCGGTGATCATACCAACAGTCCGCAGTAAGCCAGCGTTGATAGCGGCAAGAACAATAGCAGTTACGATGGAAAGCTTGATGTTGGCTAACAAGGACCCATTTGACCCTCCTGGGTTCTTAGATCCAACGTAGGATAGAACCATATGGATTGCAATGGCCGCATTAAGGGCAAGAAAAGGGTATGCAGGATACATGAATCTTTCTTCCTTGTGAGGCTGAGCGGTAAAGATCGCAAACCACATATAGAATGGTGTGATCAGAGCAAGGGTTCGTAGCAAGGTTTCCTTGTTGGTAGCACGGGGTCGGAATGCGGCCTGGAGAAGCAGTAAAGGTGCTGCGGACATTGCAAACACGAACCAGATATTGAAGTTGAGAAGCAAATTCTTGATATAGAATGTCCAGGGTTCAGTACCGAAGATGTCAGGACCCTTACCGTCTCCTCCAAAAATGTTGTACGCGACAATATTCCAAGGCACAATAGCAAACTTCCCAAGAAAAGCGTAGTCCACGGCAATTTCCGCAGCCTGTATCTCATTAGCACAAGATAGACTTCTAGAATTCCAGCCGGTAGTAGCATACCAGAATTACCAGGCACCCCATAGCCCCGTTTATGATCCTAGAGATAATAGTCCCTAAGGACCCTGAGAATGAGCCGACAGTAATTTCTGCGAGCAATAGAGGAACGACCAAAGCCCCTGCAAAAGGCCAGCCTACAATCGCACCGACGCCAAACCACATAATTCCTTGCGCGATTTTCTGACGACGCCAATCCAAAAAGGCCGAGAGGCCAAGCATGGACATATACATCGTAAAGCTGGAGGGGAGGAAGGCTGCGGAGGCGTGGAACGTGCCCGGGCTGAATGCAATGATTATGAGAAAGAATAAGCCAATTTTGGGGCTTAGTGTTCGGCAGATAGCCGCATATAACCTGGTCTGGCAGGCAGCACAAGTGATGGCTAGAAAGAAGCGAATCGCATAGAACTGAGAACTTTTTGAAGTTAATGCGAGCGAGCTCGATTTTCCAACAATGGCATGGATGGTGACATAGAGCCAGCTCCGGATTGAATACACTGGCGAGTACTCCCACGTTTGGAGCCCGTACCCATGGTCAAGATAATGTGTGGGCTCCCAAAAGTTGAAGACTTCATCGCAATCCTGAATGGGTGCAAGAAAGGCAGCAATTCCATTAGAGATGAGGCCCACATAGAGTGTTACGTTCAATGGAAGGTAATAAGGCGGCGGCGGGGGTCTGCGGAGGCCTCGAAGGTTAGCAAAACCGATAAGGAAGGGATCCCTGATGCTGATACCGTTTCTTAGACCGCGGTGGTTTCCCTGTTAGTACTGAGGGAACCTCAACTGTCTTCCTGGCGGACGCCATCTTGTTGACAATGGCAGAGGGATATTGTATATTTTAAGCCAATATTGAAGCTCGATCGGAACACGTTATTGTTATCGATAAGAAAGCTCCTCCGGTGGCCGCAGCAGCAATTGTGGCACTTCTAAGAAAAAAAGTTTCCGCGCAAGACTTCGTCGGCCAATTCTGAACGTTTTACCAATTTTTCTTCTTTCTCCTTTTTTTGATATTTTCTCTCGTCTTTGAGTTATACATTACTCAAGGCTGCAGAGTTACATCATGAGCGACCAACAGCCTCCTGTTCAACCCCAGCATTCCCTGGAGGCTACTAATGAGGGCCCTCCTGTGAAGCGAACTTGCATGAATGATACGCCACCCATTGCGTTAACGCCCGCAGACGATGGAAGCGATTTTTATAGCACGCCATGGGTCGTGCGCACTCCTGTAGAAAGCAGTGAGAATATGGAGGGTGCTACTCAGGCTCAAACCAGCGCACCAACAGCGACATCTCATTCATCCACACTGATCCCCGGATTAAATCTCGTCAATGATAGTCTGAAAGGTCTGCAGTCGGCGAAAAGCGAACCAAACCCGTCGCCGAACACTACCGCCGGGGAAGAAATGCGTGCGGATACGCAGAACCATATGAATGTTGTACCAACTGAGCCCCAGAAACAAGAGCCTACCTTGGAAAGCACCAAAAAGGTCGAGGCGGAACAAAATCCCGAACCACGAACCCAGGCAGAAGCTACGAGTCAGAGCCAGACGGAAAACGTCCAGATTAACGGGACCGCAAACGGATCAGATAATGCGCCTACCACAGACGCTATGGATCATGACCAAGCCGAAGAGGATGAGGAGGAGCACCCCGAATGGGAGATTGACTCTTCCCCCTATGAATCATCTTCTGATGATTCTTCTACCGATTCTTCCGACGACAGCGACGATGACGAAGACTACCCAATCCTCAGCCCCGAAGAACAAGCGCGCATTTTGATGCAGGCGGAACTTGGTTCCGACGACGAGGGGGAAGGAAAAGGCAAATCGGGTGGTCATATTAGAACGGCGAATGAAATCCAGGAGGAAGCGCCCGATATCCCGGATATCATTGTGACTCCCGAAATGAAGATTGTCCATCTGGGACATGTAGAGGCGATTGTCGAGAATAACGTCCTAATTGCGGCGAACACTTCCGGAGAGTACCAGGTGCTTGAATCAGGCTCATTACTGTGCCTTGAAGATAGGAATGTCGTCGGTGTGGTTGCTGAGACTTTGGGAAGGGTGGAGAATCCACTGTATACTATCCGTTATCCCAGCGCTATGGCTGTAGAGGAACGGGGCCTTTCTCAAGGAAAGAACGTATACTACGTTGAGCAACACTCCACTTTCGTGTTTACTCAGCCTCTCAAGGGAATTAAAGGTAGCGATGCTTCGAACTTCCACGACGAAGAAATTGGCGAGGATGAGGTCGAGTTTTCCGACGATGAAGCAGAGGCTGAGTACAAGCGGAAACTGAAGCAGAAGCGACAGGAGAGAAAGGAAGCCAGGAACGAGGGTGGTGGCCCGGCAAGGGCTAAAAAGGGCCATCCAGGTCCTTCGAAGCTCAGTCAGACGGAACTAAACTACGATGATAACGCAGGTGAAGATGGGTACACTCCTCTTGCTCGCCCGAAGAACCTGCATGAGATGATGGGCCGGCAAGAGGCTCCTCTTGAGAACGATGGACCCCCGGCTAGAGGTGGTTTCCGTGGTGGTAGAAGTCGAGGCCGGGTTTCTGATCGCGGCCGCGGAGGCCGTGGTCGCGGCGGATCCAGAGATACTCAGCATTATGATCGCCAGCCATACCAGCGGCCAGGATCGGACGCGCAGCCTCAACATACCAGCTATAGTCAACAGCAAGCGTACCAGTCAAACCAATCCAATACTTATGGGATGCCACAGCCATATCCTTCATACCCATCTTTCCCGCAGCAGCCGCAGCAACAACCGCAACAACAGTTCGCTCAAGGTGCTGTACCTCCGGCGTTCAATACTCAGATGCCATTCCAACAGGCCCATCCTCAACAGAACTCTTTACAATCCTACCCTATCAACCCGGCGTTCTTAGCTGCTCTGCAACAGCAAATGCAGCAGCAGCAGTATCAACAGCAGACGCCGGGGCAACAATTCCATCATCTCCACCCGGCGTTCCTAGCTACTCTGCAACAGCAAATGCACCAGCAGCACCAGCAACAGCAGACGCCTGGACAACAACAACAACCTGCGCAAGCCGCAACGATGAATTTTGACCAGGTTAAAGCGCAACTAGACCTATTGCGGCAATTGAGCAATGGCAATCAAGGACCGCCTCACCCATGAGCCCTTGATACCATGTTGTTATATTTAGGGTTTCCTTGCTTTTCTGGGTTTGGGTAAAACTGATACATAGGGATACATAGGATTTCATTATTGGGGAGTTAGGCATCTATCCTGTTTTGGCTCAAAAATTTGTACGTTGTATCACTTTGTTATTTCAAGCACAAGATATCGTCAAGAGGTTTACCATTTGAAAGATGTGGGCAGTGAGACATAATTGCTTATTAGATAGACATGGCGCACGTGGGCCATGGGCTGGATTTAATAGAGACAGCCATGTTCTGCCTTGCGACCAATATATGTAAATAAAGAAGAATATGGTATCATCCATCATCATGACCATGAGTCGCTCTGCTTTGCACTTTTTCCCAGGGCCCAGAAGTTCTCCAGCTTTACTCGAGCCAAGACATCCTTCGCTTGAGCATCTGTTTCGCACACTCGTGCTCCCAACCATTTCCGGAAACTTCGGGCTTTGACCTGACCTTCCCACAAGAGGTTGCATGTGTTGAAGCTAAGATCTTTCAAATCCCCCGTTTGTTCATCTTCAGCAGCTAGCCACGACGTCTGAGCTTCGCGATTGCCTTCTCGCACAGTGCCCGGAACTGTGTTCTCTGTCCAGTCAATGCGGTTCAACATAAGCTTCCTGTAGTTGTTGATAGAGTGGGCACCTCCCTCAACAATCACAAGATTGAATTTAGGATTCATGACACAGACCCCTGTAAGAGCGTTTTGCTCAGCATTTTTGCTGATTTTGAAACGATTCCGTCCGTTTGCAAGACTGTCAATGCGATAAACGGACATGAGAATTCCTTTTTCGGCATCCTGCTCTTGTTGCCTATGGAGCTTTTCTCGACGTTCATCCTTTGTCAGCTTACGCTCTTCATTAGATTCCTCATGTTTTGTACGACGTTCTGCGATCTCTCGCGTTACGCGTGCTTCGACAGCGGTAGGATCCTTGACTGCTTGTTCACCCAACACTCGCATGAGGTTTGACTTTTTGACCTTCGGTGGAGGAGCTGGCTCAAGTCCTAGTCGGATCTTCGCTTGCTGCTCCTTTAGATCGGCCATTCGCCGTTGGCGACGAATCTTAGCCTGTTCCTTCGGTGTGAGATACATAGGTTTCTGCACGGGCATATGTTTTTCTTGTGGAGGGTCGAGGAGGACTGGGTGCTGAACATAAATAGTCACGATGGAGTCAGGTGTATCGATCTTAAGATTCCGTTCGTCTTCGATAGTAGAATAATCCTCGCCATCCACTAAACCTTCATCCCACCACTCGATTGCTGGTGGAGCCGGAACAAGGAAAGCCTTTTCGACGTCGAGGTCTTCATCGATACCGGCCTGTCGTGCTCTCTCTGCAATGCGTTTCTTCATAGCTTCCAACTGAGCTTGACGACGCAGAGCAGCGCCCTGCTGTATATATTTACCCTTTTCGTTGAAAATAAGTTGTCGCGATTGTCGCGGTTTTGCAATTGTAGCTTTCGGACCGAGACTCGGATCAAAATACGGATTGTTTTTGATTTCTTCCAAAGAAGGACCGGAAAGATCGAGCCCTGCTCGATCCTGCCTACCCCTCGCAGCCGGAGACTCCGTCCGACGGTTTTTCGACTGCACAGATTGCCGTCCTTTGCCGCTGCGGAACTCTATAGTGTCTGAGAGCAGAGCCGGATGAAGGCCGACATCCAGACCACCCCGGCCTTTGGAGCCATCATTTTCTTCTTCGAAGCGGAGGGGTTGAGGTGTTGGTGAGGGCACGGCCGGTGGTTGTTGAGCTGCCGAATTGGCTCTTCCAGTAGCAGCTGCTACTCTGGCTTTCATCTGTTCCAATCTAGACATTGCAGGGCTAGGGGCCGGAGGTGTGGGACTGGGGCTTGGAGCTGCTGATGGTGTAGATCCTCCTCTTGCAGCCTGAAGTCTGGCGCGTACAGCTTCGGCCTTCGCTCTTGCCTCAGCCACCATTCTCTCGATATCGGGCTTGCCAGAGGCCGGAGCCCCTTGACTGGGTAATGGGGAGGCATTATTGGAACGAGATCTTTTCTGCGTGTTATTTTCTTCGTCCTCCGGGTGAGGTCGCTTCAGCATGTTGCCTGACACGTCCGCCATATCTTGAAGTACAAAACAAATGTGGCACTCACCCACTGGCACCGAGCGCGACTCAAAGTTGGGGTACGAAGGATGGATGACTAGAAGTAAAATGAAAGGAGAGCGAAGTACGTACGTAAATCACGGGGCGATTTGATCCAAACGTGGGTCTAAGCGGCATCGCACGGCAGAAAAAAAGTTGGGTGAACTTTTTCTTCCGCAGCGACAAGACCGAATGAACCCGCTTTTGTTCCTCCAGACCAGCAGGCAAATAGCCTAACAGCTTCTACTGTCGCTCACGGAGCTGCAGGGAACTATGGCGAACTTTGCACGCCCCGTGTCGTCCTCCATTGGGGGGATCGACTTTACGATCTACGATGATGAGGATATTAAAGCCACCTCTGTAAAGCGAATCCATAATACTCCGACTTTGGATTCTTTTAACAATCCTGTTCCTGGCGGTCTCTATGATCCGGCTATGGGAGCATGGGGTGATCATGTGTAAGTCTCTGCCCTCGGTGGATTGTTGTGGTTTGAAGCTTTTGTGTCTTGCTTCGGCCTTCTCGTTGGCAGTAGACTGACCTGATCTAGCTGCACAACCTGTCGCATGAACTCATGGTCTTGTACTGGACACCCTGGACATATCGAGCTACCGGTCCATGTGTACAATGTCACGCACTTCGATCAGATGTACCGTCTTCTCAGAGCGCAATGTGTATACTGCCATCGTCTTCAGATGTCTCGAACACAAGTTAATTCCTACACCTGCAAATTGCGCCTATTGCAGTATGGCCTGGTCGACGAGGTAGCTGTCTTGGAGTCGATGGAATTGAAGAAGGGAACAAAGAAATCGGCCAAGGATGGAGATGATTCCGTCAGCGAGGACGAAGATGAGGATGACCTTGTGAAGCGCAGAAATGTGTTTGTTAAAAAGAGCATTCGCGAAGCCCAGGCTACGGGTAAACTGAAAGGCTTGATGGCTGGAGACAAAAACCCGATAGCTGCGGAACAAAGAAGGGTTGTGGTCAGAGACTTCTTCAAGGATATTGTCGCCATCAAAAAGTGTGCCAATTGCTCGGGGTGAGTTTTATGATCACTTCCCTAACATCTTACTATCACACAGACGTTAACTCTGAAGAAGAATATCGCCAGGTTATCGGAGAGATCGGTATTCGAAGATTTTCCGAAAGGCTTTGCCTGAAAAGGCTAAACTCGCTATGCAACAAGCTGGATACAGTGCGTCTAACTCCTTGGTCCTTCTCCAGGAGACTCGGAGATTCAACAACAAAGAGAAGGAGGCGCTTGTGAGCGACAATGCTAGTACTACTTCTGAGACTCACGGGGCAGAGGAAGAAGTTGCCCGTGGCAATGCCATCCTAGCGCAGGTGGATGGCAAGAAGCAGACCGGCGATTCCAGTCAATTCATACCTTCACCAGAAGTTCATGCTGCAATCACCCTGCTGTTTGCGAAGGAAGGGGAGATCCTGAACCTAGTTTACACGTCTCGCCCTATGTCAATGAAAGAGTCGCGTGTTAGCGCAGGCATGTTCTTCATCAAGAATATCATGGTGCCGCCGAACAAATATCGCCCTGTCGCCTCCCAGGGAGCTGGTGCTGTTGTTGAAGCACAGCAAAACACCCCACTGTCTCAGATCTTGAAGAACTGTGACATTATCAACCAAATCAGTAAAGAAAGGCAGAGTGCAGGATCCGATTCTGCCACACGTGTGCGCGACTACAGGGATCTGCTACACGCCATTGTACAGCTTCAGGATACTGTGAACGGTCTGATTGATCGTGATAGGAGTGGACTGTCCGGCCCAGCGGCAGCCAGCGCCCCGAACGGTATTAAGCAGATTCTGGAAAAGAAGGAGGGCTTGTTCAGAAAGAACATGATGGGTAAACGTGTGAACTTTGCTGCCCGTAGTGTCATTTCTCCTGACCCTAACATCGAAACCAACGAAATTGGTGTTCCGTTGGTCTTTGCAAAGAAACTGACGTATCCCGAGCCTGTGACCAACCACAACTTCTGGGAAATGAAACAAGCCGTCATCAACGGTCCGGACAAGTACCCGGGTGCCGCTGCGATCGAAAACGAGTTTGGCCAAGTCACTAACCTCAAGTTCAAGAGTCTCGATGAGCGGACTGCTTTGGCCAACCAGCTGCTCGCCCCATCAAACTGGAGAATGAAGGGATCGCGTAACAAGAAGGTCTATCGCCATCTTACCACCGGAGATGTCGTTCTGATGAACCGCCAGCCTACGCTTCACAAGCCCTCTATCATGGGTCATAAGGCTCGCGTACTTGCTAACGAACGAGTTATTCGAATGCACTACGCTAACTGTAATACTTATAACGCTGATTTCGATGGTGACGAGATGAACATGCATTTCCCTCAAAACGAGCTTGCCCGTTCTGAAGCTATGATGCTCGCGGATGCTGACCACCAGTATCTTGTTGCTACGTCCGGTAAACCTCTGAGAGGTCTGATTCAAGATCACATTTCCATGGCAACATGGTTCACATGTCGTGATAGTTTCTTTGATGAGGAGGACTACCATGAGTTGCTTTACAGTTGCCTGAGACCGGAGAATTCCCATACTATCACGGAGCGAATCCAAGTTGTGGCCCCGACAATGATTAGACCAAAGCGCCTCTGGACCGGAAAACAGATCATTACTACCATTCTCAAGAACATTATGCCTCCAAACAGAGCCGGCCTCAACATGAAGAGCAAGTCTTCGACACCGGGAGATAGATGGGGCGAAGGTAACGAAGAAGGAACTGTCCTCTTCAAAGATGGAGAGTTGCTTTGTGGTATTCTCGACAAGAAGCAGATCGGTCCTACTGCTGGTGGTCTCATTGATTCTATCCACGAAATCTACGGACACACCATTGCGGGACGGCTCATCGGTATTCTTGGCCGGCTTCTGACTAGATTCCTGAATATGCGTGCTTTTACTTGTGGTATCGATGATCTTCGCTTAACCAAGGAAGGTGACCGTGTTCGTAAAGAAAAGCTTAGCAAGGCATCTGAGATTGGCCGTCAAGTGGCGATGAAGTATGTGACTCTTGATCAAACGACAGTCCCCGACGAAGACGCTGAATTGCGACGTCGCTTGGAAGATGTTCTCCGCGATGATGAGAAACAAAGCGGTCTGGATAGTGTCTCGAACGCTCGGACGGCGAACCTATCTACCGAAATCACTAAGGCTTGTCTCCCAGGAGGCTTGGTCAAGCCTTTCCCGTGGAACCAAATGCAATCGATGACAATCTCTGGAGCCAAGGGCTCGAGCGTCAACGCCAACCTGATTTCTTGTAACCTGGGTCAACAGGTTTTGGAAGGTCGACGTGTACCAGTGATGATCAGCGGTAAGACGCTGCCGTCATTCAGAGCTTTCGACACGAATCCTATGGCAGGCGGTTATGTTTCTGGCCGTTTCTTGACTGGTATTAAGCCTCAAGAATACTACTTCCACGCGATGGCTGGCCGTGAAGGTCTTATTGATACTGCTGTGAAGACGTCTAGATCCGGTTATCTGCAGCGTTGTTTGATCAAGGGTATGGAAGGCTTGAGGGCCGAGTATGATACTTCGGTCCGTGAAGCCTCAGATGGTTCTATCGTTCAATTTTTGTACGGAGAGGACGGTCTGGACATCACGAAACAGGTCCACCTGAAAGACTTTGATTTCCTGGCATCGAATTACAAGTCCATTATCTCCCAAGTTAACTCGAGCGACTTCCACACCTTGGAGAATGAGGAAGTTGCTGATTGGCATAAGGAGGCCATGAAGAAGGTGCGCAAGACCGGAAAAGTCGATGCTATGGACCCTGTACTGTCTCGTTATCATCCTGGAGGTAACCTGGGTAGTACATCCGAGCTGTTTGCTCAAGCTGTCAAGAAGGTAAGGAGACCATTAGAAGCACTTCTCTAACGAATCCAATACTAATTATGAGTAGTACGAGGATGCCAACCCGGACAAGCTTTTGAAGGATAAGAAGAAGAATGTTGAAGGTATTCTTAGCAAGAAATCATTCGGTAACATGATGAATATGAAGTACTTGAAGTCGGTGGTTGATCCTGGTGAAGCCGTTGGAATTGTAGCTGGCCAGTCTATTGGTGAACCATCAACTCAAATGACTTTGAACACCTTCCATTTGGCTGGTCACTCTGCGAAGAACGTGACACTGGGTATCCCCCGTTTGCGTGAAATTGTGATGACAGCTAGTGCTCATATTATGACACCCACGATGACCTTGATCCTGAATGAAGAACTGTCTAAAGAACATTCCGAAAGGTTCGCCAAGGCTATTAGCAAGCTCAGCATTGCAGAGGTTGTCGATAAGGTCCAAATTAGGGAGAGAATCACGTCGGGCAGTACAAAGGCTAAGGTTTATGATATCGAAGTCTCATTCTTCCCGCCTGAGGAGTATACTGCAGAGTATGCAATCAAGACTAAGGATGTGCAGATTGCTTTGCAGAACAAGTTCATCCCTAGGCTTGTGAAGCTTACCAGAGCTGAACTCAAGAGGAGGGAGGATGAAAAGAAGCTCACTAGCTACTCGACCGCCCAGCCTGAAATCGGTGTCTCCGTTGGTACCGTCCAAGAAGCTCCGCGGGGTGCTGATGGTGACGATGAGCCAATTGACAATGATGATGAAGAGGACCAGGACGACGCCAAACGCGCCGGTGGAGCTAATAACCGTTCCAACCAAGTATCCTATGAAGGCCCCGAAGACGAAGAACAAAACATGATTCAGGCCCAAGATGTCGTCGAAGATGATGAAGAGGAAAGTGGCGAGCCCCAGTCGCGAGATGTTGAGATGAATGATGCCTCTGATGACGAATCTGATGATGAAGCCAAAGACAACAAGTTGCGTGAGGATGATATCAAGAACAAGTTCGGCGAGGTTACCCAATTCAAATTCAACCCAAGCCAGGGTACTTCGTGCGCTATTCAGCTGCAGTACGACATCTCAACCCCCAAGCTTCTCGTCCTGCCTCTGGTGGAAGCAGCCGCTCGTAGTGCCGTCATCCAGTCTATCCCTGGTCTCGACAACTGTACATACGTGGAGGCAAACCCTATCAAGGGTGAGCCTGCCCATGTTATCACTGAAGGTGTCAATCTTCTCGCTATGCGTGACTACCAAGATATTATCAAGCCTCATTCCCTCTACACGAACTCCATCCACCACATGCTAAACCTGTATGGTGTCGAAGCTGCTCGCGCGTCTATCGTCCGTGAAATGTCCGACGTCTTCGAGGGTCACAGTATCTCGGTTGACAACCGTCATCTGAACCTGATCGGTGATGTGATGACCCAGTCTGGTGGCTTCCGGCCCTTCAACCGCAATGGTCTTGTCAAGGATGCCTCCTCGCCTCTTGCTAAGATGAGTTTCGAAACAACTGTCGGATTCCTCCGGGACGCTGTCCAGGAGCGGGACTTTGACAACCTGAAAAATCCTAGTAGTAGGATTGTTGTCGGTCGGGTTGGAACAGTTGGTACCGGTGCTTTTGATGTTCTTGCCCCAGTGGCATAATGGGTGGCTATTTTTGCGATGTATGACATCTCACATTGTCTTTTACTGTATATGAGTGAACTCACGTGTATCTATTATGCATTTTTCCTTGATGTGTTTTATGACTTCTGGAGTTTTCTCTCAGCGAAATCAAGAAAAGTCTTTCATTTTCTTCCAGAGCAATCATTTATGATATAGCAGATCAATAGAATCAATCTTTACTAAGCAATTAATAAGTTGACACTAACAACTTCTTTTGACACGGGTTCTATCCACATCTTGTAAGAGAACTGGAAGCTTTGTCCTGATCCCCATCATGAAACGCCTGTGTAGTCCCAGATTGCGAAGTCGGTCATAGACCAAAGCCCCTTCTCTCTTGATGGTAGTGATCCAATAAGTTAATAGTATCGCCCAAAGGCAAAGGCAACTGGAGTCATTTCCTGTCCCACCGATCTAGAGCAGTTGAGCGGACTTTAGAGTAGTGGTAATTGGAAAAAGCGCTTGTCCTGAAGGGCTCAAAGCAGGGCATCCTAACAGGGGAGCATGCCCTGGCGCATCTTACAAAGGAAGCAAATCTATCA
Source organism: Aspergillus alliaceus (assembly GCF_009176365.1). Lineage (NCBI taxonomy): Eukaryota > Fungi > Ascomycota > Eurotiomycetes > Eurotiales > Aspergillaceae > Aspergillus > Aspergillus alliaceus. Next base: position 764,868 of record NW_022474689.1, on the reverse strand, counting down.
GTTCTAAACCCTCCACTTCATTGCCCACCTACCATAACTTCTTTGTTAAGGTGCGTTTAGCATTCCTTCGGGGTCTCGGGACAGGTTTGGAACAGCTTGGCATATCAGGCTATTAGTTACACCAATATATTTGGTGCATATGACTATGTCCAAATTATGGATACGATACAAGCAGTGATTGTCCATATTGATTTTTACTGCGCATCCAACATCATGAGGTCGTTGTCAATGTCGTCATCAAATTCATCCACAACGACGCCAGCACCATTGGCGACACCGTTTGCGCTATGTCCATTAGCTAGTGCTTCTCGCCGTGATCGCTCCTCCTCCAACATTTGCTTCTCTCGATGTCGCTCTAAGTCTGCTAGGCTCCATGTCGAGATACCGTCCTGGTCTTTGGCTTTGAAAGGCTGAGCCATGCCACGTAGGAAAGTCTTCGCAGTGGCCACAGCCATATCAGTACTGAGGTTAGTTTCACTTTCGAGCATGGCCTGGCTGATCCATTTAGGGAGCTGGGTCCGTTTCTTCTGGAATCGCCTGTCGGCGAGGACCATGACTCCATAATCGTCCTTACCACGAAGGACGCGACCGAGACACTGTGCAGCATGCCGCATCGCGTCGAAAGAGAGGAAGTCGTTCTCCCGAATACGGTAATTCTCTCGAAGGAATTCGAGACGTGCCTTCAATATTCTCGACTCAGTGTATTGGAATGGAACACCAATGCATATGACCGCACGTCCGTAGTGATGGTCAAAATCGATACCTTCCGAAACCTTTCCTCGAGCGACGCACATTAGAATGGCTCCTCTTCCATTGCAGCAAGCCGTTCGATATGTCTCGAGCGCCAGCGAAGACTCCTGTGCATCAGGAGTTTCGACGAGAATCAACTTGTAGTTCCATATAGAATCCAAAATACCCATACCTTGCCACATACTGATGATGGATTCCATGTACAAATATGAAGGAAAGAAGACAACGATCCCGTCCGGTGTAATTCGTGAGAATTCTAGGACAAGGTTACCATAATTACGCACCACACCCGGGTCGTTACGTATTTGGAAGGAGGAGGAAATTTGCGCTTGATCGGAGCCGCGAGTAACGACCATGGGTAGGAAGGAACGTCGTGCGAGAGTCATGCTGTATGATTCCTGCATGACAGTGGTGAATCCGAGCATCTTGGGATACATCTCAAGGGGTGACAGGGTGCCAGAAGTGATGATGACCGAGCTAAATCGATCGAACACTGGCTTGATGGCAATAGCGGCGTCTAAGCAAGTGAAATGCAATACAGGATTCGGAACAGTCGCTGCCTCCGATTCAAAGGGCTCCAAAATCAGGAGGAACCCTTTGTCATACGTTGAGACGAGAGTCGCAAATGTTGCCACTTCCTGCAGCGGCTGATAGTCTTCTATGTTGATAAGTTCCAGCGTCCGCACAAGTGACGTTAGTCGTTCGGCGCAAAATCGCAGAGGTTTTCGCTCAATATATGTCAAGTCTTTAACATGTGTTAAGAACGAGGGGGGTGTCTCGGATATGGTATGAGTGACTTTCATTCGAGTCTTAAGGTATTCGATAAATCTTTTAAGAAAGGAGACAAAGTGCTCCGCTCGGCGTATATTGCCAGGCACGGCCTCCGTGAGAAGATCATCTGGAAGGACGGGATTTGAGATAAACTGATCCTCCTCCCTGGCTTGCTCTGCCTCACGTAGCCCCTCAACAAGCTTGGAATATTCATTTTGAAGTTTTTCCGCGTCCGAACTCTTCATCTCATTAATCTTTCGTTCCAAGTTGTTCGCCCCCCTTGTGGCTTTCCGCAGCGAATCTTCCGTTATATCAATACTAAGCGACTCGATACAGACGTTATCGATGTTGTGTGCTTCGTCGAAAACCACTATACAGTCCTTTGAAAATTCTCTCGAGACTCGCTCTGCGATTTTGGGGTCAAGAAGATAATGATATGAGTATATTATAACGTTGCAAAATGGCATCATCCGCCTTGCTGAGAAATAGGGACATTGTTTGTTGTCTTCGCCGTATTTGAGTAGCCCGTCGAGGGTGAAAACACCCGGAGGCACAAGGTTGTGCGGTTCGAGGAGGTCAAGGTTCTATACCAAGTCACCAATCAGCTCAATAATCATCGGCCAGTATTTACACACCTCATGGTAGACACAAAGCTCAACATCCTCGCCTTTCTCTTTCTTTTCCTTGACGAAGCCAGCAGTTAAGCTCCTGCACCTGGCATCAACGACTGTGCCACTTTTCTCCCTTTTAACAGACGGATGTAGACACAGATTCTTTCGGCTGGTGAGCCCCAAAGCACGAAAGTCCTCGGTGTACCCAAGTTGTTGAGTACGAAATTTCATCAACTCCTTTAACTCTGCCAATGCTTTCTCAATTTCCGACATGGTTCGAGAGCAGTAGATAAGCTTTCTATGTTCTGGGTAATGCATTTGATAGGCGACAATTAATGATAACAAAGAAACCGTTTTCCCGGTGCCTGATGGCATTTCCAGGACACAGTGACCCCCGGCATCGAGGGTCTTCTTGAGATCGCACATGTAGGCATATTGTTCGGGGTATATACGAGGATACGGGAAAAGGATCGGAAGGTCACTGTCGATGAGATTTAGAAGGTTAGATTTCGAGTGGGGAAAAGCAGATCAGAACAGTGTACTTACTCAATGAAAAATTTCATTGTGACGGCCGAGCGAGGTGCTCCAAAAGTTGGGCTGCAGAGAAGGAAGCTCTCGGACAAGCTCACCTCTGAGGACGGAGTTAAGGCCGCGGCCAGACTTCGCGACGAACTTTTCCTTATCGGGGAGATGATGACACCGGTCCACGTGACTGTCCCGATAGGGACGCCGATTATCACGCCGCTTTGAGCATTTGATACTCTGCGACAATCCTTCCAAGGAAGACAAGACTTCGGGTTGGGAAGTTGTTGTTTCTTTGTATTGGAGTGCCACGGTATCTGCATTCACTTTATTTTTTTTGTCTCTTTTTCCTCTTTCCTTATATTCCCATATTCACTCATTTGATCGGGTTCATATCCCACTTACCCCACATTACTATGAGCAAAAAGTTCAAGTCTCAGGCATCAAGCAGCCGCGCTGCTGCTAGCACCTTTGGTTCGTTTGGTGGATTCTCCAGCGCTTTTTCTGGTCATGGAAGGGAACCATCCTCTCTCACTTACGTGGCGGAGCCACCAGACCTTTCACGGATATTTGAAGCGCAATTGACAATTGCCTTCAAGAACTTTTTGAAAAAAGATGAAGTCACGAGGTCAAAAGGACTGGATGATTTGAGGGATTACGTCTCTACTGTAGAAATTCGCAGTGGAACCCTCGATGATGGTTTTTTGGAAGCCTGGGTATGTCTGCGCCTGCACTACGTGAAATGGAGTAAAATGTTGATTAGCATTTGGTACCCAACAGATTAAAATATACCCCAGAGCATCAATTGATATCTCTCGTAGAGTGAGGCAAACCGCTCACTCCTTACAAGGATCTATCGCGTCCTTAGTGGGCAAGCGGATTGCCCGTTTCTTACCGAAAGTAATCGGGCCATGGCTTGCAGGACTCTATGACAACGACCGAATGGTTCATCGGTCCGCGTTAGAGTCATTTACGCGGGTCTTCTCAACTGAGGGGAAGAGAAATAACGTGTGGAAGATCTATCAGAGCTCAATCCTTGGTTTTGTAGATGATGTTATCCTTCAACAAACCCCTCTTACTCTGAGTGATGAAAGAACTGTCAAGTCTGATGATGCCGAAGCGAAGTACGCTCGCGTCGTAGGAACCGCAGTTTTATTATTTAATCGAATTATAGGTACGTTTGTACATGCCACATGATCCCTTAGATATGCTCTAACTGGGTGTCAACTCAGGAAATTCGACGCACGAAGACCTCGAGAAGGATGTAGCTACGATAGAAAACCTTCTGGGAAGTAAATCGTTATGGTCCTTATGCTATCATGATGATCCTTTTGTTCGCAGATCAATCTATGTCCTCCTTCGATCTGCTCTCTCTAAAGAGCCAGAGCAGCTTGACTGGAAGCTCATCAGTGCCGCTATCATTGGAAAGTCTTTACACATATCTCAGCTAGGATCTTCTTCGGATCTATCAGAGTTGCTATTACAGGTGACATCCGCAAGGCCACAATTATGGACGGACGACTATACGGGAAAGTCGTCTTCCTCTAAAAGACTGATTCAGTATATCCAGAAAGGCTCGGAGGGTGGTCCTGCCGCCTTCTGGCTAAATCTATACGACTTGTTGCAGATTATTCCATCTCAGACCCTGGTAAAAGTTGATGCGAAATCCACAAATGAAGGCAGTATTGGATTATCGATTGCCACAACATTGACTCAATCTTTCCAAGAGGGGCTGAACTCTAGGGATGAGCCTCGTCAGAATCGAGCTGTTGGTTGGAAAGCTTATATTGACACTGGAATGTGGCTCACAAATAAGCTTCCTCAAGATGAGCAAGAAAAATTTTTACACGAACGGCTATCTCCTGTACTAGTGCAGTATGTTAAACCTGAGCAAGACCGCTCTCAGTGGGAACTTCCTCCGCAGTCCGCCGAAGCTCTCTGTGTCGACTATCTTGATGTGCTAGTCACTCATAGCCAGGAAGGCGAATTATATAAGTTGTGGACCGAGTTGTCAGATAGCCTATTAGAAGCTGTAAGGCTTTCCTCCCCAGAGCAGTCAAAGGACTTCAGGTCGTCACAGGACGCAGTATGTGCTGTGGCCGAACGCCTCCTTACTTTGGAGGCTTCAGTGCTTTCACGTCTGGCCGACACGGATCGCGAATCCAAACTGCTGAAAACCTTCGAGGACACAAACCTAGGCCTGCTTCGAAAATGCTTGGATGTGCTGCGATCCAGGAATGGCAAGCCGTATGGAGCAGCTGCAGTCGTTGAGGCAATGGTCCAACACGTTGCACAGATTGCACAACGTTCCCAGGAGCTCTTGAGGTTTGTCCAAGAGGCTGCACCAGAACTTCTGTCTTCACCCTCGGCTGATCGTTTGATCTCTATCATACTGTCTTGTCGTGCATGGGATGGATTCGGCCCAAGCTTTGAGAAAGTCGTTGAGAGGGTAGCACAGTCTGAACCCGAGTCGTCCAATGCGCATGCCGTTCAGAAACTTCTCTCCACTCTCGATTTCAAGGAAGTGGATGACAAGAGCGGTCTTGGTTCTTTAATCGCACGTGCTCTGGACAGCGCTTGTAAGGGTAGTTCTCTACACTGGTCCATTGTTGTCGCAGTGCTTCAGAACCCAACGTCTCATGGGGAATTGACAGAGTCAATATTTTTGGCAATCATTGACGCATTATCTGATGATAGCAAAGTTTTCGATACCTTACATGGTCTCTCACTAATTGCAACTTCTGTTCCGACTGCAATGAAAGGGTTTCAAAGTGGACTTCACGGCTCGAAATTGACCGGGAAATTGCTTTTCCTCGCTGAGTCCCCGTCCGAAGAAGTGGCTGGTCTTGCCGAATCATTGACCAGAAAGGTCAAGGAATCAGTTGTCAGTGAAACCAGCGCCAGGTCAAGTTTTGAAATCCTTCAGCACAACTTCAATAACGTTAACGAGGAGTCACTCTCGTAAGTACCTTCCTGACAACTAAAGGGATGAACTTGACTGATATGAATAGGATTGGTTCTTTACTGAATCTTGCGGAAGAACTGCTGCATAATATTAAACCTGATGACCTCAAGCACGTGATGAAAAACATCCTCCCTTCACGTCAAAGCTGGCAGAATGCGCTTGAGCCCTTCCTTGCACTTCCTCCTCGGCTATCGACCGCTATCACAAGTCCTCTCGGAGGCACTGTTCATATCATCGAGCGCCATATATCAGACATATCTAGAAGGCGCTATGAAACAGTCCCACGCGACTCTAGCCATTGTTCGTCTGCAATGCGACTCGCTTATTTCACCATTAGAACTCTGTCGTCATTTGATGTTACGATTCAACTTCGGGCAGAAGAGCTCGAAACTCTGTTCTATTTCGTACCTTTGGCTGTGCAGCTGATTGACGATGATTTAAGCATTGATAATTGTAATGGCATTACTGGGGCAGTGCTACCCGAGCAACGAGAAGAGTATATGGAGGTTGTGAATGATGGTCGTGGTTTGATCAATGGATGGGCTCATTCGAAAGAGCCCGCTGCACTCTCAATCACATCTTTGTGGGAAAGCAAACTTGAAAGTTTAACCGGTACTTCCACTGTCGACTATCGAGTCGGCGAAGCTTTTGTAAAGATTATCGAAAACCTGGACTCACTAAACTATAAGTCATCGGAAGAAGTCACTAAAATATGCAAAGAGGTACGAACAGCAAATGCTATCCGCTCGGCCGCTTGGGTGGCTGTTTTACGACACTTAATCCTGTCCAACCCTGCAGGGACACGACTATGCAATGAACTTGTTGCAGAGTCCACAGGATTGAAGCCCCATGATGAGCGAAAAGATGGTCAGACAGACAAGCTACCCTTGATATCTACACATGCTAATATTGCGCAGGCCTCCGAAAACTATCTCTGCTCAACCTTCTTATAGCAGGATCCGAAGACGTGATTGGGTCTATTCCGACCCAACGTGTCGTGTTCCTGGTCAAGCATCTTATACAATGCCTGCAGTCCGAGAATATCCCTCTTAGTGTCAAGGGTGAGGTGTTGCAAACCTTGTCTTTTGCTCTGCCTTGTATTCATGAGATATATGGCTCGCACTGGGAGGATTGTATGGCCGCCCTCAGCACAACCTGGCGAGAAACCAGTGGCAGCGATGAAGCTCTACCAGTACTTCTAGCATCTTTCAGACTTTTTGCTCGCCTGAAGACCATCATAGGCAACGAAGACAGCAACGACGACGTGAAAGATGCTTGGTCAGATAGACAGGCGGCGTTGTTTAATGACTTAACATTAACAGTCGAAAGATTTGGTCAGTATAATCCCGATATTTAATTATTCTATTGAACTAACGAATCAGACTCTTCCATCACTTTCCATCAACCTCGCGATGTCACCGTATATCTGCTGTGCCGACTGATCAGCAATATACCGATCGGTAACCTCGAAGACGTGAGCAAGATATTCCCCCTTCTGACAGCGCAAAGCCATGTTGTGCAACGTGCTGCCTATACTATTCTTCATCGGTATATCCCAGGTGTTCAAGAGCAGGTCTCTTTTGATGTGGCATTGTCAAAGACGGCCGTCAAATTACCCGATGAGCTCCTGTCTCTGTTGCTTGAGGCGCCCACTGTTGAATCGATATCCTTATCGTATGGTGATAGCAAGGTCTGGTCGGATATACGGTCGTACCTTTTGAGCTGGAAAGTCATCTTCGACCACTTCACTAATGCGGTAAGTCTATTTACTGGGGTTTACTAGCGTTGCACCATAGCTGACAACAGAAACAGTCTCTTGCCGTGCAAGAAAACTACGTAACTAGCATTAAAGAGAATGACGTTTTGATTCCGCTGTTGGAATTCACTTTCGAGTTCCTTCTGAAATCACACCAAAAGATGGTGGATGCGGCTAAGTTCGATATTCGCGCTTTCGAATTAGATCAGTCGGAGTCTCAGGAGATGGAAATCGAGTGGCTTCTTGTCCATTTGTATTTCTTGTGCCTGAGGTACCTCGCGAACATGACCAAGAGCTGGTGGATTGACACCAAGAAGCGCATTAAGGGGCCGGTGGAAGCGTGGACTGAGAAATATGTAAGTGCCTGGGAATGACGCACGCCTCGTCTATTGTATCTAACCTAGTACAGATTTCACCCCTGATTGTTGAGGATGCCCTGCAAGGAGTTGCCGAATGGACGTCAACGCAAGATTCGAATGAAGAGCGCGCATTGACTGTGAAGATCTCACCTAAGACTTCTGAAATCATTGCTAGTATCCCGGTTGATGAGGAATCACCTCCAGTTGCCTTATCTATATCTCTCCCCCCCGCCTATCCGTTACAGCCCGCTTTGGTGGTTGGCAGGAGTCGAGTATTGGTTGACGAGAAAAAGTGGAAGAACTGGCTTCTTACCATCCAAGGCGTGATTATGTTTGCGAATGGCAATCTTGTGGACGGACTGTTAGCCTTCCGGAAGAACGTTCAAGGTGCCTTGAAGGGGCAGAGCGAGTGCGCGATCTGCTACTCCGTCATCTCTACGGATATGCAGACTCCGAACAAGCGATGCGCCACCTGCAAACACACATTCCACTCGGTGTGTCTCTACAGATGGTTCAAGAGCAGTAACCAGAGCACTTGTCCGCTGTGCCGGAACAACTTTGTTTATGTGTAATGACATGATCGCACAGTGGGGGAACTGGAAAAAAGTCTTTTCTTCAAGCGTTCATATTTGAACAATATCCCGATATTTCTATATAGGGTGACTATGTTACATACGTTTCATGATGCTGCATTATGACCATATAGAAATGTACAATATACCATAACTTATAATTACTAATTTCCAAAGACGACTAAGCTAAGAGCATATGCTCTAAGCTACTGGGTGCGAATACACATCGTTTTTCTTATTGACATATGGTAGCAAACAGGATAGTTTATTGTAGTTCTGCAGGCAATTGAAATAGTCATAAAAAGAAAATAAAATCGTAGAAATCCTTTCCACAATGTCATAGGAAATTTTATGTATTGCTGACATGAACCGGTTTCATAAACTCGCATAAATCACGGAAGTTCTCAGTATTTACTCCAAAAACCCCCACCGCCCGTCGCACTTCCCCTCACATAGACTTGTTACCCCGACATGTCAGCTCCTCAGATCCCTAACCTTAACTCTCTACGTCGAGGTGGCGGTCGGGGCCGTTTCAGAGGGCGTGGAGGTGCTGATGGAAGTCTTTCAGTTGGATCGCGCGGTACAACAAGCAAAGACCGTGTGGTCCAAGGTACCGACAATGACGCCAGTGTCTCCCGGCTGAGTGCGGTGGCATTGGGATATCTACAAGATCCCTTTGCGAAGGCCGTACTTGCGCCAGAGTCGGAGACAAGGAGACTGCCGATCATTAACAGAGGTACTTGATCTTCGATGACCCGTTAAACCTATGACCGAGTATATAAGTATTCATTCCAGTTTAACCACAGGTACTTACGTTCGGACTACTGCGATCGACCACCTTGTCAACAAGTTCCTCTTCCAAGAGCCCCAAAAAAAGAAACAGATAATATCATTAGGTGCTGGTACAGACACACGCGCCTTCCGACTCTTCGCATCGGAACATCCTCTAAATCTGATCTATCACGAGATTGATTTTGCTGTCAATACAACCGCCAAGATTAGGTTTATACGATCAACGCCTCTCCTCCAACGGGCATTACACATTGGGCGACCTGAAGACGTCACAATTTCCGACGCTGGGGATGCCCTGCATACAGACGTCTATCATCTCCACCCGCTGGATCTGCGGTGTCTCAAACGCGCATCTGCCACTTCGGATGCGGCACATGCTGATTCACGGGAACACCTGCAGGGGGTGGACGCGACATTGCCTACACTCTTGATCTCTGAGTGCTGCCTGGTGTATCTTTCTCCGAGCGAAGCTGCGGATGTTGTGGGCTATTTTACTAGTTTGTTTTTTGGTGAGGGTGACAAGTCAGACGATCATACCGCCAGTTACGTCGAGAGCACAGGATCAGGGACACCGCTTGGCCTCATCCTCTACGAGCCTATTCGTCCGGATGATGCTTTTGGACGGACAATGGTGTCCAACCTTGCGACGCGCGGGATCCACCTGCAAACTCTCCACCAATACGCATCACTCGCGGCGCAGCGAAAACGATTACAAGAACAGGGCTTCAGCGGTGGCCGAGCAGTGGCAGACGTGGATTTTCTCTGGGAACGATGGGTAAGCGAGGAGGAAAAGGAGAGGGTATCGAGACTGGAGATGCTGGACGAGATGGAAGAATGGAAATTGCTGGCGCAACATTATTGTGTCGCGTGGGGATGGCGCGGAGGATCTGGAGGAGCTTTTGACGGGTGGAGAGGGATTGAAGGGCAAGCTGTGGATTGACCCCAGCTGGGCTGACTCTGCCATGCCTTGGTATCTCGAGGATATCCACTAGCATCAAATGGCATGATTTGATGTCGCTCGCATAGGCGCCCACAATTTCTTAGGGCCAAGCACTGCGTATTACCTCAAGAGAGACTATCGATCAATTAGCCGAATACTACCCAGGGAAGTAGTGTCCAAACAGAGTTTGACCGGTCTTTTCCCATCATTGGCCCCCCTTTTCAACGCTACTATTAGAGATCCATTCTGTTGCACACAGTCTGTCCTCCACGCTGGTTGATGAGAACGTTGCTACGCTCCGGTCGCTCTGCTGATCTTTTGTAGAAATTGGGAGGTCTGGACCGGGTTCTTTGACGATCAGCATCTGTCACTGGCCACCTTAATATCGCAATATATTGTATGATGTACATATATCGAGATAGATGGTATGTACATATAATGCGATGTGATATGTCAATCTAAATATCTCTTCCGCCTCATGAAGAAGATGATGCAACGTGACCACCTTACGAGCCCCAGGCGCCAACATTTTTAATCGAAAGCCAGAGAAAAGAGGAAGCGGAGTGAGACAAAAAGGGTCTTAATCAAAAGGATCCATCAATCAAACTTCAGTAACGAACAGACCGAGTGGACCTGGTGTTCACGAACCGCCGGGGCCAATGCCTCAACTGCCGACGATGATTGGCCCTACCCCTGAACCGGTTACCTTTCCAGGCGGAGTCCCATCCCAAAGCAGTAAGACGTCTTCAATAGCTTCGAGGTTATCCCGAATGGGTAGTTGTCTAGTTCTCATGATGGCCGGGATCCCTTTTTGGTCTTGCCCGCCGGCTTTTCTTTCCTTTTGACCCTCTTGACCCTCTTCGTCCTCTTCCTCATCTGTACTTCTTCCCTTCTCCCATCGTCAGGCCGTTAATCTCGCCTGTGGGTGGTGGTGTTCGCTCACTTTCAGTCATTCTTTTTTAATACTCACCCCAGTCTTTCGTTCTGTGACCTGCGGTTTTCACCTGCAGCGTCAATCTCGCTCTCTACCTGACTGAACGCCATTCTAATACAGAAAATATACTATATAACAAAAAGACTTAGTCAAAAATGAAGCTCACTATCGCATCATCTGCACTTCTCGGGCTCATTGCCACCGTCGAAGCTGCAAAACATGGTTACGGACACGCGCACAATCACCATCGCGATGTCCACTCCGTCGCAGAAGTGGGAGTGCCTCTGGAGAAGAGAGGAGGAAGTTGTGAATTTCCCAAGGATGCCGGCTTGGTGGCCGTCACCCCGAATATGAAGAACGCCGGCTGGGCCATGAGCCCGGACCAACCTTGTAAGCCGGGTAATTACTGCCCATACGCTTGCCCTCCTGGACAGGTGTCGATGCAGTGGGATCCTAAGGCTACTTCGTATAGTTATCCTATGTCTATGGTGGGTGTCCTATGTTTTGTGTTGCGATATTGAGCCCTATACTGATGGATCTGGTAGAACGGCGGTCTCTACTGTGACGAAGATGGCAAGATCCAGAAGCCATTCCCTGATATGCCCTACTGTCAGGATGGTACCGGCGCTGTCGGCGCGCGCAACAAATGTAAAGAGCAAGTCTCGTTTTGCCAGACCGTCTTGCCCGGCAATGAGGCTATGCTGATCCCGACCCTGGTCGAGGATCTGGCTACACTCGCTGTACCGGACCCTAGCTATTGGTGTGAGACTGCCGCGCAGTAAGTATTCTAGTATGGCTTTGATATAATAAAACATACTAACAGGCCCAGTTTCTATATCAATCCTCCCGGCTACGGACCCGAGACCGCTTGTGTCTGGGGTACATCGTCCAACCCCTACGGGAACTGGTCACCATTTGTTGCCGGTGCCAACACCGACGGCGACGGAAACACTTTCGTTAAGATTGGTTGGAACCCGATCTACCTAGAGCCGGCTACTCCGTTCCGCGATGTGGTGCCCGACTTTGGAGTTGAAATCGAGTGCGAGGGTGATGGCTGCAATGGCCTGCCCTGCAAGATCGATCCCGCTGTCAATGATGTCAATGAGGTTACCGGTGGCTCTTCAAAGGGTGCCGGTGGCGGTGCGTTTTGTGTGGTGACGGTGCCCAAGGGCGAGAAGGCCAATATCGTTGTATTTGACAAGAGTGGTGGTGACAGTGGTTCTTCATTCACGACCTCTTCCACCAGTTCGAGTACTTTTAGTAAGAGTAGTTCCTCCACTGTGGAGTCTAGCAGCAGCACAAGCACCACTACCAGCTCGACAGCCTCATCCACTACGCCTACCTCCACGTCGGTGTCTGAAACAAGCACTATTTCCAACACCCCAACCCCAACGGCCACTTCATCCCTCATATCGACGTCCCAGCCAACACCTAGCGTGACTCCTTCATCCGGCTGGGGTTCCAGCTCGACCATGGTCTTTAGCAGCTTGCCTAGCTACACCCAAAGCCCTCAAGCGCTAGTTGAGACCGATGTCAAGTCGTACGCGGTGGCCACTGACAAAGCTGATGAACCTGCGGCATCGTCTGCCTCTCCGACCCAGGACCATAAGGATAATGCGGCACCCGCTACTGGCGCATCAATGCTGAGCTTAGTTATTGGTCTCATTGCCGCTATGGCGCTTTAAAAGCCAGGAAAGACGGCATTTCACTTCACAATTTCTACATTCTTATTCTTATTATTACTTTTATTACCTTCATTACTCCGGGATACCCGCTTACGATTTGATGCTTCTGTATCTTTATTTTTATTGACTGATTGACTGATTGTACATGATTCGCTTTTCAGCACTTCATACGATTGATGGGTGGATACTTTTTATATTCTGAGTGGGAATTTATACTTCTCTAATGTGCAATAATACTATTGTATACCTTTCTTTTCCGATATTGTCTAAAGTAGTGAGTTCTGAAATTCAGAGTTAATCACTGAATCTGGGAATATTCCTACAAACAGCCCATCATTCCTCTTATTCAACTAGCCCTAAGACAAGATCCAAGTTCACCCAAGATAAATCCCTTCAATAACATCATTTGTATTCATCTTGGCACAGCAAATAAGGTGATCTTGCGGAGAAAGCCTCTGGTCCTTCAATGAATGATAAAGTAAACAAAGAGAAGCACAGTGAATAGCTGTGACGCATCACTATTATATATAGAAGCTCCCCTCAACCATTTCTCGTTGTCTACCAGGCTCCTCCCCCAAGCGTCATGCAGCACGTTCCATATTCATCAAGCACCAAGCCCCAACCATGATATAGACCCCTTCTAGGTCCCCTGGCTCTGCCAACATTTCCACTTAACCAGGAAGCAGCTATGTTCCATACCATCAGAACGAACATGAATCCCCCGAAGAGGCACAGTTTGGAAGCCGACACATCGACAGACTCAGCTGCCAAACCGTGTAATAAGGACTTAGAAGGTCCGTTCAAATTCGTCCAGGTGCAACAACGAATATAGGTACTGGTCTTCAGCCGAAAGGACTACTACCTGATCGCGATTGGTATTATAATTGCGGGTGCCATATTCCATGGTATGGCAGGTGTCTCCGTATATCTTTATGTGGTCTGGATTCAGAGTCGGTATGTATATCCCTACAAATTTTTTGTATCCATACCAAGCGCTAGTTGCGTATCTTAAGGATTTCAAGAAACGAGAGCACGCAGCCACTACCAAGTTACGGCATCACACTCAGAAAACTGAAGATAGCACGGCCTACTGGAATCGCCAGGCTGTACGTTTGGGCTTGCTAGATGAAGGCCAACATCAAGCCATGCAGGCTCATCAGCCACTCTGCTCCCGCCAACTGCCCACAAGGAACGGGGTGAAGGATACTACTGAGTTACGGGACTCTGGTTCTTGAAGGCGCAATGGCTATTTCCATAATACTGGCGGATCTTGAATAGTGCTGGCTTGAACCTTCAAAGCTTCTGTCGTTACGTCCATATGTTCTCTCTTCCCCACGCCCAAGGCCACTAGAGACCAGGCCATAAGCTTCCCTCTTCACCGTCATTTCGAGTTATTTCGACGACTACGAACTAACAACTCGTACTCACGCGGCTTCACTTACCTTCATCTAAGGGGCGTATTTATCACTCCATCCCCCTTTCTTTTCTTCCGTGTCTGCCATGGCTGCTGTGGTGGATGACTTTGAGGCCCCTTCTGTCCCTTAGATCTATGATCGTAAGGGCTTTTGTTACGTTGAAGATAGCTTCAACCCGTTAATCCTGCTGAACGATGACTGCTAGAACTTATACTGGTACTTATATAGAATTCGCACTTATTTGGGCTGGAAAATACACTCATTTTGGTGGATTAGGGATATATATGAATTCTGGAAAGCAACCACAAGAAGAAGACATAGGCGCACGGCACGGTTGTTTGGGGAATTTGGAAGGTTTACACCTAGGTCCGTAGGGACGTCTACGCTACTCTGCTGCATGATGCGTGGAATGATTCATTAGTCTACAGACAGATGAAAATCATTCAACTGTGTGAGAGGACTAAAGCAAGCAGGCAGGCGAAGAAGATAGGACCGAAGTGTCCTTGCACCTAACAGTTTTGAGAAATTCTGCATAAACTGCTACACTAATACGACGTACATATCGTCGCCTGGGACCATTATACCTCAGTATCGAAGAGAAGAGAAGACAGATGGCACGCTGCGTAAGAGGCAATGATGCGCATTGGCACACAAGTATCTTCGAATCATCCTCGATGCTGCACCACCTCCATGCTTGTTCCTCGGTGGCTTAAGATGCGGATGTTACTAATATATATTCATTTCACTTTCGGATACTACCATAATCAACGCTTCGACTCATCTCTTTATTGTTGTTATCTATTTGGACAGTAGAATGTTCAAGACCAATCTAGTCTTATACAAGATGTTTTTGAGACTCTGTACACTTGAAGAGTAGCTATTTCCAGCCCTTGTTAGCATACTGAGTAGCTATGGACACCTCCACACTCAACAGAGCTAACCACCCACCTAATATTGTCACTCCTCAGTAATATGAATGATCTAAAAGTAGAAGATCATTTCTTCATCAAAATCAGCATGAGAACGTCATCCACATAAACATCGACAACTTAGGGCTTTGACGTCATCCCTACGCCATCCCTATCAATATCAAGTACAAAGGAAAACAATATATAAACAATCATCAATCCTCTCTATTTAACAAACATCTCACTTCCCAATCACCCCCTGGATTTTCATAATCCACATACTTACCACAACAACCCAAACAATCTCCCCAAAAATGTCCTCCACAATCCCTACCGCAAAAGGCGACCAACCCACCGACCCCTACAAAGCCAAAAGCCTCGAAGACCCTCCCCTAGCCCAAAAAGTCGAAGACCTAGTCGACTTCATCTCCGAAGCAAAATTCGGCATGCTCACCACCAAAGTCTCCGGCTCAGACTACCTAACCTCAAGGTGCATGGCCCTAGCTGGAAAGGTAATGAGCCTCCGCCCCCCGCCCCCCAAATCTAACACCACATATACATTCGTATAATATACTAAAGGCTGGAAAAATGATAATACAGGAACACGGCGGCATCGACCTCCTCTTCCACATCAATCTCCTCTCCAGCAAAACGCTCGATTTAACCACCCACCCCCGGGAAGTCAACATGTCGTTCCTGGATCAAGTGAGCGGATCCTGGGCGTCGATTTCGGGGACGGCGTCGATCGTGGCCGACCGCGCGACGGTCGAGAAGTATTATTCCGCGACGCTGCCGGCTTGGTTGGGGGATTTGGGCGATGGGGTGCATGATGGGAGTCCGTCGGATCCGAGGATTGGGCTGATTCGCTTGGAGGCGAAGTTGGCAACGTATGCGGTGGCTACAAGGGGGATTTTTGGAAAGGCGGTTGAGACGATTAAGAGTGCGACTAAGGGGGAGGTGCCGGCTATTAATAGTATAAGGGAGTTGGGGGAGGGGGAGTTGGAAGAGTGTAAGTTTTCCTGTTTATGAATTTGTATTTGAGGGGGGTGATGGGCTGACTGGGTTTTAGGGCGCCGGACACATAAATGAGTGGTTTTTGTTGGGTGACGCTGTGCTTCACCTGTGGGTGTTGGCTGGATTTAAAGTTGGATTGAGTAGCTAAGGCATTGAATTGACAGAATTTTGTTATACACGTATAGCTTAAGGAAAGAATGGTGTACCGCGAATAAATAACAAAGGAAAATTGGAAAAGAGGTCCCGATATCGTACAGTCATCATGAGGGTATCTTGTGTGTATAAAACTCCAACCATTCCCGTGTGCAAGCTCAATGTAAAGCCATTCTGTTAAATCTAGATTATGTCAGCAACATCAATCCATGAAGGGTGAATAGGTAAGTTTACCAATCTTAAAGGCATCCGTGCTGTGATGCGCCCATTGTGGAGAAGCATTGCGATGTTCTTGTTCCCAGTCGCTTGAAGTTTGCGATATGCTTCGCGAATATGCCTCGGCTCCACTGGAGTACGACCCTCCTCGGGAGGATCGAAAAGACCAGTTTCACGCTTACGCTTCTTGGTGTTTTCGCCCGACCCATTTTCAGAGCCTCCTCGGCGATTCTTCTCCCGGTCCTCGCGTTCTTTGACCTTCAGAGCTTCCTCGGTCAATGTCTGAACGATCTCGAATGTGAGGAACCCGAGGATGTCAACGATGTCATCATTGGGCTTCGATTCAGTGACGATACCAAAGCCGGCCCATTCACGAAAGCGCTTGCTCTTACGATAAGTGAAGGATGCTTGACGGCATTCGGACCAAAACACATACTCTTCCTTGGTCATGTTCTTGGTTCGCTCATCTGCCGCAGCCAGGCGTTGGAGGGTCGCATAGTTCTGTTCCTCCTCCTCTTCGTCTTCCTCATCGTCTCGCTCTGGGACCTGAATCGAATAGAAACTATTCACATCCCACGCGAGACCAACACGGGCCCGCTTGTTCTTCGGCTTTGAAGCAACATCTTGCGGCCCAGCAACGACACCCCCCGCGAGAGGGTCATCGGCTGCTGCAAAATCAGCAGCGTCGGTGCCACCTTTGTCATCGGAATCTTTGACATTCTTGCGGACATCTTTCCAGGAAAGGAATGTCTTCAGGCGCGAAACTTTGGCCTTATCATGCCGAATGAGAAAGATCAAATCATCGGTAGAGATAGAGCGGACTCCTCGGCGGGTAGCCAACGCTGTACTTCGTGCGAGCTGCATTGTAGGTCAGTACAGTATAATTTGATGGGCGAGGTTGTCCATACAATCTCAATGACTTGTTGGCGAACGATCTCCTCAATCAAGGTAGTTGTTTCAACGGATGGTTCAGCAGTTTCTCCAGAGACAAACATCATCTGGTTGTACATGTCAGTTGACTGGGAGTATTCTTATTGTCTTCAGGCTTCTTCTAAAAGGTGATTCGTGGTTCTTCTCCCTCAATCACTCAGAATTTCGGGAAGATCGCATATATAGAGCACAGTTATGGACAAGCCTTGCTACTCCAAATGCTCTTGAGACAGATCAAATATACTGGCGGTAGCTCGGCCGCAAGTAAGATAGACGACGCATACGGAAACAACACATAAAGTCAACGCCCTTTGAGACTTATCGGAGACAATCGCATCACAAAAGAACCTCAGTACACTATGCTGGCGGCAAAACTACACTCGGGAGGTGAAGTATGCATATGGCGGTATTATCTTGCCACGCCCCGAGATGCGCAAGTGGTTTAAAAACATAGAACGAAAAGAAGACAAACCGAGGTTCAGATATAAAGTGATAGTATGAGCTTACCTGCTGGATTTCCTGCCGATACTTCGGCGTTCGATCAGTCGACATATTGGCGAATCAAGGATAGCAATTTAACATTATTCACAGCACGAGATAAAGAAAAACGAAAGTATACAGATATAGTGTCGCGGCAAAACTATCGGCAAGAAAACGAGTGAATTGCTTGATGAAGTTAACGATGGGGATGCCTGAAGAAAGCATTCCCGTGACCTGATGCCCAGTGATCACCATATCCGGAACATCTCTTTACCCGCGTCCCGCCGCCCCGCCGCATCTGGTGGGGTGATAGCGAAACTTTTTGATTGTGATTATCGCAGCGATTATACTTATTGTGAAATTACTTTTACGAGTTTAGAAGCCACAATGCTCTACCTTGTTGGCCTGGGTCTTGCTGATGAAACTGACATCACTGTCAAAGGCTTAGAGGTGGTCAAAAAGGCCGAAAGGGTCTACCTCGAGGCATACACAAGTATTCTGCTTGTGAACAAGGAAAAGCTAGTGAGTGTCCCTGAATATGATGTTTGCTTTACAATATTATGTAATTATCTAACCAGATTATCAATTGGTTCAGTAGGAAGCTTTCTATGGACGCCCTGTTATTGAAGCAGACCGCGAAAAGGTCGAGACTGGAAGCGATGAGATCCTCGCTGGAGCAGATAAAGCAGATGTCGCGTTCCTTGTAGTCGGCGATCCTTTCGGGTAGGTGCTATCCTTTCTATAACTATGGTGTGTGCACGATTCTTATGGCTGGGCAGCGCCACAACCCATACAGATCTCGTTCTGCGCGCCCGCGAACTGGGCATCGAATCCAAGGTCATCCCGAATGCCTCGATCATGTCCGGAATTGGCTGCACCGGACTGCAGCTGTATAACTTCGGACAGACCGTTAGTATGGTGTTCTTCACGGATAACTGGAAGCCCTCGTCCTACTACGACAAGATCAAAGAAAACATCCAAATAGGACTTCATACCCTCGTGCTTTTGGATATTAAAGTCAAGGAGCCTTCGTACGAGAACATGGCCCGGGGACGAATGATCTATGAGCCCCCGAGGTATATGACAGTTGCGCAGTGCGCCAGTCAGATGCTGGAGACCGAGGAGGAGCGAAAGGAAGGCGTTTACGGACCTGACAGCCTCGCGGTCGGAGCCGCAAGAGTTGGAGCACCGGACCAGAAATTGGTCGTAGGAACTTTGAAGGAATTGTCAGAGGCTGAGATGGGCCAGCCTCTCCACAGTCTCGTTTTGCTGGGAAGGAGAGCTCACGACCTGGAGAGGGACTACATCCGGCAATATGCTGTGGACCAAGCGACCTTTGATGCCAGTTGGCAGAAGGGATACGGAGCTAGTTCATAAGGCAGAGCTCCCACTTAGCTTATCACGAAAATGCAATGAAAGATAGATGCAAAACGCCGTGAATTCTAATATCCAAGAAATAGTGTTCATAAAAACAATGACTCGTCATATTTTGGTAGATCGCATGGCTAAGCACGTCATTCATATGGCTAACTCAAGCGGCCTTTTTAGAACCGAAGAACTGCGTTAATCTTTGGGGAAGGAATGCCTAAACGTGACCGACGTTAGCCAACATTCAACAGCAAAAGCATGTAACCTCACAGGCAAATTTACAGTAGGTGTTGAAGGGGGCCGTGATCCATTCCCATATGCGCTCCCTTCGCCATCTTCATCCTTTTCGTACATCATACTGTCATCATCATCCTCTTCATTTGGGGGGAACCATCTCTCCGGGTCTCCATTGTACACAATCCACCAGCCAATCTTCTCACCGGCGGCATATTTATCCCGCATCTCAGTCAACGCTTCCATCGCGTCCTTCTCTAAGCCCGGGTCCTTGACCAGCTCCTCAGCGTCCCAACTTAGCACTCCGGATTCCGGTAGTGTAATCACTTTACCCGCGACGTAGGCGTAGGGCTTGCTAACGGCTGCATCGCTGACGTCGTTGGGATCATACTGTTCAATAAACCGCAGGTCGGGGAGACGGGATACGATACCCGGTTCGGTCTTTGCGAACGACTCGAGGAGCAGCTGGGTAGTAGTCGGTTGTTGGAGATACTCCGCTGTCGCATCCTCTAGGTTGTGTAGGACGATGTAGACTCGTATACCCGTGAAGCCAGCGCGCGGCCACTTAAAGCCGTAGAGCATGTAGACCGGCATTGCGAAGTGATGGAACTGTGACGGTTTAGAAGTCTAACAGGGGAGGCAATGGTTCAGTAACCCAGCTGCTTCTATGGACAGTGTCATGTTAATATTGACCGGGGGTTAAGTCAGCATTCGCCGTGTGTAACGATGATTGCAGGAAGTGTGTGTTTGCGACATGAGTTGATCGTCAATCAGTGGATAAGGCACTTGGCGCTAAAACGTCCATCACAGTTGACAGGTCAGTCACATAGTTAACGGGCATTTCGGAACTATTAATATAACCAATTCCAAATATACAAGAACACATCGTCAAGTGTAGCCACAGCTAGAATATTGCTGATAAATATTCCTTTTTTATTTCTTCTTTCTAATTCTTCCACGGCCGCCCTCATTTGGAACCACCAATGCATAGATCAATCTAAGGCGGTGACATCCGGCAATATCGAGTCTCGGCTTTCACATCTTCAATACTCCAGACAGCGAGCGGAGACCTTCGGATGTATCCAACTGTGGCATAGCCTAACGCCACAATCGATATCAGCATAGCGCTGTCCATCAAAGCGGGATGGTTCTCTCATTCATAATAGTCCAGAACCGACAGTAAGTCGCAGTGCCGTTGCTAAACTCCGACGATATACTATGCTAATGAGCGGAAAGGGGCAAAACACGCCTTGCAAAGTGGTATGCGCCGTACAGTGTATGTGTTTCAAACTCCCTCCGGAGACAATGTAGCATTACTAACACTGGCAATGTGCAGGATGAGGAGAAAGTGAAGCTTAAGGGCGAGGTTCGTAACACTCGATTTGTTTGCGACTGCCGTTGTTACCTTCGGACCGAATCATTGACCAATTGCATCAGGTTCATCGCCTAGTAGCACCAAGAGATCAGAAGTATCAATCCAACTTTGTCGAGTTTAAACGGAGTACAAAGATCGTCTACCGGAGATATGCTGGACTGTTCTTCTGCGCCTGTGTGGACGCTACCGATAATGAATTAGCGTACCTCGAAGCTCTTCATTTCTTTGTCGAGGTGTTGGATCAGTTTTTTGGGAATGTGTGCGAACTTGATTTGGTGTTCAATTTCTACAAGGTGCGTTGAGCTCTTTTTTGATGGTGGTGAGAATTGGAAGACATTGCGGTCAATTGAGATGTGGTTCAGATGCGACAAGGAACGAAGGGAAACTGTGTGCCCCGGCTGACAGATGATTGGTGCAGGTGTACGCGATCCTAGACGAAGTGTTTTTGGCCGGTGAAATTGAAGAGACGAGTAAGCAGGTTGTATTGACAAGATTGGAGCATTTGGACAAGCTGGAGTGAGGGAGCTCTCGGTTTTGTTTTCTGGCGGTGGATGGGATCGAACCTGTTCTGGACATTATAGCATTGAATTGGTCACAGGATGGCCATACGGAGTTACGGGTTTGAAGGATTAACATATATCAGGGCGCTGTGCTTGAGACTATTGCCATCCATGTTGGTAGAGGATTCTATGATGACTTTGTTTATTTAATTCCAGCGACAATACCCTATGGAAAGCAAATACATTTGTTTATCTACAAATGTAGCACTGTAAGAGGAGCAGTGACTATTTTGTAGGGCAGGAAAGACTCCTCAAGTCACCTAATTCCCCCCGCTCCCCCGCTCCCCCGTTAGGACGGTTGGTGGTACAGTATAAAATCGGCAGGTAAGTCAACAGCCGAAATCATTGCCGTGAGACCTCGAGCGGAGACACATCTCACACTGGACCAGTCACTGCACGAGGCAGACCTGTTATTTAAGCTTAAATAACATCCCCCAGACTAAACATAGTCTCGTTGGTAGCTCTCAGACCCTTGATAGAATTAAATAGGTTATACTCGAGTAGACATAGTTGCAGTGAGGTGATCAAGACGTGTGATTGCGAGCGTATAGTTGGTTCTTGGCATCCATTTCCTTTATAAGGGAGTGACCTCCTTTTGTTACAAAAACTTGGTTTTAATTTTAGTGATTAGTGCTGATATCTTGATTCTCCCCCTATTTCCTTTTCTCCCCCAACCTCATCAAAGGTTGTTTTCATCAGGATGTGAGAACCCATCCCTCTTATCAGATTCGGATCAATCATCTGACCTCTACGCCCTCGAAAGGGAAGTGATGTTGTTATCGGGCATCACATGCTTACTACTGAACGCGACTGCAGCACAGACTCAAAACTCCGAAGAGGGTCTGAAGGAATAACAGCACTCAATTATCGTGATGGCTCCCTTTCAATCTTGATACATACTGGTATAGATGGATACGTACGGATACTCTCCAGTATCCAAGTCTATTGTTTTGCTCCAAGTGATTAGCGGAACAAACGGCACAATTTTTATAACGGCCTTCGCTGGCGGGCCAGTGATGGACTCCGGACGGAGTAGGGAAAAAGACGGAGGTAGACGAAGATCTTCATAAGAAGGCGAGGATACTTGCCTCTTTGATCAGAGTCCCCAACGCTCGCCTCAGTGATAAGCCGTCTTGGCAGTACAGGCCGTTGATGGGAATGATTAACTCGGAACACCGAGTCGATCCCCGTCGGGACCTCGTTGCATGCAGGATTGCAGGGCATTGATTCTATCAGAAATGAGGCGAGCCCTGTAGGGTCTGTTCACCTACCTGGAATGGGGATTTGATACCTTCATTGTCGGCAATCCTGAGAAAATAATGTATGCACGGGAAGTACGGTGGGATGCGTCCAAGCGGAGATATGGCACTTGTGACACCTATCTGTCAGTTTGCGACTTGCAATCAGTAGCCTCCATCTTTTGGATGTTTCCGACTGGATCCCAACCTGCCCTATTGATAATTGATTGACCCAGTGATGGACTAGTAGGCTAAACGAGTCATGTTCAATCGTGCCAATTAGAATTACGACTCCCACTTCGGAAAATTGGTCACTAGAGTGATGGATCAGACCTTCACAAATTACGCGCTATGGCCGTATGGAAATTCACTTCGAGCCTTCGTCATCGGGATTGTTAAAAAGTCCGATGGCTGAGGTTCCCACCGGGGTGGATTGACCGCTTAGGTGGATAATGGAGTGTGGGCACTAGAGATGGGACTGTACATACTAACTTAGTGGACGAGATATCCATCTCGAATTCTTCCAGCATCGTTGACAAGCGTTGCCCGTGCATGAGACTTGACACGCATCTGATACAATGTCAGCAATAACAAATTTCCAGCAATGATAAATTAGCAACAACCAAAACAAAAGGGAAAGGAAGGATTGAGGGGTGGGGTTAATGGAACAAGCGAAGCAAGAAGGAAATGAGAACCCGAATGCAATTGTTGAGTGCTGTGGAGAGATGAGTACGTTTCAGGATTGTGCATTATGCATTGGATTTGAATATCTGCAGAAAGGTACGCGTCGTCTAGATGGACGGTTCACCAATCAGGGCAGATCTGCGGGCGGGTTGAATTTCTCAGTGCTTCCAGACCAAAGAAGCCTCAGGCCTCACCATCCAATCCCAGAATACCAGTGACCGGCCAATTAAGGGCCTACGCGGCCGATCAGTGCGCTGTCTTGCCGACGGGAAGCCTTGGCACGGGTTCTCTTCTCCAGTGTCTGATGTTCCGTTCATTCTTCGCCCCGCCTCTCCTTGACAAAACGATGAAAGTCAGGAGACCGAGGGTACTCATTGGAGGCCAATACACGATGAGGACCGGGCATCCGGGTTGATTTTCATGCACTACGTACGGAATTAGGTCAAGAACTCAGCCAGGGAACAAGGGCCACACCCCCCTGACAATCGTTAACTTTCCATGGGCGTCATCCACTGACGTCGTGGGTTCGCCCTGCCGAGACTGAGTTCGATGGGTTCTACGGTTAACTGCCGCAACTGATTTGCCCCAAACGTGGTTGGAAGACCCACCTATGGGAGTACCTGAGAGAATGGAAGGATAAAAACAGAAACTAGAAGAAAAAGGTAAAAAAGGAGGATGGGGGCATTGCCAAGATTCAGGAGACCGAAATTATTTAACAAATTTTTTTCTTTTTTTGTATGATTACGACTCCGAGGATCCATATCGCATGTACACTTCGCGTACACAGGTACGAATGGGTTGCCACTGGTTGTCATTTCCATACCCTTGGGTTTCATGATTTATTTTAATTACTGAGTATGGGGATTATTTAGTACATCCGGGGCGCTAATGGCCTCTTTTGGTACGGATATATGACTTTTATTATCAATCTATTCTCCAAACTCCTTTTCGTCTTTTCAACATCACTGTGAATTGCTTGGGTCCATCCTTTTAAACAAGCCTTGACCTCAGAAAACCGTCATTTTCCTTGCGTTCTATCTTTCCTCGGTTTCTTGGGATTCATCCTTCGTTTCTCTTTACTAGACCTTCAATTTTGAAGACAGTACTGTCTCTTGAATACGCATTATAATACAGTTCATATATACACATACATCGTTTTCCAATCTGTCACCATGTCCTTGACTTACTCGGATAACCTCGCCCCCCAACCCTGGACTGATATCTTCACCGATGACACTTGCATTGATAGGCGCAAGTGCCACCGCACAGTGCCTATGAAAGTGCTGGCACTCGGTGTTGGAAGAACAGGCACAGCGTCTCTTCGCAAAGCGTTGGAGCGCATTGGATATCTGAAGTGCTACCATATGATGTCTGCCAGTGTCGAGAACCCACCTGACTGCCTGATGTGGCACGATGCTCTCCTCGCTAAGTACGATGGCGTGGGTGAGTTTGGAAGGAAGGAGTGGGATCAGTTGTTGGGAGAGTGCCAGGTGAGCCTCATATTGTCGACCTGGCTGATATTGAGAATGGGACTGATCTTGCATATATAGGCTGTCTGTGACTGGCCCGCCTGTGCTTTTGCCAAAGAATTAATTGAAGCCTATCCTAACGCTAAGGTTATCCTGACTACTCGTGACGTGGACTCGTGGCATGCGTAAGTTGATATTGAAGTATACCTGAGGAAAGTTCCATTGTCTAACTGGCACATGACAGATCTGTTATGAAGACTGTGTGGTGGCGTGTGAGCGATCCTGAGCACAGCTTTGTTTCGAACTTCAGCTGGGCTGCGGGCATGTACTACCCTATGTTGAACAAATTCTTCCAGACTTTCTTCCGTGGTGACTTCCCCAACAAG
This sequence comes from Aspergillus alliaceus, assembly GCF_009176365.1. NCBI lineage: Eukaryota > Fungi > Ascomycota > Eurotiomycetes > Eurotiales > Aspergillaceae > Aspergillus > Aspergillus alliaceus. The sequence continues at coordinate 739,781 of NW_022474689.1, read as the reverse complement.
GGCAAGCAGGTGTACGAGGATCACGTTGCAGAAGTCCGCAGTCTGGTCCCACCCGAGCGCCTGCTGGAGTACAAGATCAGCGATGGCTGGGGCCCTCTGTGCGAATTCTTGGGAGAAGAGGTCCCTGACACCCCATTCCCTCGTGGAAACGACATGGCCGACTTTTTCCAGCGCTGCCGTACCCGCAACAGGCACCAGATGATGAACGCTGCCCTTCAAGCTTTCACCATGGGTGGAGCGCTAGTGGCGACCGGATTGGCCGCGACTATGGCTTTCAAGCGCTTCTGTCGGTAAAACGGTGAAATAGTACCCTTTTCTTTTTACCCTTTTGTTTCTTTTTTTTGGGTGTTATGGTATGCGCTGGGCGCAAGTCATGGTTTTTCTTTCTAGTTCATAAAATATGCCCTATGTTCGTTGTTCTTGGCTAGCGTCTATTTATTTTGAACACTGTACATAATATCCAACCAAATTATTCCATTGACCACCGTGTCGACTTGCTCCTTGAACGTTAGTGGCTTGATATTTGAAGGGAGCGACATCTTGGCAATCGGCCTCAGGGGTAAACTGGCCGTGAGGGCTCGAATGAGACCACCCTCATCTCGTTAAAAATCCTCATAGCCTGAGACAACAGAATCAGGTTGATGGTTTTTTTTTAAAAAAAAAAAACCTCAGGAATATGCAGTGGCGCACGGGAAGTCATGCAGTGCAAATTTTCTCACAAACCTTGTAAACCGGATGAGGGAACCGTCTTGGCACATTGAGAGGGCTGAAGCGCCCTACAAGGCCAGACAATGACTGCGGGTGTCTTGACGCTCGCCCCCTGTGGTGATAAAGGAGACGGGGGATCTAGTGGCCGGCCAAGAACCAGTGGGCTTGGAGCCGTTTGCTTGGCCGTGGATTGTGGTAGCGCGCTCAGGTTAGTTTACTGGATCAAAGCTCCATTCCTCTCTCGTACCGACCTCCTATTTGGTTGATCATTGCTGACCGAATTTGGTTGCGGGAAATTGGAACATCAATAGGAGAGGTCAATTGCGCCAATGCTTGGAACTGTTTTATACATAGTCATGGAGTAGGACTTGTCGGGTGGGTAATTGCCATTGTTATTGTTCTGGTAAGAACTACATATGCAGCGAGAATTTGCAAAGCCCAGTGAGGTATTTCTTGGTATAGAAATCTAGAGGTGTAATGCACCCATGACGCTGCTCAAGAGGATACTCGTAATCGTATAGTTCCGCCAAGATCAAGGAGACACGGAGAGATAATTATACCGTACCGTCTGTTACGGGGCCAGAGACGTGAAGTGTCTAAATATACATACGAATCTCTATGTATCCTCTGTAGAAATAACAGGCAGATTTGATACAGCTCAGAACTTTAGATCAGCATGGTATACGTATGACTATGAATAGTTAGTTATTGATGGGTCGCCCCTGGAATCCCATACAGAGCTTGTTTGGAAGGAGATACACTTCCTGTCATAGCATGTTTGAAGTCTGAACTGCGTAGCGAAGCCACACGAGTGGAGTACATTCGCTTCAACTCCACTCCCTCCATTCTGGCTGTGACGTGGCGCTGGAGCAGAGGAAATGGCAAGAAAAAAAAAGGGCCAGCCACAGTGAGGTGCTATTCTCTTACTACGGCCTCGGCATTACTATTTAGTGTCGGCGTTAACGGGATTGTTTCGTCGTGGGGACTCAAATGATTCTCCAGAACAGGTTCTTACAGGGGGGTAATTTACACCCTACTGCATTTCGGTGTATCGTTCAATTCCCGACTAGTTCAGATGGGGCTTAGCCTTGCGTTCTAGATATCACCAACTATGAACGGACCTTACGTAGAGGACTACGTATTCTCTAGAAGCGAGAAACCGGAGGCTGCTAACGTGGGTTGGGCCTTGAATCTGAGTGGAGGAAGAATGAATGAACGACTATTCCCTGCGTACGTTATCACAGACGATGTGGGTGACGTTGGGTTGGCTTGATGGGTGCAGAAGAGGCGCTGCAGATAGTGCAGTGGATTGGACTAATTACAGAAAGCACTGTCGTTGAACAGATTTTACGAGTCGATGTCTCAAGACTGATGGTTTTTTTCACACTTCGGGTGTTTAACAAACTTCGATTCGGATCCCGAAACAGATCCATTGAGGTATCGATGATGGAGACGTTGGGGACTTCTACCAAGTTCCATCACTTCATCTTTGTCTCAGGAAATCCCATTGAGGCACGACAGACTCCCGTGACCACTATGAAGACTGAGCGATGCTAATCTATACTTTGTAGCACGATGCACAATGGTAAGGCTAACATCGGTTCAAATATTGACTGGTAGAATTGACAGCGCCAATCTCGGTGGGTGTGCCGGCGGACTGGATTCCCCCTGGCTGTTCACCAATCAGGGCAGTCAAGAGGCCTCACCTTCGTTCCAAAGAATAATGAAATGTAGTACGAGACCTGACTTAATGCTCCACATGGGCGTGGTGGATGCCCATTGGAAACACTCGTGGCTGTCTCAGCACCGACACTCACTCTCCTTCCGTTTTTTGAGTTGCGATCCGTGCTGATCTTCCCAAGTACTGTACATTCCCCATATCCTCTTGCCAATACTTGATTTCTTGGGGGTTTTGTACTCTTCGCACATATTCCCAATCTATCTCTCCCTTGTGCTTGGATCTCTTTTCTTGGTTGGTATTTTCCGCCTCAGAGACGAGTGATGAACTGGTATTGCGCATGATCGTTGCGAGCCATCTTTGACATCAATGCCGGGAAGATCACTGTTCTTGTCTCCCCTCCGCATAATGACTTCTCTGTTTTTATTGTTACTATCGTGCCTGCCGGGTATCGTTGCGGAGATTGATTCTATATTTCGATCGGTAGGTCCATGTTAAAGGTAGTACGCGGATAGGGCTCATAGGACCGTCTTGGAAAATTGGCTAATCGTCCTATCACACAGAGACCCGATCTATATCCCCCGGTTCTCACGATAGAACACAGCATTCCTGAGAGACTCGCGTCAGGGTATATATTCCTTGGTCTGTATGAAGCCGCCAACTCAGGCCCTTATATCTATGATGATGAAGGAGTAGGTCTTGTCCTCCTCAGGCCGGTTGTTCTCGCTGACGTCGCTGCAGAATCTAGTATGGAGCGGTTGGGGGAACTCTGGACCTGGGAACGCCCATGGCATGCACGTATGCGAATACAAGGGGAAAGATCATCTCTGTTTCTTCCAAGGTGTTCAACAGAATGGATACTGCAGGGGTCATGGTGTGATCATGGATAACCAATATCGTATAGTGAAGACAGTGGTTCCTGGAGGTGGAATGGCATCGAGCGATATGCACGAATTTTTACCCATTAATGGTGGAAAGACTGCGCTATTGACTGTGTACCAGCAGCGACAGTTTGACATGAGCTTATGGAATGTTAGGACTGGGATGGGGTGGGTAATGGAGAGCATTTTCCAGGAAGTGGATGTGGAGACGAACGAGGTGCTGTTTGAGTGGAAGTCCCTTGACCATGTTGATCCTACAGCTAGTTACACCTGGCCTGGCCACACTGATACTTCGGGTACTGGACTGGACTCACAATCCCCGTGGGATTACTTCCACATCAATTCCATTGACAAAAACAAGGACGGTGACTATCTGATCTCGTCGCGCCATACTTGTGCGATCTACAAAATCTCCGGCCAGAACGGGTCGGTGATCTGGCAGTTGCATGGGGCCAACCCGTCGTTCACCAATATCAACTTTAGCTTCTCCCAGCAACACGACGCTCGATGGTTGAATGAAAACGGTACTCACACCTTACTTTCCTTATATAACAACGGCTACAACGGCTTCAATAAAACTCACGAGTACTCCTCTGGTATGCTCATCCTGATCGATCATGTTGCGATGACGGCCACCCAGTTGCAAGATTATGCCCCTCTCAATGGAAACATGCTCAGCTCAAGTCAGGGCAACATGCAGGTTTTGCCGAACCGAAATGTGTTCATTGGATGGGGGAACAATGCCTACATATCCGAACACGATCAGCATGGCAACCTGTTGCTCTGGGGATATATTGATAAGGACAAGATTATGAACTACCGCGCCCAAAAGTTCAAGTGGGACGGAAATCCGACGGACGTACCGGCCCTGTGGACATACTCCCAATCATCCAAGCCGTTCTCCTCGCTGACCATGTACGTGAGTTGGAACGGTGCAACACGAGTGAGGTACTGGCGATTTTACGGTTCCCTAAACATGACGGGTCCGTACGCATTGTTGAATCAGGTGACGAAGAAGGGATTCGAAACAAGCTATAGCTTCCCGCACTATTATCCGTGGACGTATGCAGAAGCGGTAGACCCCGAAGGCAAGGTGCTGGGCAAGTCGCGGCTGAAGTTTACTTTTACGCCGTCGGCGGAGCTCCAGCAATACTGCACGAATAACATGTGCGAAAATGCCCAAGCATATGGACTTCCTGGCGAAATGGGAGCTCTCGCGTTTGTCCCTCCCGCAGGCCTCAACACTGTGCCATGGGTAGACCCTGAGCATCCTGAGGCGCACTACGACTGGGGCGAATCCACAGAGCCCGAGTCATCGTCGTTGGACGAAGCCAAAGAGACCCTGAAAGCTGCATACGGTGAGCTTTCCCTACTCCACAATAGCAAGTTGAATACGTTGACGCTAATCACCATGAAATGCTCAGATCACGCATGGGTTGTCCCTCTGTTAGCGGTTGGTATTGTCGCTCTTGGGTTGTATGCGGTACTTCGAAGATGGCGACGAACCCGACATCATGTGCACCCGATGAGAGAGCGGGCATCTTCAGAGCCATTGGATGATGGTGCAGACGTAAGAAAACAGCCAGGCCAGGGGAGCGAGGCGCCGTGGTGGCATTGGCGGCGATGGATCGGGGGATCCGACGGGCCTCACTATTTCCCGTTGACGGAGCCAGGTTATTCGAATAGGGAATGAAGATGGCTCGTCGCATCCGGATTACTTAGCATGATACCATAGATAATTTTATTCTATAGAAGTAAATTAATTTAGGAATATAATACAATATAATATACTCAATCCTAGGATTTGTCCAGGTGGCAGGATGGTTGACGCTAGTCTATCTACAGAGTATATTAAATTGAATGAATCTAGTTGCTCGGTTAGCAGCTGATCAGGTAACAATACGGTACACGGATAGATTACCAGCCCGCGTCACAAGATGACAAAACGCAGGGCCGAACATGACGGAGAACCAGTTCCGCTTACCAATCTAATGTACACTCTTGAGCATAAAAATCCTGGAACTTACAGAAAGAATCAAGCTAGACAGATAAATAAATAGAACAAAAAGCTTACACACGTCGCAGATGATGTACGTGACGTCGTAGGAGTCCAGAATAATTCGGAGATGGGACAAAATTATGTTCTTTCTTTCAGTGAAAACACCGTCTGTCTCAAGTGGTAATCACGGGAACCATGAATGCGTTTCGCCTACTGGTCGGAACGCAACGGTGATTGAAACGTGTGATAGATTGATTAAGGGTTGGAAACGTAAAAGAGAAAAATAACAGCTGGGTATTGTGAAGGATAAAATAAAAAATAATGAACAAATAAAATTATAAATCATGGGAATTATTCCACCTGCCAAGGCGCCAACAAGTAGTGGAGACAAGCGTCGCAATCGCTCTTCAATGTATTTTGCCGATCCAATACTCCGTCACAGTCACTGCTCCTCCTTTAGTTTACTTACTCTTCCAACCAACCTCATCATTTCTCTTTCCCTTATCGTACCTCTGTCTTTTCTCTTCCGATTCACTCATTTAATTTTCTTATCTAGCTTGTTTCTTTTTTCCTTTTTCTTTTCTATTTTTGCATTTGTTTTAGTTGCATGTTACACGGATGTGATCTCCATCGACCCAATAGAGACACGGCTTCCTGCAGGTTTATATACTATACTAACGAGCTATTTTTTGCCCCTCTCAAATCCACGGTCTCACTCCTTGACGTAGTCTTCCAATACTTGGCATCCTATCACGGCGTCTGGAAGATTCCGCCTCGATGCCTGTACCAAAGTTGGATCTACAAAACAGTAGTCGACTGAGATCTATCTCAACGTCCAGCAACTCCCCGGTTCCCTCTCCCGCGCTAACGCCGACACAACAACCATCATCGGCTTCATACGCTAATAAAAGTCGGAATGCCCGTCACATCCGGGCGACTTCTTGGACATCTGGTCACGATCAAGGCGGCGAACCCTCTCCGCGAGAATTTCCCTCACAGCAGCGCCGCCGTCGCGAGTCAAATATCTCTCTAGACGACGTCTCCGAAGGCTCGTCGGACCGCGACACCGGCAATAAGATGGCTCTGAGAAACACCTCGTTCGAGCAATCCGGCCATGCCCGCAATCGGTCACAGAGCCAAAACCTGGCTTCCTTCAGGCAACCGCAGCACTTCTCCAGTGATCCGCCTCCGCGTCCAGGGCCCGTCACTTGGATGACCCTGCCGCGGAAGAAGCAACTAGCACTGCTCGGGTTATGCCGTGTATTTGATTTTCTGCAGATTGCCTCACTGCAAGCGTACATGTTTTACCAGCTTAAATCATTCGATGACAGTTTATCCGATGCAGATGTGTCTACCCAGGCTGGTATCCTCCAGGGCGCCTTTACCGCGGCCCAATTCGCGACAGCGATTCCCTGGGGCCGAGTAGCGGATGCGGAATGGGGTGGACGGAAGTTTGTTCTCTTGGTTGGCCTGTTAGGCACGGCAGTGTCTTGCCTGGGCGTCGCCTTTGCTACATCGTTCGCGCAGGCCGTGTTCTGGCGTTCATTCGGCGGTGCCATTAATGGTACGGTGGGCATTATTCGGACGATGATTGCGGAGAACGTGAAGGAGAAGAAGTACCATTCCCGTGCCTTTCTCATTCTACCCATTGGGTTTAATATTGCCTCTTTATTTGGACCTGGTGAGTTCGGTTCAAGTTCCATGTACATGAATATCAACTAACAGGCTCAGTGATGGGTGGTATGCTCTCCGATCCGGTGCGCAGCTATCCTGCCTTGTTCGGCCCCAATTCTTCCTTTGGAGGAGCGAATGGTATACAATGGCTCGAGCGCTATCCCTACGCATTGCCAATGTTGGCCAATGCCGTCTTTCTCTCCTTTGCTGCCTTCTGTGTTGGTATCGGCTTGGAAGAGGTAAGATCAAACCGTGCTATGGCTGACAAACCCAGCTAATTCTTCAATTAGACCTTGGATGCTTGCAAAGGAAAGCCCGGACTGGGACTTTTCACTGCTAGGATCTTCGCCCGTGGTATCCGGGCCGTGATTCCTTCTTCGTCACCTTTGTACCAGAGACTACCTTTCGCCGATTACGATGAAGAAGGCCCTCTTCTGAGCCACCACCACGATCCCACCGAGAGCTACGAACTGGAAGAGAAGGCAGCCAAGCCCTTGCGGTATAAACAGATTCTCCCTTTCCACAGACTTTGGACGAAGAACGTGCTGTGTACACTTTTGGCGCAGGCCTTCTTCGATTTCCAGATGGGGTCAGTTTAAGCCACTCAAGGTCTCATGTGGTACATCTGCTGACTCCTGCAGTGCATTTAATAATCTCTGGCTGCTCTTCCTGTCTTCACCTCGCTATGATTCCAACGATCCCGCTGCTCCTGCTCAGAGGCTGCCGTTCATCTTCACGGGTGGGTTGGGTATGCTGCCTCAGAGTGTTGGATTTGCCACGGCCATCCTGGGCATCATCGGCATGCTCCTCCAATTCACCGTGTACCCAGCAATTAATAGCCGCTTGGGGACGGCCAAGAGTTACCAGTATTTCTTGACTCTGTTTCCCTTAGCTTATGCGTTTGCCCCGTATATCGCCCTTGCACCGTCAAGCACACCACCCCCAGGACAGGCCAACGGGCCGTGGGTGTGGTTCTCTATCATTATCGTCCTTTTCTTACAAGTTTCGGCCCGTACATTTACGCTGCCGACCTCGATTATCTTGCTGAACAACTGCTCGCCACATCCTTCGGTGCTGGGCACCATCCACGGAATTGGCCAGTCAGTCTCCTCAGCATTCCGCACCATAGGCCCCATCTTTTCTGGCTCGTGGTACGGATATGGTCTGGAGATCGGCATGGTAGGGTTCGCCTGGTGGCTGATCGCCCTCGTATCCGTTTTTGGATGCGTCGCAGCCATCTTCGTCTATGAGGGATCGGGGCATGAGATTCTTCTTCCAGGAGAGGAGGACGATCCGCCCCGTTAATGATCATCTTTTGCATGTCATTCCCTACCCCATTTGCATCTTAGCTTTCTTTGGTATTTTGTCTCATATATATTGATTTTTCCTTTGGTTCAGCTTACTGTACATATGGGGACACGTGCATAGTCGGTGTCCGGTTACTTCTTTCGTTGTCTTATTGTTACTGCACCGACGACCATGCTATGCTCATAGCGATGCTACCATTGTTCGGATACCTCTTTGTTTTCCATTCTTGTGACATATTCTCGCTTGCTTCTCTGATGCATGATGACAAAAAGGAGTGGGTGGATAGATCGTGATACATAATACATAGAATTCCTCATGACAGTGCGTTCGGGATATCGTTATCTTAAGCATGTAGATCCCAGCAGGGAGATAGGGAAAAGAACATAACTACCGCTTTAACGCGGCAAAGCGTTTAGTCAACTCATCCAACTCCGGGATCCCTCCTTTACTCGATTTCGAAGGGCTCCTGGGCTCCAGCTCGGTCTCTCCATTCCCATTTGCGTCTGGGACCTTGACGCGCGGGTTTGGATTATCAGACCTGGGCCCCGGCGGCGCAACACTGACGGGGCTCTTTCCAGCCTGAAGCCCCTTTGGCGGCGTAGCACGATTCAGCTCCGCCGTATCAGACATCCTCCGCTGTACCTCAGACGGTCGGCCCTCCTTCCGCGGCGTCACCGGCAAATCACCCCCATCACCACCCTCATCAGCATCATCAACAAATTCCGTCGGCACCTCATCCAAATCCTCCGCATCCCCACCCCAAGAAACCCCATACGCCCTCGCAATCTCCCTTAGATAACTATCCACCAACTCCCTCGACGGCGGCCGCACCCGCAACCCCTTCACCAACCTCTCCGGAACCTTCAACCCATCCGCGACGGGAAACCGATCATCCTGCGCAAGCGTCATAAACTCCTTCCCATACCGATCCGCCAATAACCCCCTCAAAATAGTCAATTCCCTCACATCCGACGGAAACCGCGGATATGCATAAAAAATCGCCGCAGCAGCCTCATCTAGCGCCGAATCAATATACGCCCTCTCCCCAACCCCACCACCCCCCTCAACACCCACCGCACTCACCCCAGCCCCAGTTTCAGACGCGGGTTTCTCCTCCCTCCTTGCCTGCCCTCCACCTCCAAAAATCGCCCCAAGCCCAAACCCCCTCCCTTTCCCCTTCCCCTTCCCCAAAGTAGAGCCCCCACCATCCTCCACGCCCGACGCCAAACCCCCCATCTCCCGCCTCCTAATCTCCCCCAAAGCCTCCTTCGCCCGATTCCTCGCCTCGACCCCCTTCTCACTAAAGGCGTTCTGGTCTAGCACATTCGCCCGCGCAAGGATCAGCTCGCAGTACAGCTCTACCATTTCCATGACTTCGATGGCGATATCTGTTGCGATGACATTTTCGACGCGGATGCGGGCGCTCGCGTCTTTGTTTTCGGAGAGGAGGTGAGAGAGTTCGCGACGTTGGATTACGGAGCTGGCTGTGGATTTTTTTTGGAGGAGGCGAAGGCGGGGGATTAGGAGGTGGAGGGTTGAGGTTAGTTTTGCCTGGGGGCTTTGTTAGGATTTGTTTGGTAGGTTGGGGGTTTGGTGATGGTGGGGTTTTCGGGGAAGCGTACCGTTTGGGGAGAGGGGGGCATTTCGCCTTTGGTTTCTTTTCGTTGGCGGTTTGTTGCTGTGGTGTTTGGTTGATTTTATGCTGGGTTGGGTGGATTGTAGGTAGGCGATAGGAAAAGAGTAGACGGTGTGTTGTGAGGGTGGTAATTGTTTGATTGTATGGAGATTATGGGATGAGGGACTGGACTGTAGATATCATATGTCATCTTTGGAGGTTGCCTTGGGGCTAGTGTGGTTTGGGTTTAGGGGAGTAGGTTTGTGGCTGTGGAGGAACGGGCTAGACTATTTTGGGGATAGTGGTACTCCGCTCCATATCTATACTCTATAGGTATGTTGACAGCAAAACTGCTAGACACTAGATCGTGCGCGAACTTATATGTACCCTATGACTTGTGTCTAGAATATACTTAGAAAACCGAAATGGATCTAGGAAAAATACATGGAACTGGGAAAGGCAAAAAGGCAAAAATGCAAGTAAGGAATATATCTAGTAAACACTCGCTGCTTTCCGAAGTTCCTCCGCATGGCTCTTCTCCCACGGATGTTTCTTCTCAATGGATCGAATTAGCTCCTCATGGCCTGCACTGCGAGGCTTGATATCGACGTCGAAAGGCTCCGGATGGCTGATAACCCCAGGGTAGAAGACGGGCTGGATGTCCATTTCCTTACCGTCGCAAATTGGCTTGGTGATATTATAGACGGCCAGTAGTTGAACGATAGAGAGATAAAGATTGGAATCTGCTAGATTTCGGCCCGGGCATATCCGTCGACCAAATCCAAAAGCGAGAAAATAGGGATCACGTTCGGGAACATGGCCGCCATCACTCAGAAAACGCTCGGGCTTGAATTCCATTGGGCTATGGTAGTCATTGGGGTCGTGTGCACATGCCCTAACGGTACGCATTAGCAGCCAAAAAGAAGAAAGGGGTGTGTTGTAAGGAAAGGAAAGGGTGTGAGAGAGGGGTAAAACCAGCGCACCATATATTTGCCAATATAGCTGCTCCCTTCGGGATATGATACCCCTCGCATTCATCATCCTCGATGGCCATGTGTGCAGCTCCCATTGGAACAATGGGATGCCAACGCAGGGCCTCTTTAACAATGGCTTCAATGTAAGGGAGGTTCTCGCGATCTTCAAACCCAGGCAGACGCGATGTCCCAACGACCCTGTCAATTTCCTCTTGTGCCTTCCGCTGCACATGCGGATACAAAACCATCGCGAGGAAGACACATGTCATCGTGGAAACTGTCTGTGGGCATTTATTAGGATCTTCAGCTTTCAGGGCACTGTCAATGTTACTATGTTGTTACTTACGGTATCTGCCCCGCCGCCGTAAAGTGAAGCAGTAGTCCACTTGACAACGTACTCCTCTTCTGAGCCAGGCTTGACGTCGCCCCCCTGTAGGTAGGACGATATGATGGACGGCGCATTATAGCCCCGTGCCATCTGCTGCTTCGTGAACGTGTATGGGATGTCACTGAAGACTTTGGAAATCTTCTGAAACTCTTTTGCAGCCCGTGTGCAGCCTCCACCCGGTAGCCAGGAAGGAATGTGTCTCACTATAATGATACAACGTTAGCAAAAATATAAATATATCCCTATCCCTTCAAGCTGTACGCGAGACTTACGAAGAGGAATAGAGTCGACAAGCCAAGCCCCGGGAAGTATTGACTGAGCAAATTCCACGATAGCCCTGTCTGCGAGATCAACCAGGGGATCGCGCCCATGCGGCTCGACGGTGTACCCGTACGTAATCTTCAAAATGATGGCACCGGCTTCCCTAGTTACGAATGTGTTATTCTACTGTTCACATTCACCTTCACCGGACCAAGGAGCGAAGAGCACTCACTTCCGAAGATGTTCGATCCAGTGTCCAGGATCCTGGAGTATTCGCAAAAGGAATCGACTAACCTCTACCTCCTGAGTGTGATTGAAACGAGAGATCGCATTATTTGAACCTATCTGCTGATGCGCAACTTTGCGTGCGGCACGGAATCGGTCGGAGTATTCGAGAACGGCCAAGATACCCCCCCAACCAGCCCTATTATTATCAATCACGTATCTTGTGTGCAGTGGGGGAATGCTACTTACATATGAGAAAACGTGCATGCCGGTCGAGATGAGTGGATGGCAGATCGTTTCTCTAATAGCTCATGTGCAAGACGCGCATCATTCAGGATTATGATTGTTTGGCCGAAGGTAGTAACGGAGCTGATTGGGCCTTTTGAGAGCTATATATCAGTAAATGAATAACATAGGTATGCGACTGACGATGGGGTTAGGTACCGTAGAGATCTTTATGTTTTAACCAATGTAGCCAGGCTGGTGTGCCGGGCGATGGAAAATCCCTTAAATTGCCAATAATTGGCTTTGGTCGGGGACCGGGAGGGAGCGGTGCAGAGGTCTTCTTTTTACTTAAAAAAGATTTGATCATATAAAGGCATATGATGCCAATCGCCAGTCCTAGAACTATGAGCGACATATCTCCTTACTGTGGCTTTGTAGATAACCTTGACAGAATACTGAAAGAAGCATGCAGGGCACTCACAAATATCCAAGTCGGTCTGTAAGAATCCAGCTGAATGAGTAACGAGGCCATTGCGATGATATCAGTCATCCATTGAATCTCAAGCAATTTAGAAATCAGGTCCGGCACCGCGTCCAGAATATTATTGCCGGATTTGGTCTCACTTCATAAGCCCGGGGAGTTGTAGCGATAAATTAAATGGATCTGACTTCTTAATCAAATAAAGAGAATCATAATACTGTACGCAGCACCGACTTGCAATCATCCTTACTTAGTTAACTATTACTCTGTAAAGTATGCTCGTACACAGCCTCTTATGTAAAACAAGATCTCGTATTTCCAATACAATATGCGCTAGAGCTTTAGTTGCAGATGCTCTCTTTTCAACAAAGGTCACCTCACCTGGTCATCTCAAGGACTCTTCTCCTGGATCAGCATTCATACCGTGTATTCCTCTGCCTTTCTTCTCATCTATCCCGCGGCAAATCCCTTGATTTCAGAGATATCTCAGGGTCTTCACTTTCAAAGCGACCGGAGTAGTTACCTAGCAGCTCATTATCCGACAGGATATCTCCTCTATATTCTCCCAATGCTATCTTCTCTGGAATCCAGGGGTTTGAGTTCAAATTATATCAGAACCAGAGAGCAGTCTTGGTTGCAATGGTAACATATACGTGTCAGTAGAGTCCCCTTACCTAGGGGTAAACCACATCGGACTCGGCTGAGTAATTTGGGGACAATAATAGTAGGTTATAAGATGTAGTAAAGAAGTGGAATGGAATGCCGCTGATTAGGCTCGAACCAGAAACACAGTTCAGCAGATCAATAATGAGTTAGTCTAGAATTACGGATCAAACATAGTTTGCTACTAAAGCTGAAGCTTAATTTGGCGGCATTGAATAGTTCTCTAGACTCTTAAATTCTATACTAGAGGACTGTGTCGTAAGGCAGTGAATATATAGGAACTCCGAATGCCGACGGCCTAAATCCCGAACGCCGAGCGCAGCCCTAATCTGTCAGCCCCCACTCTTCAATTGTGCTTTCGTCTTTCCCCCTTCAACTGTTTATAACAGTCAAAACAAAGATACTGCATAGACTCTATCTAAGATGAGCTCGCGTCGTCGCAATGGAAAGCCCGCATCCTGCGAGCCCTGCCGCAAGGAAAAAGTCCGCTGTGATCATCGCCTACCTGTCTGTTCCCGCTGTCAGAAGAAACGTCGGACTGTCTCTTGCTTCTATCATCCAGCACCGTTAACTCAAAGATCGAGGAACACAACTGTAAAGATTGCCTCACTTGGTGTGGGGCACATGAGATCTCCCTCCCATTCAACTCCGGAGCAAGGTGAATCTGATTCTGCATCGTTGCGCGCCGGGACAGCATCCACACCGGCCACAACCATTTCCAATCCCGAGGAGCCCAAGTCGCGATTAGGAGATGGATTCTGCATTCCGGTAATTGGTCGCTCACTACCGACTGGCTACTTAGGTCCCACGAGTTTTGTCGCAGCATTCGAGGAAGATCACGAGCTCGTTTCCAGCCCTAGCGATCTGCAACCACAGGAAGGGGCGGTAAATGCATTTCCATCAGCCTTGCCTTCACACTGGGTGCAGAGGACAGCAGAGATATTGAGCTTTCTGAAAGAATTCTCGACAATTGAACAGATAGTCCGCGAGTACTACATATTAGGCCAGGCCGCCGTAGTTCCATCTTTTATACTCAATGCACTGCCTACGATACAGACCATGATCGACGAGAACCAACTGCATAAAAGTCCACCGGAACAAGTTGCGCAGGTACTAGAAAACACAAAGCATGCGTTCCATATACCGCCTACAATCACAGGAGGCCAGTTCCACGAGCTTTACACCGGATCTAATCTGCGTCTGGAAATCTTAGGTGTTTTCTATGCGATTGCTGGTCGATTGGCCGCCTTCGGCCTTGCTCATGATAAATTCCCTAGGTTTGAAGGAATGGCAGCTCGTGAGCGGTTTGGTCGGAGGATGCTGGCGGTTAGTGATGCAGTGCTCCAAATTTGCACACATATTACCCCAGTCAATGATCTAACGATATGGCTGCTGTACGAAATCCAATTGTTGTCAGGGGTGGCTCATGGCGATTCCAGTAAGTGAAACAAATCACTATACCTAGAGTAACTTGGGACTCGAAGGTTTTGCCTAACCATGCAACAGGTTGCGCAAAGTGGCGCAGACTCGGCGATCTGTCCACTCATATATTCGAGCTGGGGCTGCATAGAGACTCCCAACTATCGAATTCTGCCCCGAAGTTTCTTATTGAGACGCGTCGGAGACACTTTGCAGCGGCATACCAACTGGACAAGAGCATCGCGACGTTTCTTGGCAGGCCGCCGAGGATTTCATTAAGACATTCAGATTGTAAACTACCTCTTGATATCGATGACAGCTCCTTGGGTGCCGGCGAACTCGAATTTGAGCTAGCTTTGCAGTACTTAGACAGTGAAGGATGGAACACACAAGGCGCTCTTCATCGATCCTCCTTCCTTCGGCAGCGGTTTTTGGTCAGCACTTTTCGCGAAGAGATTCTCGAAGTCTCTTTAGAACCCCAAAGCCATGAAACAGCCGATAAGCTGAGGTGAGCCTGCCTCCCCACCTCCCCCCCCTCTGAACCTTTTGACAAGTCATGACCTTCAGTGACTCACAGGGATATCTCTGTGCGCTGTCATAAAACCTGGAATTCCTTTCCTAAGCAGTTGCGCTACAACCCAGATTGTTGGGACGAACAATTTTCAACACCAATCTGTCTGATGCTTATTGTATCATACCTAGCCTACCTTTACAATGACTTCCTCATATATCGGCTTCTTGCCGAGCAGGACCCCGAGGCCCAATCGGCCCTGCTCGACGTGAGCTCGACCATACTATCATCCGTGCTAGCTTTCTGCACCATGCGAGAAGATATGGTTGACCTTCGGCCAGATTATATGTGGACAGTCAGTGCCTCTCTGCTTCCACAAATGTTCGTAAACCTGCTAACCAGAAGAAACCTACCAGATTCTCCTGTACGGTTTCCCCAGCGCTGGTGTTCTCATCAAGGCGCTTCAAAAACAAGCTCGCACCGGCCGACCGATTCCTTACCGGGGTTCCCGGTCGGTGCTGATCCGTCACCTAAGCGTTTTTATCTCACATCTAGACTCCATGTCACGACCGAGTGTCGCGAATCAGGACCTGTTCCATCGTGCTAGTAAGATATTCTCGGACATCATCGACGAGGTTCTGGAGCCACGTGTTTCGGTAACTCTCCCTGGACTGGATATGGACACATTGACGGACTCTGAAATATGTATGATGGGCAGCGATGAACTGGATTTCTTGAACATGCTGGAATTCGGGGGATCAATTGATCAGTTTATATTCTGATGAGTCTTGCATGCCGATTGCGAGGATAAATTATGAGCGAAAATCCAACGTCATAGTTCGCTCTCGGTCTGCCCTTTATAACCTTTCCACCTGGTGCTGTCAGTTAGCCCCATCATGCCCGAGTTTACTGTGAATATTATCCCGGATTCCGAACTCCGGCACTCTGAGAATTAAAGCCTATGCTATCCACCGGTCCAAAACTTAGCCGGGAGCTTAGTGTGATTATACATTAGTTGAATATATACATATCTGTTATACCATTATGTTCGTGCCTTCGTAATAAGTATAGGTCGCAAAACGTGCAGACTGAAGAGCGCGAAAACAAAGAGCAGCCAGTTCAGTCCGATCGAGTGCGCCCCAAAATTTCGACCCGGTAACCTTTATGATCGCAAATATATCTCCAAAATGAGGTCCACCAGAATATACACCTAAGCAAATCAGCAACCCTAAACCAAGCAACACAGACGCACGCACCTAGAAAAGCTCACCTCATACCCAAATACTAGAAGGATGAATGTAAGCCTGGACCAAGCGCTAATTAACGTTCTCTATCAAACTGTAAAACCGTCGTCATTAAATGCCACAGCAAATTCAGCGCCAGAAAAATCAGCCCATGAATCAACACTACCACCCAGTCAGTTCCCAGCAGCCCAAAGGAAAAAACGGGGGCAGGAAATCACAGACCCTCACTCCCAACCGACTTAACAACCTCCACACGACCCTTCCTTTTCAACCACGTCGGCACCAAATCCATCTGGCAAGTCCTGCCATCAATAACAAGACACGCGCCCGTCTTCCGGGGACATTCAAGATGTCGACGTCTGCGCTCCATGATTTTCCGAATCCGCTGGTTACAGAATGCCTCGTCGGTTCGAAAAGAGCACTTCTCCATCGGACACTCTAGTTTTTGTTCGAAGCGTTCGACCAGCCAGTCGACTTTTAGGTGGACGCCGGTGTAGACGAACGAATAGAAGTGGCGGGAGGTGTGCTTCAAGGCTAGGGCGTCGGGGTAGGGGAGGTATGAGGATATGTGGATGTGGAGTTCGGTTGGGAGGCCCATAAGGTTGAAATGGGGAGGTCTTGGTGTGTCTTGGGGGGTGGTTTGGCCCATGGTTGTTTACGTGGAGGTTTGGAAGGATGTTATGGCGATGGGGCTTGGGGAGCACCCCGTGATGTTTTTATGTATGGCTGGACGTATGTATTGTACTGGAGGCGTGAGCTTGGATGGATACGAGATTGTTGCCTGAGAGTGGACGTGTTAACTACGGAAGAGGCCACGGTGGCTGATATATAAATAGAAAAATTGGAGTCGGATTTATTCCTGAGGAACACGAAGCTTTTTATTATTAGACTTGGCTTTCGCTGTATGGGATAAATTGAAGTTTGGGGATCAATTTATGAGAATGATTGTCGATGAATGAGGCTGAGCACTGCCACAGTAGTATAGAAGTCTAATCGGATTCCGTGCAAGTCTGGGGAGAAAATTATATGTGGACAATAACCTCTTCTGCAGGTAAACACATTGATGCTAATATCAGGCAAGTCACCTTGCCGACTCACATAGATACCTGGCCTGAGTCACTAAATTACATTAAGATATATTTCATGATTGTTCAAGAGTATTGCCTGATGAGTTCATATACCGTTGGTTAAAACGAAGACAAAACCCGATGAACTAACTAAACTGACAAAACCCGAGCACTTTCAAATATCTACAGCATTCCCAAGTCTTCTGCGAAACCGTTCTTTGGACAATCGATCCATCAACGGAGACAAGAAGCACGAACTAGGTATCAGTCATCAAAGGGGATAATGTCAGTCGTAGTCTTCGTCAAAGCATTCGCACTGGGCTGCCAAACTGCTCTGTGGTTTACAATAACTGCGGCTCCTCATTCCTTCTTCAATCGAAACCCAGCCGCCGAGGTCTTTATTGCTTAAGTAGACACCAATTAGTGGTGCTAGGTCTCGGCTGTAGCGCGGCCCGGTCACAACTGCAGCGTTGGCTCCTGGTCTGCTCGGTGGAATGAATTGGACGGAGCGAGTTCGAAACGACCGTGGGAGAAGAATGTCCTCTTTTGATATTAGGACCGTGAAGCTGAAACGCTCCTCCTTGGGCCTCTTTCCAGCCGACTTGGACGCGGAAATTTGCGCTGCGGGCAATACGATACGATAGACGCGGAGGAAAGAACCACTAACGCTGAAATACAGCTCTGTCGAAGTCCATGTAAAGGCAAAAGGAACTGTTGGAACATATGCCCCAAGTTTTAAAAAAACAAGGGACAGGGTTGTGGTAGCAAATTTCTTGGGAGGAGTTCTCGTGGGGCTAGTAGATGGCAACCGCAGGATTAAAATGTGTGAGTTGATGCAAGTTTAGGCTTTGTTGTCCTTGCTCTGGGGGCGAGAATTAGGCGTTGAAAGCAAGACAATTAGGCTATAAAATTCTTTCCATTGTGGCGTGGAGCATTTGAAAGCCGTTACCTCTGCTCCTATTAGATTTCTCAAGCTTATGCTGCAAAAGCTTGTTCTCAATATCTACGTAAAGCAAACGTGAGCCACTCAATGGCCAGATCGAACCAACGGATGCTGGGGGTGGATAACCGGAGGGGATCCATATATCATGCCGTTATACTTTCTGTGCAAGTGGAAAACGAGCTTTCGGTTGCATTCGGTACCCATGCAAAAAACGGCGAGCTCCTGCTGCACGTCAAAATTGTGTTGGAATATCACGCCAACCGGCTTTCTCCTGGCCATGTTGTACAGCTGATAGCTTAAGGTCAAAGCACCGCCTCCCCTTCTGTTCGCAGCATCCGCACAGATTGAAGCCGCCCTTTATGCGCATATCATGGTACCATTTGCGCAGTCGAATGTTCCTACGCCCATGGCAGTGTATGGGGCTGCTTGAATCGATAATCTCTGAACCATTCTGGGCTTCGAAGTCTTGTGAAAACTATGTCAAAATCGATCATAGAACCTTCTGATGACTCACCGTCGGTGCTTTCATTGTCGGAGTCAAAACGTGATCCAGTGCTCATATCTGAATCTATGGCGTCAAGGTTGCTTCCATTGCAGTTATCTTCTAATATTATGCCAACAAGTGATTCCATGCCAGAGGCTGCTCGAGGGGTATGATTCCAGGATTCTATTGTCAGTGCCATTATTCTTCTCGGAGTTATCGCTCATTATCTGGTCACTTGAGGATTCTCCAGAGCTACCGAGTCCCTCGCTCCAAGCGTCTTCTGCCGATGGACAGTCTGGTAGCCCCTCAGAGCTGGAAGCATGTGAAGCTGTGCTAGAAGAGTATGTCTCCATTTTGTCAAGATACCTCGCATATGGCTCATCTATGAACTTACCGAAGCATGAAACAAGATGGTGGCGAATATGAGAAACGTTTCGTGAACTTGAACAGCTTCTAGCCTGCACAGTCATTGTTGCCTTATCACTTCTTCTCTCTGTCTATCTTTCTCGCACACGGATGCGTTCGGCGCCGTCTGTGTTTTTGCCTGCGGTAAACAATAAAAAGCGGTCTACGATAGCAAACTTCCTCCCACAAATATCCAATCGACTCTTTTGTCCAGTAGGTCAAGTCTCATCTACTGAATATCACGGTGCTCTCTATGAAATAGCCCAGCTCCAATTCTGATAATAGAAGCACTGGGACAGAGAGAAGCCGCTTTTGGTGGTACAACGGAATTATATCTCGGCACGAGGCGTATAGATCGGAATGAGCTCGAGCAGGGACGTGAAACGTCAACCTCGCCAGCGGAGAGTAAAATGGTACTCTGATCCACAAGTTCAGGAGGCTCAACACCGTCCAATATCCACTGCTGTAGGCAAAATTGCCGAGAGCCACTGGGGATGCAATAAACACCATTTGTCTTGTTTGAATGAGACCATAACATACCCCGTTTTTTTGACTCGATACGACACAAAGATCTTTCCATCAGATGATCCTTGGTGAACTTACCAATTTTCCTGCATCACTTCCCTTCTTTGAACAGAGCTGAACTCGAAGCTTGTGTATTGGCTAGGTCTATGATAGAGAAAGCTGCTAGGTCAAGCTGTCCACCAAACTGAGATACGGGTTCAGGTTGAAGCACATAGCACTACTCACCCTGGAAAATGCGGTACTGGCGATCGAGATCAGGTTCATCGAGCTTCATCCAATTTGGTAATGTCCGCCGTAAGCATTTACTTCGATCGGTAATGGGATCAAAGCTCTGCATAAAGTGACCGATCACAAACAAGCTCTGGACCTGAATGATGGTCAAAATGTTGGGCGACTTTAAGAAGCGGATCATACGCTCTTTATCATCTGTCCGTAGCGCCACCAACGTGGGCTATGGATCGGACAAGCGTTAAGTCGAAGATCGAAGTGCTGATGCCAGTATTTGGCAGCATATAAAAGTAATCGATGGGAGCTAAGATCCTCACCCTCATATGTGCAGTTTTTGCCCGAGTTCTCTCTAAAAAGAGATTCTTTAAATCGGGGTTGGGAGATGTACCGAAGACAGCAGATCCCGAAGATACGACTATCGACGAATTGTTCCTCATCGTCTTGAGAGGTGACCTCGTTTGACCTCCTAAATAAATATGTCTGAACTGCCGAGGGGAGAGACACAGGACTTTGCATTCATAGGTATTGATACATTGCACCAAAGACAGACAGCTATCGAGGATCTTATCACGATTTACTCTATTACCGTTGTTGAGATTCTCATTGTGGTCTGCCTGAACTATCGCAATTGCCTCGATAACCTCGTCGATCTCAAGTGGACGCTTGGCAAAGGTGACAAGTGAAAGAACAATCCTATTGTGATAATGTACCTACTGCCGATGTGTAGAACTCAATTCTAAAGATTCACTTCCAGAGTGGTTGTTCCTTTCCACCACCTCGCTTTTGAATGCGAGCGATGATCTTTCCATATAATTCACTCACCTTGGTAGGAAGACATCTCATTGCCAACTCAATCTTGCCGTCGTCATCGTCATCGTCAGCAGTGTTCTTCAGCTCGACAAGCATGAGACTCGCCCAAAGAAACCTCCCTTTCACCTCCGTTTCTATAGCAGATCCGAGAAAGTCCTGGGCAAGCTCAGGGTCCCGGTTGAACCTTGGGAGAGCCGAAAAACATATCGTTTGATGTGTTCTTTTGTATCTGCTATTTGAAGCGGAAACTCCAGGATAGCGTGCCAGTATTCTGGGGTACAGGCATTTGCGAATCCGAGAAAGAGGCTGGCTTCTACACCAAATACTGACTTTGCCTGGTCATTTCACGGCTTCTTGAAGGAAAAGGTTACAAAGGTGGAGACCTGTTTCTCATGAAAGATGGCATACGACGCGGGATGATTCTCGGTATATTCTGCCTCGTCAAGACCGTCAATAGAAATGAACACCCGGGGAAGCTGGCCTAATAGAGCGTGGATCGGATTTTCTACCATGGCCGAGCCATCTTTGTTGATATTCAAGAAGGGTTCGATAGAGGGCGGCATTAGGTCCTCGATCATGCTGGTTAGGTAAAGCAGCAATTGTTCGCAGCGTCTGATTTCCCGGTACATATTGATCTTTGGTGATGTAGTGCCAGGAAAGGCACACTTCTCGTCAACTGCGGCCCTGAGGATATCGGATAGCTGCAGCGCACAGGCAGGGGTTTTTCAGTCCCATGGTTCCAATCCAACCTCAGGATAGGACGACTGGAGTCTAATGCCATCCACTCCTTGAATTTTGTACGTATTTCTGTGCTAGCGCTTCTATAGATGCACGCACTGAATGAAACATCGCAATTAACTTGGCTAGGCAGATCTTTTAAATTCTTTTATTGGAACTCAGTATGTTCGCTTGCAATTTATTTTTTATTTATGGAAGATGCCCCTCCTGATTTGATGGTCATTCTGCCCCCCTTTCCAATCCTCATCTTTACTTCAATATTGCCGCGTCGTGGTCCGCTCCTCTGCAGCTTTATGGCACTCGGCCTCCAGCCTCTGTCCCATCGTATCGATATCCTGAGCCACTGCAAAAAGGCCAGATTAGAGCTGCATGGTGCGTCTATAACGCTGGGCTCACTAACGTTCTCTCAACTGATCACTAACTGTTGGCGTATTGTTCACTTCCACCGCTGGGAGCTTAGAAGAAGTTCTTTAGCATAAGCTGCCGCTCTGAGGGCTGCATAACATTGCCATTTGTCATCGTTAGATCCGTCCGCATAATCAGAGATTCCCTTAATGACAGGCATGGGAAGTTGTTCTTGAGCCCAAATTCCATCTCAACGCAGCAGGCCCTCAGATCACTGACAAGCCAATTTTTCTGCTGTATGCTGTTTATGTCTTGACTTCCAGACGCGATAACCCCGTGGTGCACTTCGGGGTCAGCGGATTGGGATTCGAGTAGCAGTTCGCAGTCCGCGCAGATTCCCACTTCTTAAGGCATAGGGTCAATCTCATATATCGGATCATTATTCGACGACTGGTACATCCAATCTTTCGAAGGACACAAGTTCACGTGTTTCGCATAGGGGTGAATATTATTTTCTTCTAGCATAGCCTATGTTTTCAAGGGACCAAATAACCGAAACGGTCCCTCAGCTGGTCTGTTCAAGGAACCTTTTCTTTAGAAAACGCCCGCTTCTAATTTCCCAAAATCGCTCTGTACCACGCCTGGGAACTTCCTACTAGGTTCACTTACGACAATATCGCCTAGCCGGGTGCGATGTTTGTCGCTTGGAACTCCACCACCGATGCCTGCCATGAGAATGTACCGAATCTTCCGGAAAGATTTCATCATGTTAGTCGCAACGGTATGGGCAGACAAGCCACCTATTTCATTGATATAAGCTATAGCGATGTTATGTTCTCCATTTCCCCCGAGGTAGTATGTGTTGGGGTCGCCTTCAGAAGCGCTAAGCGGTTATGTATTTAGTGAGCATTGTGACTGCCGCAGTGTCCTCAATGGCGAGAGCCAGATCCAGCCAATTTTATAATCACTACGAGAGTAAGATACATTCGAGGCCATTGTTCTGGTATGGTGGTTGTGATCTTTGAGGAGGAGAGTGTGCACAACCTCAGTTTTCCCCAACTTGAATCTGGTTATAGCACAGCCATTTTTTTTTTCCAGTGGCTTCCGCGGCTTCGCCCCTTATATAAGAAACGCGGATGACGAGCTAGTGTAGCTCGGTTTGAACGTCATCTTATGAAGATGAATCCGCGCGATTCCTGCAGGCTTCGCTTTTCTGGTCCTATCTCATATCGGAAGTACGTTGGGTAGAAGCAACCCAACAGTTTCACCATTGAAGCGATCTGAGAACTCCAGGTAGTGAAGTCCCTTGTATACAATGCGCCTGAGGCTGAAACTGGAGTAGGAGAAGGGCGTTGACAACAAATCTACAAGGTGGTACGGCACAAGGGATTACTTCAGTTTTTCAGTTTGCGTCCAATAAAACATGAATGTACATTAACCTAATGTGGCAATCGAGTTGGCAGGTCATCTACAGTTTGATTGCCCGTCGGTACCCAAGGCTTATACGCGCGCAAAAGGCGTACCATTCCTGCGCCTGCCTTGTCGAAATTGCACCCATATAACCTCTCCTTGAGAGGTTAATATCTGCGGTGCACCTGCTATCAGCACCAGTTGAGCTGTTCATTCAATCCTCTCAATAAAGGGCCATCATGGATATTGAACAAGCCCCAAGCAGACAGAGGTAACAAATGGTGAAGTAATTGGGAGAGACAATGGAAAGAAGGGTGTCAACAGATTGTCCCGGTGGACCAGATTTGAGTATTATCCGTAAACGCGGCGGCTTTGCCTACCATTTCATTAGACGATTTATACCAAAGCCGACCAATGAATAGCTGGGATAAGTAAGCTACCAATGCAACACTAGACTAAGGGCTCTCAACTGTATCCTACGGGAAAATGCAGAGGCATCGTTATGTCAAGTCTGCGAAACCTAAAAACTGAGCAGAAACATTCAGACGGTGCGTTATCATTGTGGCGCGCATCATTTCTGAGCGAGCCGTCTTCACCGGCCAATATGTCGTGGATAACTGCGGGAAGTACTTGCAACAGGTGCTCTCAGAGGCCTACCAGGATGTGGACAGTATCTCATTTTCCGGGGAAGCTACACTTGTAAACATTGGGAATACTGATTTTTTTACCCTTTTTCTCCCTTGTCTTTTAGCTCACTAGCCTCCTTGCGAAGAAGGCGGAGGAGCAACTGAAACTGCTCTTTTACGAACGGGATACCTTTCGGAAAAGGCAACGTACCCAAGAGTCGGAAAATCCTGATCGGACTCTGGTGCTTGAACTTGGTGCCCTTGTCAACTTTGTGGAAGGGCATTTCTCTTCAACAATCTATGAATTATCTCAGCTTCCTCAAGGCCGCATAACATACGATCTCCATTGGACTTTGTTTCGCCCAAATAGTGAGGTACTTGGCGTCGATGAGATACAACAAGAACGAGTGCATCGTGTCAAGAGCTCTGGGTATGATCAAGAGCCGAATGGTCCGCGATATTATGCACTTTATGTCAGCAATCTGGACTTCAACGGCCTAAAGATAGGGATTGGTTTTCCCATTGCCCCACCAGATAACAGAATTCCAGGGATCCATTTCGATACAGCAATTACAATACAACCCTCTGTTCTGCCATAAAAGCTACCCAGGCATTGTAGGTCATCTAGTACGACGTGGAGAGAGGGTTCTACCCTTGCATGACCGCGGCCACCTCCAGGGATATCGTGGCCATGTCATATGAGGGTATTATAAAAGGTATCGTGAATGAGAGAAGCAACAAGTTGTTTATTTACGGTTATTGAATGTGTGCCTAGCTCATGTTATTTTGGTTGTCACTTGCTATTTGACTATCTTGGGGCACTGATGAGATAAACTATATATAGGTCCACGGGCGGGTTATTCTGATTCAATCGCCCTCAAACTACATGGAGCCAAATAATCAGCTTTTGCCAGTAATTGAAATTCCAGTTGATCCGGACAGCTTAACGCAGGAGTAAAATATACTATTTAATCCCGAGGCTGTACGGCTTCAGATTTACTGGAAAACAGTTGGTTATGTTGCTTTTCCTGTTAGGTGTTATGACTCTCACCTATTTTGCAGGGGGATTCACAGTGGCTTGTCTAGGAGATGTCGAATGGAACGATGATATTGTTGACTTGCTTGCCCTCTCCAACGAATGCAAGGACTTCATCCAAGCACTTTTTCGGCCACAACAGACGGGTTCTGGCGAAGATGAGATTGATTTTGATAATTTCGTTCACAACAAGGACAAGGGTCTGGTTGGGCTTCTTGCTGGATCGTCAGTGGTGGGCAAGACGCTTACTGCTGAGGTTGTTAGTGAAATTGCACACCGACCCCTTTATGTGATTAGCTCTGGTGAGCTGGGAGAACGCGTCAGAGTTTGAAGAGCAGCTAGCGTTAGCCATGGAGCTTGTTGAAACATAGAATGCCATGTTGCCATTAGATGAGGTTGATGCATTCTCGTCCGAGAGCGACAATATGAATCTGACGGGGAACGCCATTACCTCGATCTTCCTTCGTCATCTGGAGTACTACCAGGGGATCCTGCTTTTTACGACAAACCGACTCTCTAGTCTCTGACAGTGTACTTGAAAGCCGCATTCACTTCTGCTTCGAGTATTAGGAGCTGACAGAGGATGCACGGTACCAGATATGTCCCTGTTCCTGAAAAGGAAAATTCGGTATCGCATGACCGGATTGTCAAGCTCTCAAAGCTCGCGTTGAATGGTGGGCAATTCAAGAACCAATGAAATTATGTACTGTTGTAAAGGGAAAGAAGATGCATTTGACGCTGGACATCATTGAACAAGCGCTCAACTTTCCTGGACCTTGTTGGAGAAACGCAGAACCATGTGAGAAGGTTTATTCCGCGCCCTCTTCAGCAGGCTCGCCTTCCTTATTGAAGCCCGAAGCTGGGGTTTTTTTTGTGCATAACGCTTCTGACTCTGGTATTCATCCTATCACCAGTGGTCTCCGGGTGGGGTTCCTAATTTCCTTGTCAAAGTCGAGTTGACTTTGATGTTAGGTGTTGTGATACTTGCTTTGGCATTGTTCATAAAGGAACCGTGGAATTTCCCCAGGAATCATGATATTGACCCCAATCAAGCTCAGTAGTATTATGCTACGCCTGTGGCTTGCTCGGTTATCAAGTATAATCAATCCGATGTCGTACACACTATTACACTTGACAGCATCTCCCTCAGAACAATAATGGCCCACATTTTATTCGAGACCATGGTTTATTCCTGACTATCCTCTGAAAGAATCGAGTTTCTCAAGTCGGTGCCCGCCAATTTAACATTTACAAGGGGACTAGTAGTATCACCGACGATTGTCCTGGATACTCTCTGTAGATGGTTCGAATATCGATTCTATGTACGTCTTCCCTGTAGCCCATGACACAATCGCCATTTAGAAAAGCCACTATTGCAAAGATCGAATCATATCCCCCTGCAAGAAAGAGTCCCCAGGGCCACTCAGACCGGCGAGCAAGGAAAATAGGTCGTCTTCAGCTTCGATTCTAGCGATGTGATTGGACACGCAAGTATCCGTGTCTTTTAGCAACATCCATGGAATAAGCTATGAACATTACTGGCTACAAGTTAGACTCGCGCGAGGATTGGTGGTTGAGATGAATGCTAGTAGACCCGTGAATGAGAAACCCGGGCTTTTAGCCCGACAGCTGCCAAGAGCTGAAATAATCCTGCATGTAGGATCCATTAGTGCTAGTCAATATAGGAATGGCACGATGATACCTTCCCTGGACATGACGCAGCCCCGCATTTCAGCTGGTCAAAGATTGAGAGGATCAATCGCTCATCTTTTGGGTAAAATCTCAGCTGGCCCACTTGGAAAGAAAAGCAACCATTCTTAGTTGCCACTGTTGATTAGGACTCATACGGGGCTGCTTGGTTCCTGATTGCCTAATGGAAATTTTCATTCGCCGTTCCCATCCCACTTGTTCTGATTCTGTAACAGACAAGAATGAGGAGAGTAGGATGATCTGCGAAGACCCTACTCCCTTAGTTGCTACCGTGCTACTTCAGTGAGCCCGAGATCCACGCTCCCTCCACCGTGACACATACGGTCTCGCCGTGCTTGACTACCATCTGCAAGTGAATGGATCAAGCACTCCGTACAGCTCCTTTTTTCCCCTGAAGTTCTGAAAATAGATCATTGGGCCGTACTTTGTTTCCCATAAGCTGTCCATCATGGCTCTTGATTGCAAGATCAATAGAATTCTTTGCGCTGTGGATAAGTGGCTATGCCTTTTCGGAAGATGTGACCTTCAGTCTGTCAAAATAGAGTTTTTCGACAATGATCAACAACTATCTATTACTTGTATAATGCAACAGACACACATCATGTGATTGGGTTTACATCCGATCACTCACGCAGAACACTCCCCACGTCCTCCCCCCCCATGCTTCGATGCAGTAGCAAGAACAACGAACCTAACCTGTACTATGCATGAAGGGTTGTCTAGCCCTGTGATGCACCTATAAGATTAGGTAGTGGCTTTTTGATCACCTTTTCGCCTCCCTGTTAGCTTCCTGATTCACCTCCGATGCTGCCACATCTGGGTCCACTCTTTCAAGTCTTGACGGAATCCCACAAGTCCTAGTACCTGATGACAGGTCTAAAGAATGCACTTGAGTTATTCCCATGTATGTAACATACACCATGACATACACTTTCTCCACTTTCATATGCGTTGTCCTACAGAACCTGCATGGTTGGAAACCTCCGGGCAAGAACTCGGTTGGCTGGGAGAGCCTATATGCTATAAGAAGCAGGACACTTCCCAGCACCCCACCAAGTCCTCAGTACCATCTCAACTTCTTTTTTGCATCCGACCTTTTCTAGATACTTTGTTGTAACGGCCGTTTTCACAATGTCGGATACCGGTGATCTCAGTCACCAAGCCATCAGCTCCTATTTTATAGGACCTCAGGCTGAGAATATGAAGTACTTCAAGGACAATATTGCAACTATCCTCCAAGAGCTTGAAGTGGCTCGGAAAAAATACAGCTTCGAAGGTGATCAGGTATTTTATTTCGCCCTACAGAACATAACAGGCAAAGCTGACCGTTGCAGGAATTCATCACCTCCAGCATACAAAACTCCGATGAATTCCAGCGGATTACAAGGAATTTCTCTCACGCGGTTAAAAAGGCCGCCCAGCTGCTGGGCTCTCATTCGATTCCCTTCTGGAATCCTCGCTACCAGGCTCACATGTCCACTGACCTAAGCATGCCTGCGCTTCTGGGATATTTCATGACTATGATCTATAACCCTAACAATGTTGCCCTAGAGGCTAGTCCTCTGACTACTGTGGCAGAAATGGAAGTTGGAGAGCAGCTCTGCCACTTGTTTGGATACAATATCGATCCCACGAGGAAGGATGTGCCCACTGGCTGGGGGCATGTTACTTGCGGCGGGACTGTAGCCAATCTTGAGTCCATCTGGGTGGCGAGGAATCTCAAATTTTATCCTTTGGCCCTCCGAAAAGCGATGAGTGAGATTGTTGTGGTGAATGGACAAGAAAAAAGAGGACCGTTGAACTATGTGGCTGACAGATTCATGGTGACCACCTGCAAAGGCGAAAGCAAGCTTTTCGCAAACCTGTCGACTTGGGAGCTGCTCAACCTGAGACCAAAAACGGTTCTTGATCTACCACAGGCACTACATGAGCAGTTCAGCATCTCGCCCAAGTTTTTAGAATCCGCTCTGCAGAATTTCAACATCCAGTCAACGGGCAAAGACAGTCTCGAAAGGGAATTCGAGATCAAGAAACCGATCAAGTATTTCCTTTCTAATACTCGACACTATTCTTGGCCCAAGGGGGGAGGTAAGATCATTGGAATCCCATACCGGTTGATTTCAGTGTGATCACTAACAGCCGCAGCCATAACCGGTCTTGGATCTGATGCATTTGAGGGCATTGAGGTCGATGATGCCGCGCGCATTAACCTCGATGTTCTTGAAAAGCGTCTTCAGCAGTGCCTTGACGAAGGACAGGCGGTCTACGCCGTTGTGGCCATCATTGGCTCAACCGAAGAAGGTGCTGTTGACAGGCTAAGCTCAATCCTAGCCATGCGCCAGCGCTTCCAGTCGAAAGGGCTGTCATTCCTCGTCCATGCCGATGCCGCGTGGGGAGGCTATTTTGCCACCATGCTCCCCAGAAACCTATATGATATGCCACGGGGACCAAGTGCGAGTCAGCCTGAAGATGGTTTCGATGGTGGAGCAGAGGGTTTTGTTCCAGACCTAAGCTTGAAGTTGCAGACTCAAGAGGACCTTCTTGCACTGAAGTATGCGGATTCTATCACTGTAGACCCGCATAAAGCAGGCTATATTCCGTACCCTGCCGGGAGCCTGGCGTATCGCGATGGCAGGATGCGATATCTGGTCACATGGACAGCCCCAGTACTTTCCCAGGGCTCTGAGACCGGAATGGGAATTTATGGCGTTGAGGGCAGGTATGTTCACAAGGCAATCGTTACTTGCAGACACGAGAACTTACACTAGATAGTAAACCTGGAGCTGCAGCAATGTCGACCTGGCTCTCGAACAAGTGCATTGGGCTCAATCCTGAAGGATATGGCGCTTTGCTCAGCGAAGTATCTTACACATGTACCAGAGTAGGTGTCGACTTTTCATGGTAGGCTGATACCAAACTAACAAATCCCAGCTCTCCGCTCACTGGGCCGCTATGACCACGAAAGACGACGAGTACTTCGTCTGCGTCCCATTCCACAAACTTCCCTCCGAATGGAAAGATCCCTACAACGAGCAAGCGATAGAGGAGGAGAAAGAAAGGATCCGCCGAGAGATCCTTCCCAAAAGCAATGGTGAAATTGTTCAAAGCGACGTTGGGAAACCCACAGATGAGAAACTCATGACTCTTCTCCGGGGTCTAGGTTCAGATCTGAATATAAATGCATTTGCACTCAACTGGCGGTACGAGGATGGAACCTGGAACGCTGACATCGAAGAAGCCAACTACCTCATGAGACATGTCATAGAACGTCTTTCTATCAGTTCACCAGACCAGGATCCCACCAAGATCCCGTTTTACCTGACGTCGACTGAGTTCACCAACGAACTATATGGCAAGTGTGCGAAGGAGTTCAAGAGAAGATTAGGTCTTCCCCAGTGTGATCGGTCTTTGTTTGTGTTTAGGAATGTTGTCATGAGTCCATTCCCGACGGACAACGACTTCATTAGCACGATGGTAGACTACTTTCGCTCCGTAGTCGAGGATGGAGTCAGGCTATGCCGCAAGCGGAATGCTAGAGGCCCAGCTATCCACCGATTCATCATGCAGGGAACTGACCAGGTTTTCTTGGCTTATCAACCATCGTTCCACATGGGCAAGCACCGACAACAAATCATTCTAGCTGTGGAGCTTGAAGACCACGCTAAGTCAGATTACATCGAAGTCCGAGAATCCAACCCCGAGGATCCTATCCTTCTCAAATCATCCTTGGAAGTCGACATCCAGGACCTGGTAAACGAATGCAGCCACGGCCGCCCTGCGAGTTTCAAGGGAACTATATATACACGCCATGGGTAAGTTCAATAGACTACGAACGGTTACCCACAGTTAAATTCTAATTAATACCATAGTGGTCCGGTCCGCTCTTCCACAACCGTGACATTGAAGCGCGTGATCAAGAGTCGTCCCCTCAACTCCGCCCATCGAGAGGCCGACTATCCCGAAGATTTCATGCCGTTCTACCTCTATGGCTCTGGAAAGCAGTGGCACATGTCACATATGCTTCTACAAGCACCCAATGCTACATTCTCGGCTAACAATGTGACCTTAGACGAGGAGCTAGCCACTTCGCTCAAGCAAGAACATGCCGAGAAAGGCGCTATCCTTGCTTTGACAGAAGTACCTGAGCAATCGATGCAGCCTTTCCCAAGCTCCAAACATGACCTGCCGGGAGGTTTCTTCTTCCAGCCCGACAAGAAATACAAGGTAAAGGTGTGGGATGATCCAAGAGATGCATCAGCAGCTGGGCCCGGACTGTTGGAAGGCTTGGGGAAACCAGTTGAGGGAACTATTACATTAACCAATGAGGTTCACTTCGATCTGGAATGGATCAATAAGGATCCCTTCGAGTATGAGGATAAAATGGGTAAATGGCGGGACGAGTTCAGCCAGATTGGGAAAAAGCTGGAAAAACGAACTTGAAAGAAGAATTGTGGCAAGATATCCGTATTATAGTTTAGAACCACAGGGCAGTTCCATTGTGCTTTTGAAGTGTGCTGCAGTATAAGTCAATCAATGAAGCACCCTTTATCTCCACGCTATACCCAAACAGGAGCACCAATACCAAGATAAGATAAAATCACATGATTATAAATCACTCCTCCACCGCCTACCGCATTTAGAACTTTCGCATATCCATCTGATATCCATCTTCCATCAACCAGATCCAAAGCACTCAATACAGCCGAACCACCCCCAAACCCAGCATTACGAGAACATATCAAACCCAACAAAACAAGAAATGTCCGGCCAAACCCCCGCCTCAGTCTCCTCCGACACGTCCTTCCGCAAAACCTGGGACCGCACCGAATACGCCAAAAAAGCAGCGGACGAAGAAAGCAAGCGCAAAGAAGAGTCCAAAGCGCGCTACGAAGCCAAACTCCTCGGCAAAAAATGGCACGCGCCAGTCGACTACAGTTCGCTTGAGGCGACGACATCGCGGAAACAGCGGTTAGATGTTGCGTCGATGGTGGGCAAGACGACGATTGTGTCGTCCGGGTCGGCGGTGGGCAAGAAGGGTCGCGGAGCCGGATTCTACTGCTCAGACTGTGATCTTACGTTCAAGGATAATTTGCAGCTGGTGGAGCATTTGAATAGCAAGCAGCATTTGATTGCGACCGGGCAGAGTGGGGAGGTGACGAGGGCTACTGTTCAGGATGTGAGGCAGCGGTTAAGGATGCTGTCGCATCAGAAGCGGGTGAGGGAGGAAGAGGAGCGGAGGGCTTGGCAGCTTGATTTGGGGGCTAGG
The DNA here is from genome assembly GCF_009176365.1 of Aspergillus alliaceus. Taxonomy (NCBI): domain Eukaryota; kingdom Fungi; phylum Ascomycota; class Eurotiomycetes; order Eurotiales; family Aspergillaceae; genus Aspergillus; species Aspergillus alliaceus. Next base: position 707,934 of record NW_022474689.1, on the reverse strand, counting down.
CTTAAGGAGAGGGAGGAGCAGGAGGCGAAGGAACGGGAGGAGAAAAGGAGGAAGAGGAATGAGAAGCGGCGGAAGGGTGGAGATGTGAAACAGGAAGATGACAGTTGGGAGGGTCGATTGGGAATCATTGCATGAAGAAAGGCTTTTTTTTTGTTTCTGGGATGTACTGGCTTATACATGGACGGGTGCTTTATGATCGATAAAAGTTGCAGTATACCCACGGCGTTTCTAATTTGTACTTGGCAATTTATAGTTGACCAATTAATTGGATCCAAAATTAAGAAATGGCTCTCATATATCACGCTGTTATTTAGCGAATTTGCATGGAAATAATAGTGAACCAGTCATAAACACAGCAGAGTATCCAACAACGCCCGTGTCCCTTTCCTTGACTCCTCCCAACCAACCAGATCATTAGATTCAGAATCAGTCAATGCATTCAATTCCTTCCAAGACCCGCATAGCACGGGCGCCCTCCCTTTCGAATTTTCCGACTAGTCTCTCGCATTCTTGCCTTAACTTCTCCTCCCCATTCTTGGCCTGCCACTTGATCCATTCCTCGACAGTCATCCTTTTCTCTGAACTTGTCAAGTCCCTTTTCACGTTGTGTAACGCCGAACTTAAGTCGGTGTTCTCTTTGTCACTGGCTCCAGTAAGAAGGATCTCATCAATATCGATAGAATTCCACGGGTGGGTTGTGTGAAGACCTCCTGTATTGGCATTTCGCTTCGACGGCGAAGGGGTGCTGGCCGCTAGCGGGATTCGGGCTGGCCGCTGCTTGGATGGTGATGCAATATGAGGTTGCGGTGCAGAAGGCTTCAAAGAGGGAGGCTGGTTCTCAGCATCGGAAGATTGTGGCGATAGAGATGGCGTGCTCTTGGAAGGGAGAGGTGATACCTTCTCTTGGTTGGCAGAATCTGATATCTTATAGTCACTTGAACCCCATGATCCTGCAAGTGTCCTAGCAAATTGCTTCTCCTCAGGGATATCGCTATATCTCTCTGCCGTCTTAGGTGGTACTTTGGATGATCTACGTCGTGAAGAGCGCCGCTCAGCTTCTTGTCCTTGCGGCTCCTTCGCTTCTTGTTCTTGCGGCTTCTCCGCTTTCTCCTGCTCAGGTACATCATGTTCGGCCGAAAGGTCCTTGTGATTGTTCGCATCCACGCTATGCTCGGCAGGGGGGTTTTCAGGCTCGGGCGCTTCCTTTTCACTCGTTTGCTTTGATTTCTTAGTCTTCTCCGTGGAAGTTCTTTGCTTAGTCTTCTTCTTGGGCCCGTTGTCATTAGGCTCACTCTTGTCAATGGATTCCGCTTCAGTTTCCTTTTCAGAAGTTGGTATCCTAGCTGGGATCTCCACCGAAACGAACGACTCGTGACGCCTGGGCTCTGCTTCATCTTTTGATTTCTCGTGGGCTCCTGACCGCTTGCGTATCTCCGGTGACTTCTCTGTGCTAGGCTCTGGCTCTGGCTCTGGGATAACAGAGCCCCTCGACCTGCGAGTTGCTTTAACATGGCTCAGCTTACTCTCTTCAGCTGCTGCTTCAGAAACAGATTCTTTGGGCAAAGCTTGGTTTGTCCGCGTCTCATTCTCGTCGACATGGTCGACTATATCCTCTGATGGCACTGCAGTGGCCTTCTGCTTCTTCTTGGACTTGGGCTTCTTTGGAGGTTTTTGTGGAGGTTCCACACTTGGCTCTCTAGGTTCGGGCTCTTCAAGATCGGCCACAGGGGCTTCATCGAGCTCATTATCACTAGGCACACGAGATTTTGAAGCGGTTTTAGACGTAGTTGAACCACTGGGGGCTTTTTGGTTCTTCGAAGATGTCTTCTTCGTCGAGCCACGGCTTTTCTTGAACACTTCCTCAGGAACACTTTCATCTGGCTGCGTGCCTGCGATGACTTCATCGGTTTGATTGCTATACTCCTGAGTGCCGTTTCGCGACTTTGTAGCTCGCTTCTTAGAAGGCGGCTCGGCCTCGTCGAAGGTTTCCGTATCAATAACATTGGCATGCTCTCTTTCTACTTGGTCACTTGCTCTCTTCTTTCCGCGTGTGGTCCGTTTCACTTTGGGGGGCTCAGGCTGGCTATAGTCGGCAGTATCAATATCCATTTGGCTATCAGTCTCTGTGACTTCATCTTTCTTGGATTTCGGGTTCTTCGCTTTTGACTTCGATGACTTCGATGACTTTTTTGTTCCTTTTGACTTGATAGCCGGCTGGGAGACAGTGCTCTGGTCCATTGGATCTTCAAGTTCCGAGACAGATTCAGAAACAGTAGATTGGGTTGAAAGACGAGACGCCTTGGAGGTACGTGCTTTTTTCGACCGTGAACCTCTGCCTTTCTTCCCGGAGGGTTGAGCAAAAACAAAAAAGGAGCAGTCCGCGGAACGGCGGTAGTGTTCATCACTGGACAGATTAGTTGGATCAATAGGGAAGGAACGATAATCACGTACAAAGGGTCATCCTTGGGTTCCCATCCATCAAGAGATAGTTTGCAGTATGCACAGCTCGCTAGGTCATTACTCTCTTCAGTGGGACAGAAATACCACCCTCCGTCGACCATCTGGCACCCAACAATCGTCAAAACGAGTCCGGGGGAGATGTACAAGCGGACATCATACCTTTTCTGACTGGCAAACCCAGCCGCGTTTCCCATCATGCGGCCATGAAGTACCGAAAGTAGCCAGTCTCGCCTCTCTTATCTTGTCGCTTGTGGGGTCTTCTATCTCAGCGGGGTTTGAGCTATGTTGCTGGATATCCATCATGATGGCCCAGCCACAATCATTGGCATGTTTTAAATGTTCTGTTATCGGATTGTCTTCTTCCTCCCATCCGTCGAGTGCTCTGTTACACTGGAAACATGTTGTATTATCGGGGTTCGTTTCGTAGGGGTTGTAGTAGAAGCCTGCATGCGCTAACTGCAATAACCTGGAGTTAGTCTACCGACTGACAAGAGTAGTATAAGAGGGGAAAAGGAAAGAAGACCAAAAAATGGTGTACCCACCTCAGCGGGTGAAGGCCTGCGATGAGGCCAAGCAATGGGTTTAACGGCCTTTGCGCCCGAAGTTCTTCGTTTCTCCGGGTGCAATACCAGATCAAAGCTGGCAAGGCGGGCAGCAAATGTTTCCATTTCTTCGGCCATTGTCGCAAGATATGCAGACCATTAGGTGTGGTCGCAAGTCCAGTATGCCGGTGGGTATAGTTTTATCCTGTCCAAAGGCCCGTGATTTCACGCGAGAAGATGGATTGACATTGAGAGTCCCTCTGTTTACTCCATTGTTTGGGTCGAACGCGCCGCGGAGAAATAGCACCACGTGATTTGTGGCTTGAATAGTTGTGGCGCGTGAGTTTCCAATTTTGGAAAGGCCGAGAACGCCGGCCGAGTTCTAAGCAGAGTACAGAGTACTGTACGTCAGACCTCCTTCCGGTCCGCCATTGGGTAATCGGCCATCATCCCGCAAGAAAGTATCTGCATTGTTTCCCTTTCCTCCGCCCCTTCCTCTACTTCAACTCTCCCCTCAACAAAACATGGTGTGAATCGGTATCATTCAATGGTCATTGATTTTGTTAAACGATTACAGCCTTAGCTGTGCAACTCCTTCTGTTCCCTTTGCGGAATCGCGACGATGCGCGAAGTCACTGTAAGACAGTATTTATTTCCTGATCCTGCACGCGGTAGTACTGATTGATGCCTCCCCAAGTCCCTCCTTCTAAACTCAAAGTCGGGTTCGTTCGTGCGCCTGCGCTCGGTCTACCCGTCTCTTCCGCGATGCCCTCGCATCCTAAACTCCTTGCGCTCTTTTTCCCATGATTCTACCTCGGCCCCTGTTTTAGGTGGAAGCTCGATACTTAGGAACCATACTGTCTCTTGTGGTGGTCTCAGTACACAGTCTGCTTTCAGCGAGCATGATCTCCTCCTTCCTTCATCTTCTACGGCCGCTTTCTCTACCAGCTCGCAGCTCTCGAACCTTAATAATGATTGGGAAGATAACGCGAACCTGTCAATAGACGCTTTCTCGGAGCTTCCTTCCAAGGATTTTGGTGTCAATCAGCACATGGTAATCAACCAAGAGTTCAAAGAGGCCTTGCGTCAGATCCTTTGGCAATTCCGAGCGCCAATCCGATATGCATTCGCCTATGGATCAGGCGTCTTTCCCCAGTCTGGCAGTGCTCCTGGCTCTGGCCAGTGTCACCCGTCTGCTCCGGCTGCAATCAAGAACATGCAACAAGGCCAAGGCAAGATGATTGATTTTATCTTCGGAGTGTCGTACTCCCAACATTGGCATTCGTTAAACCTCCACCAACATCGGGACCATTACTCTGGACTAGGGTCTTTAGGTTCTTACGCTGTCTCCCAAACGCAAGATAGGTTTGGCGCAGGCGTCTACTTTAACCCTTACATCACTGTTAACGGCACATTGATCAAATATGGTGTAGTTAATCTCGACACGCTATGTCGTGATCTTAGTCAGTGGGATACCCTGTACCTTGCTGGGCGCCTACAGAAGCCAGTTAAGATTCTACGTGATCATCCCAAAGTCAGGTTGGCAAACCAGATGAACCTACTATCAGCCGTTCGGGTGGCCTTGCTGCTGCTTCCCGCCGAATTCACCGAGTTTGAGCTATATAGTACCATTGCAGGGATCAGCTACATGGGAGACCTTCGCATGGTCTTACCGGCAGAGGATCCTCGTAAGGTTAGGAACATTGTTTCAGGCCAAATGGCGAACTTTAGGCGGCTCTATGCACCACTCATCGAAACCCTGCCCAATGTCACTTTTAACGACAGACGGTGCACCGAAGGCGATTGGATCGATGATCCCCATGCCAACGTGAAGCTAACCCAAGATATGGATCCAGTAAAACGTGGGAACATGGTCCGTCGGCTTCCGGAGTCATTTCGAGAGAAGCTGTACTTCCAATACCAGGCACGCTTTCAGATACCCCGTGGGGACTTCAACAAAATGATGAAGGAGAGCAATGACGCCGATCAGGCATTGATCCGACGCAGACAAGGCGGTCCCTTCGACCAGCGTATCGCAAGCGACAATGCCCTGAAGCAGGAAGTCCAAACCTCCATCATGAAAACTATCCGCTGGCCAAGCACTGTCCAGACGATTAAGGGTCCGCTCACTTCGGGACTGCGCAGGACCTGGCGCTACCTGCGAGAAAAGCAAAACAAGTACAAGACTTCTGGCAAGCATGCTAGCTCTCCAAGTGAGGAATCTACCCCCAAGGAGTCTAAGCAGGAATAGATAATTATCACTCTCATATCATGGCTATGACTGAAGCATGGCTTGCCGGCCGGCAGCCCTAGACATCATACAAGGCATATCCAGGCGTTGTGTTGGTTTCACATATATATAGTATAAATATGTATGTATGTATCTAGAATACTTTCACTAGCAATTACTATATAGCTCATTGACAGTACGAATAAAAAATTTGTACATATACAGAATATTTTTTTTTGAAAGATCCGCAGCATCCACTGCCGAAAATAAGAATGTTAAGTTACCGTACCTGGAAAGTCACACTTCCGACACCGGTCCTCCTCCCCACCTCTATCCCCGCCACTAAAGAGGTCTACTTACTATTCCACCCCACCCACTCTTTCTTCGATTTGCAACGAACTTCCTTTGCTTCAGCAGTAACCACCCAAAATGGTTGCGAGACAATCTCCGTTCGATCTGTCTAAATGTGCGCGCAAGAATATCTTGCAATTGCAGCCTTACCGCTGCGCAAGAGAGTGTGTTTGCCCGTCTAGTTCCTCCCACCAGCCGCCATGAGAACTAATGAGTCAGTGACTACAAAGATGACGGGACGAATGTCCTACTCGATGCCAACGAAAACGCATACGGTCCTGGTCTTGCCTTGAACTCCGAGGGCGCATTACAAGTTTCTACAGTTAATGGAGCTTCGGCTGGTTCCTCAAAGCCAGACATCGATTTCTTAGGATTGAATCGCTATCCCGACCCGTAAGTGCTGCGATCTCTTTAATTCCTCACTGCTTCATAAGATGAGTCATGACTTACTGGGTTCAACCATCCATTAGACATCAGATTGAGTTGAAGAAACTTTTCTGCAGCCTCCGCAATTCCCATATCCACAGCCAAAAGGACCTGACCCCCGAGAACCTTTTCGTCGGAGTCGGCTCCGATGAGGCCATTGATGCCCTATTGAGATGTTTTTGCGTGCCAGGCAAGGACAAAATCCTTACATGCCCCCCTACTTATGGCATGTATGGTGTTAGCGCGCAGGTCAATGACGTGGACATCGTTAAGGTGCCTCTGGATGTTGAGAATGGCTTCCAACTGCAGCCTGACAAGATAATCGAGACCCTTTCTGCGGATGATTCCATTAAAATGGCGTACATCTGCTCACCTGGTAATCCCACGGCCAACTTGATCCGCAAGACCGACATTCAGAAAGTGCTGGAACACCCGACATGGAACGGTGTTGTCGTCGTGGATGAGGCGTACATTGACTTTGCCCCCGAAGGCTCCAGTCTTGCTGAGTGGGTTAACGATTGGCCCAACCTGGTGGTTATGCAGACTTTAAGTAAGGCTTTTGGTCTGGCCGGTATCCGACTGGGAGTTGCGTTCACTAGCCCCCCGATCGCCCGTCTTCTGAACAGCCTGAAGGCCCCTTACAACATCTCGAGCCCAACTAGTGCAGTAGCTACGGCTGCTCTTTCGCCGAAGAACATGGCTGTTATGAAGAAATACCGGGAGCAGATTATCGCTCAGCGCGAGCGCTTGCTGCAGGAGCTACCCAAGATTCCGGGGGTGGGCCGCTTCCTTGGCGGACAGGAGTCGAACTTCCTTCTAGTCGAACTTTTAGATAAGCCGGCTAGTGAAGGAGGAAAGCCTAGCAACAAGATTGCTTTGGGAGCATACGAAGCTATGGCGGAAAAACGCGGTGTTGTGGTACGCTTCCGCGGAAAAGAACTAGGATGCGAAGGTTGCCTACGGGTCACGGTGGGAACAGAGCAAGAAGTCACCAAGTTCCTGCAGGAGCTGCGGGTGGTCCTAGATGGTCTCCTCAGGGGCGTGGGTGTGGATGTCTAGACCTTGAGAGGATAGCTGAGTCAGAAGTCGAGCCAACGATGTCGTTTTCTTTTCGAATTTCTTCTACTTATCAGGATAGACTTTTCTTAGCCTTTTACATTATCTTTGCAATATAGAACGGGGACTTTCATTGATACTAACAATTGATTGTACATCCATATTTCCATTATCATCTTTTCCCCCGATCGGAGAAAGAGGGAACCAATAGTACGTAAGGGGCGCCGTTGTTATCAACGTACAGTATGAAAATGTGGAAATTGCTCTATGATCACATGGTGATAAGACGGTTGCATGATAATATGCCTACTTATATATATGTGCCATAACACGGTAGTAGTTGATCACCGTTCTCTGGAACTGTTGGTCTGTGTCGCAATGAAATAAAACGAGACGGAACAAGAACAAGACCACCACGTGGACAAAAGAACCTACACATTCATAAAAAAAGGTGTAGCGTCGCACTTTCTAAGAACAACGTGGTACGGATTATTCTTACTGTACCAGAGGTGGTAAAAGAATGGATGCTACTCTACCTCTTGGTATCTCATTTATCCAATCTGATGGCACGAGTCATACCCCATCATGTTATTCATTAGATTAGATTAAAATGAAGGGTTACGAATCACCAATCGAATCGCTATAAACCGCGCCAACTATCTGATAAGGTAACAGCTTGGATTATCCTCTATGGGCTCTCTCTTTATTCGCCGCTAATAACCCACAGAATCCAACGGTATACGAGTCACTGCTCTAGACAGGGTTCTTCCTCGAAATGCGGATGATAATCAGCCAAAAGCTCGAGTTCCCTTCCGAGTCCAAGAATCACAAGCAATGCTTCATTTCGCCATCTCCGTCGGCCGGGAAAGTCAATAAACAGAAACTTCAAATTACTCCGCAAGAGCTAGCTCCATGAGAGGCTAGTCCCTTGCTCTATTGCCTCTCTTTGGCTGGTCCAATGTTATCTCATACTGTCCTGCCCAGCTCCTCCGGCTGCGAATCCTTCCCTGAGAACCAAACGGAGGAGCGATAAATGGCGCTTCCCGACGCCAATTGCAGCCGTTCAGCGTTATCTCTCGAAACCATGGTTATCGGTTGGACGCCATGACCCTTGGCCTCGTGGTGTGGGTGATTTTATCGTCACTATTAATCGACTTGCTTATTACTTATTATTAAATAACCTTCGATGGGGTAATCGCTTGGTCTATCCGTTATTTTTGATCCCATCATCCCTCCTTTTCTCTCATACGGTCCTTGGGTCAATATATTATAATAAAACTCTCGCCGAAACGGCGGTGAAATCCTTTCCTTTGATTTATCTTGTGCTTCATAGCTATATTCGCGGGGCGTCAAGCTATCCTGTACCGGGTTTCTCTTCTTCTTCTCTCCTTTTTGGCTTGTAACCTCATTATTTGCCCCTTCATCAACGACCCATAATCTATACGAGGTACGGCCTCCTCCATCGCGAACGCCACCAAGACCAGTATCTCTCTTACTCCCACCGTTACCATCATTTAACGCCGGTCCCACCCGCTATTCTTGCCCGCAAGATCGTCGTCTTTTATACTCCCCGGTTTCTCTTACGTTATATTTTCTTTCCCCACACGTCAAATCCGGGGAAACGCACGTGCATGTCTACTGTGGTTCGTCATGAGCAATGTGAGTGCAACGAAAGGCACTACGTTGTTCAACTTACTCCAGGAACTGGTCCGTGGTGCATTGCTATTTGATAACTTGGGCTGTTCGCGTTTATTTTCCACTGGCCCCTCTGCGGAGGTGGTTCAGCGGCCATGACTGTGCTGGACACTCGTGGCCTATATCCGGAAGTCGCTCCGAATGCCCGAACGAAGGTCGACAACAATCCAACGCTTTTGGTGAGCTGGTGGGCTACCGGTTTTTCCTTGGCTATCATCGTGGTTCGAGTCTGTGGTCGTTATATTCGCATCGAGCGTTTCTTCCGGGAGGATAAGGTGATGATGCTTGCCATCATTCCCCTATTAATTCGCATGGCATTGGTACATGTTGTCCTAATATGGGGGACCAACAATACGCAGACATCGGGATTGACGGCGGAGGATATCCAGCATCGAGTGGTTGGAAGCAAGTTGGTTCTGGTTTCGCGGATCTGTTATGCTATCTTGTAAGACCGCTTCCAAGTAATTGTTCGAGGTAGCACATGCAAACTAACTAGTTTCATTGCAACAAGCATTTGGACTGCCAAATTCACCGTCTGCGAATTTCTCAAACGGGTCTCGGAGATGATATGGCGCCGTTCTCTGCGTATATTCCTGCAGTTCATCTACTATTTCCTGGGTTCCACTCTGATCGCTGTGGTACTCGCAACCCTAACCGAATGCCAGCCTTTCAGTCACTACTGGCAGGTGATTCCGGACCCAGGTCCTCAATGTCGCTCCGGCTATGCGAATCTGATCACGATGGGGGTATGCGACGTGATCACCGATCTTCTCCTTGTCGCATTCCCTATTCCCCTGATCGTGATGACGCATATGCCTGCGAAGCGCAAAGGCTCACTTGTTATCCTCTTCGCCTTATCCTTAATCTTAGTAGGCATCACCTGCTACCGTGTACCATCTGTGATCAGCCATCAAGGGTCTCAGCAGTACCGATCTCTTCTGGCCTCTCTAGAGATCCTTGCTGCCACGGCGGTCTCCAACGCCATAGTCATTGGATCCTTTGTGCGAGACAAAGGCGTGAAGAAAGCCAAGTTCAAAAAGGCTCTCGGATCAGCGTCCGTCAGCGAGAGCATGGATCACAGCTCCGTCCGTCGTACAACCATCACACACCACCAATGGGGCAGCGACTCCGATCTGGCAGGTGACCTGGGTATCCGTCTAGAACCTGACCTATGCTCTTCCGACCGCAAACTGCCTCGGCCAGCCCCTATGGTCGCTCCCTGCGCGCCTTTTACAGCCCGTACGGGTACTATCAATCCAAATTGGTCTTTCAACCGTCCTTCCTCTACCACCGACGACGACCGATCCTCGACCACGGGCAGCCTTGAGATCAAAGTAAGTCCACATGAATACATCTCAACCAATAAGACGCCACGCAAAGCGCCAGGCGATTCCATCCCGAGCTCACCCGGCCGGATATCCATGTTCGACGTTGGCGGTCTCCTGGATCCCTCGCCCAGGAGTACCCCCCCTCCAACATCACATACGCAACGCTCAACGCCGAATTCCGGCCAACCAACTCGTACGCGCAATGGAGGCGCGGCGTTCCTGCAAGACGTCGGCGGTCTACTCTCCACCTCCACCTCGGGGACTAATTCAACCCCTCCACCGAACTTCTCTCGACCAGGTGGTCTTCGTAGTAATTCCTATGGTCGCCGACGAGGGTCTAGCGTGCACTTTAGTGATACAACAGAGTCATCAGTTCCGCCATATCGGTCCCAATCCGATATAACTGCCCCTATCCCTGAAGGGAATGATGACGTCGAGCTTCAGGATGTTGGAGGGTTGTTATCGAGACGTTCATGAGCATACGACTATATATATTATACGTACCTGGATGTATAAATAATTCTTTCCTTCTTTTTTATGATTTGATTGTCATGCGTACTGGGCTGGAGTTGGTATTAGCGATGGCGTCGGTATCGGTTCTCTTGGTCTACTTGTTCATGTATCTCTTGATGACTGGTGGTTCATTGGATTGCTCTGATCCGGCTTCGATATGGTTCATATCACCGTTGTCTACCTGGGAGAGGCTTTACTAAGAACGACCATGGAACATCTCATGACCATTGCACTTTCAGGATTCTATCAGGGAAAAAAATTGTACAATATAGTGTGGGGTTTTGCGAATAGTAAAAATCCAAAGGAATCAACCAGAACCATGACATACATTCCAGTCATGAACCATTCTTTTCGCCCTTACGCCATGCTGCCCATAATGCCTGCAATTGGACTCTCGTTTTTTGGTTTTCTTTCTTTCTCGTCCCGTCTTCTGTTCTCCATTCTGGTTTTCTTTTCTGTCTCGTCGTGAGATTTAGGTCCTCTTGTTATGTGCTCACCTCGAGGGTGTGGGGCGTGACTTTGGGCCATAGTGCAGGAGAATTTGTGCCTCATAATGCGACCAATGTGTTCAAGAACCTCATAGCAACCTGCGTCTTTAAACGGGCAACGCAATTAACAACTCCCAAGCAAATAGCCGTCCGTCCGTATGGCACAACCGTAGAAACCGTATCTATCCAGACCGTGGTTAAATGACCCAGCGGTAACTAGCATAACGACCGGCCGTTTCACTCTTGCGAATAATCTTGACGACCTGGCCTCTGCGCAAACCCAGGTACCTGGCCACGGGATCCGACACTTGAATCCGGGGCAACTGTGATTCCTTCAAACGATAGCGCTGCAACAACCGAGACTTCTCCTCCGGGCTCAGCAGGACATGCTTCGGGACCAGTTCGTGCCGAGTGATATTAACCAGCAGATCCTGCTCCTGGAAATGCTCGCAGATACGGCCGGGGACACCGCTCAGCAGACGGACGGCGGACGGAGAGATCGGGGTCTGGGTGATGAACAAGCCAGTGTGGAAGTTGTTCTCGTCGACGAAATGGTTGAAGGTGCGCACTTGCTTGGTACCGACACCAGTGGAATCGGGGCAGAATTCAACGTAGATGGTTCCGCAGTCGGGCTGGGGGTCCGGGTTGGCATTGGTCTTGAGAGCCGTGTATTTCGCTTGCATGGCCTCCGTGGGACGAGCTTGGATTTTCATCTTGTTGCGGCTGCAGAAAGACGCCGATTGGTTAGTGGCCGGTTGGACGTCAACAGGTTCAGTTTATACTGCTTGGGAGCGCATACTCTGGGTATCCGAGGGGGTCGGAATATTTCTGTTTGAATTCTTCGAGCGGGATTTGCACTTCTTCTTCCGTGACTTCGTAGCCCTGTCCAGAACCCGGCTTGTTAGCATACGCTGTGCAACAATCGCCGGGCTTAAATTCGATAGTTCTTCTTCTCAGCGAGCACGTACCCGGTCCTGAAGCATTTCGAATACCGTCCTCCATGTGCGCCACAGTCTGGTCATCTCGCGGTCGGCATCGACGGAGCCAGAAGAATAGTCCTCGTCCATGGTGAAAAATGAGGCGCACCTGCGCTACGATACAAAAATATAGTGAAGAGAGAGAGACAGGAAAGCGTAAGGGTGTAGAGACTGAGGACTAACTCTGAGCTCTGCGTGAGCTGTGGTGCGGATATAAGAAAAGAAAAAAAAGTTCGCTGAAGTTGAAGCGTTGCGAAAGCGATAGAGAGAGGTTCTCGAAAAATCGGCGGACCAGCGCTAAGCGGCAACGGTTAAGCGCCGCCAACAACTTAGGAAAAGGCCAGACCGAGAAAATGAGCACGACTTTCTGCCCCATTTCTTTTCTTCTTTTCCCAACGTCCCCTTTGGTTTCCCCTCATTTTTCGCTGTTTTGGGGTCCTCCTAGAGATTGAGCTCGGTCAATCTATTGCTTTGTCAAGTGTTTCCCTTGTTCGCCCAAATTCCCGACAAGATGACCGCTGAAGCCACATCGGTTCCTGCCACAGAGCAGAAGGTGAAGCCTACCAAGCCCAATGAGGAGGCGTTCAAGGCCGATCTCGCGCAGGCTGAAAAGGAGCATGCCGCGGTTCAGGAGAAATTGGTAGGTGCCAATATGTTTCATTGAGCTCTTTGGGTATCGCAATAGTTGTATACAATACAAGGTGTCTCTTATGCTTTTTCTCTGGACTTTTCCCCCACCGACTATCTATAATGTGTATATTTTCCTGGCGCTCTCTTTATACTGTTTCCCAATCCTCAACAATGTAATGAGAGACTAATATCTTCAAGAACCAAGTCAAGGCCAAGATCGAGACCGCCAAGCCCAACAACCAGGACTCCCCCGCCGCGAAAAAACAGCAGGAACTCCGTGCTGAACTCTCCTCCATCCGTCAGAAGCAGCAGGGATTCAAGGCTTCCCGGACTAGCACCCAGGAAAAGATCAATGCCCTGGACAGCACGCTTAAGGCTCGCATTGCGGAGCAGAACAACTCCAAGACCCGCATGTCGTTCAAGAGCATCGAGGAGGTTGACCGTGAAATCGCGCGCCTTGAGAAGCAGGTTGACTCCGGTACTATGCGCCTGGTGGATGAGAAGAAGGCCCTCGCCGATGTCTCTAACCTGCGCAAGCAGCGGAAGAACTTCGCCGGTCTGGAGGAAGCCCAGAAGGTCATCAACGACCTCAAGGCCCAGATCGCCACCCTCAAGAAGTCCCTCGACAACCCCGAGGCCAAGGCTCTGAGCGACAAGTATACCGAGATCCAGAAGGAGTTAGACGCCATCAAGGCCGAGCAGGACAGCGCTTTCAAGAACCTTAACGCCCTGCGTGACGAGCGCACCAAGCTCCACGGTGAGCAGCAGCAGAAGTGGACTGCGATCCGTCAGGTCAAGGACAACTATTATAAGGCCCGCAAGGCCTACAAGGAATACGAGGATGAGGCCTGGAGAATCCGTCGGGAGAAGCAGAAGGCTCAGCGCGATGCTTTCGAGCGCGAGAAGAAGAAGAAGATCGCCGACAAGAAGCTCGAGGAGGCTTCGCGCCTGGCTTACACTGATGAGATCCTTACCGCTCAGGGCCTTATCCGCCACTTCAACCCGTCGTACGACTTCGCTGCCCTGGGTTTGGACGACAAGAAGGAGGAGTCCGCCCAGTTCCGCGCTGGCGTTGGCCGTACTATTGATGACTCTGGCATGAAGGGCATGAAGGTTCTGAAGAAGGAGGAGGATGACTATTTCGTTGGCACTAGCGGCAAAAAGGGCAAGAAGGGTAAGAAGAGCAACGCCAACGGCAGCCCTGCCCCCGCCGAGAAGTTCAACCTCAATGTTGGTATCATCGAGGACTTCGCCAAGGTCAAGATCGATCCTCCCATGAACCAGAGCGATGTCCCCGCCGTTGTCGAGAAGCTTGCCGCTAAGATCTCGGAGTGGAAAAAGAACCAGGCTTCGAAGACTGAGGAGGTATGTTCCGTTCCGATCTACTCAAATTTACTTGATTGAACTACAACAGCTAACCATCCTCATAGAACATCAAGAAGGCCCAGGAGGAGATTGTCCGCTTGGACGAGGAGGCTGCTCATGCTGAGGACCGCGCGACTGACGCTGCGAAGAAGCCCGCCATTACCAACAGCGGTGTTAACGGCAAGGTCTCAGCCGAGGCTGAGCTGAAGCAGGAGAAGGACGCTGCCGCCGATGTGTCCGATGAGCTCCAGAAGGCCTCGCTCGAGGAGAAGGCCTAAATGAATCTCCACGTATAGAGATTTATGCAACTTTCTTTGCATATTCTTGCATCAGCCAATTGACGCTTTAGACCTGAGCGGAAATTTAGCATTCATATTTCCTTGTCTTTTTTTTTTTTTCTTTTCTTTTTTGGTTAGTTCTGTGCATCTTATCCGACAACTCTTTCCTCTATTGCAGATCCTCCGTTTTGCTTTACTCTGATCGGAGGGGGGTGTTTGCTCTCCTTTGCGAGACCGTCGGTATTCCTTTCTTGTAATCCACTTTGACTACAATTTTTGACTTCTCGCCTTGTCTTGTACCTTGCTATGGCAAGGCTTATTCCTTCTCCCCTCCTACCCAATCCTCTACCCTTAAAAAGTCTGCAGAGAAAGATGATGAGATTTAGCGTTGATTTCAGAGCTTGTGAGTAACGATATGAGCGATTGGGGACGCAGTTGCGGGTTTTTGCTATATGATCTGAATCTACCATATTCCGTTCACTTCTCCCGTATATTAGAAAAAGTATTGCTACCTAGCCAGGCCAATGGATGTGTCTCATGTTGCATAGTGGTAGTAGTAAACTAATTCCAATCATCGTGGAAGCACAGCCAGGCTTGGGAAACGGAGATAAGAAGCTGATTATTATTCAGCCTGCGTACTCCGTGCCGAACGTGACAAGTCAGTGTGGCGGTGCATTCCATCTGTCAAACCGGTGGTCTGTGGACTTGCCGGAAAAGAAAATGCCAGCGCCAAGGTCTTGCAATTTAAATCCATTTTATTCTATTCATTCAATTCCGAATCCCTTTCCTATTTTCTCGGCAGCGAGTCCGATCCCCTCTTTCTCTCTTTTTCCCTCCTTTCATTCTTCTCACTCTCTTCTCTTGCTTCGGTAAATCTCATTATCCCCGAATAATAGAAGAGTTAGGGCAATCAGCCACTCTCCATAACGAGCCACTCGGCATAAAGTTACCCGCCAGACCACATCCTACTCAACACCACCTTATACGATACGAACACCCTGTTCATAAATCCCAAACCAACTCCAATCCCCCAAAATGTCCTACAACAAACCCGTACGTAAATACTCCACCCACCACTCCACAAAAGCAACAATGCACTGACCAGAGATAAAAACCACCACAGGACGGTCCCCCTCCCTCCTATCCACCCCCCGTCCACGACGCCGGTCCCTACTACCCTCCACAGGGACAGCAGGGCGCCTCCGGAGACTACTACAACCAAGGCGGCGGATATCCTCCCCAGAACTACGGTCCGCCCCCGCAGCAGGGCTACTATGGCTCCCCTCCACCCCAGGGCCAGCCCATGTACTACCCGCCGCAACAAGGCCCCTACCCGCAACCGGGGTATTATGCCGATGAGCGCGGTGGCGGCGGCGGATCCGCGGGCGGTGGTATCTGTGCCGGTATCATGGCCGCGCTAGCTTGTTGCTGCTGCTTGGATATTCTGTTTTAGATTGCGCCTGGCCGGGAGGCTATATTGATTGGGGTCTGTTCCTTAGAGGCGCTGTGATGGAGTTTGTTGGGTTTCGGGATTTCGCCAGGGTGTAAAAGGGTTGATTCTTGCTTTATGGGGCTTGCTTTGCTTTTACTCTGTCGCGATTGCGATCCTGAATGAATGGTTCCATTTGTTATTTTTATTTTTATTTTTATTAATATTGTCGTGGTATATCACTTTTCGCTAGATTATATATATCATGGTTGTGCTCGTACATAAGTATAAGTTATTTCCATCAGTCGGGTCAGATCGCATCACTCATAACCAACGTAAATCGAAAACAGCTAGAACAGGGTATCAATCAATCATGCTAGCACGCAAGCAAACAATCCCGCATCATGATAAAAAGGAAAAGGAAACCCCCCTACACCCTCGAACTCAACTCACTCCCCTCTACATCCCCCCTCCTCCAGCCCCTCCCAGAACCTCCCCGTCTCTCCCGTCTCGGCGGCCGGTCAACACTACTACTCTCCTCAAACACCTCGATGACATCCCCCTCCGACCGACTCGTCACACTCTCCTCCACCACAATATGATCCCGATCCCCCCGTCCTGTGGGCCGTTCCCGTTCCTCCTCAACCACAACCCTGCCTCGCCGTCTCCGCCGCATCCCCCCCGCAGACGACTCCGATATCTCCGTCTGCGTCTCGCTGCCGAATCGGCGCCCGGAGCTTAGCCCCAGGTATAGGAGGTAGAGGAGAAAGACGAAGCCGAAGACGCTGCCGAGGATGATACCGGCTATTGTGCCCGGGGATGGGGAGGAGTTTAGACGGCCGTAGGAGGCAGGGATGGAGATTGTGTTGTAGGTTGGGGTGAAGGGAATGGAGACGGTTCGTTTGGTGGTATATGTGTAGTTGGTGTTGATGTTGGGGTTTAGAGCGTCATCGGGGAGCTGCAGGACTGGAATTGGAATTGGGGGCATTGCTTTCGCCCCCTGTTTTTTGTGGTCGTCGGCGTTTTGTTGGTGTACTTTTGAGGGTGGTTTTTCTATGGATGGTTATCGGTTACCTCGGAGATACGATAAGATCTGATGTGGAGATCTATGGAGACGGGGATGGACTTCGTTGCGTATTAGGCCATGAATTGAGAGTAGGGAAAAGAAGGGGATGGGTTGGTTATTCCTACATGACGAGAGGGAAGGGAGAGAAGTCGAAATGGAAAGGCTTATGCGAAGTCCGTCTGGACCGGGAGTAATTAATTGGTGGCTGGGGATTCAGCATCCATGCAGGAAACAGTATTGGTGGGGATTATCGCGGAGGAGATCAGTCAATCAGAAGAATCTAAAGATAATTAGGGTTCTAAAGTCAAAAGTGTACAACTTCGTATCGAGCATGAGGATCTGTGAGAATCGATGCGGTAAATGAAACTGCTATTGAGAGTCAGACTGGTATAACATCCAGACCTTGTAGGGTTTCACAGGAAGCTTTTTCTTTCTCTCCCTTTTCAACTCTCCACCAAAGCAACTACTGCAGCCAAACCCAACTTCCCGCTACTGACACGCCTTCCTCTACATCACCCCCTCTAGATCCCGAAATCGATACTTCATGCTACAAGAACCCACTTCAACCGCCGCTCAGAGACTTACATTTACACCTTCAACCTTAACCCCCCCATTCTCGCTAGGGTATATTGGAGATTCACTTTCTCAATTGGCTACCTCCATCTCGGCAGCGGGTGCCATATAAGCCGACTCACATACTTCAGCGGCTTGACAACCTGGTATGGGGTGACCGCGGTATAGATGCGTGATCTTTTCATCTCTCTCTCGTCCTTTACACTTCAACCTTACCTTTTCCTGTTATCCCAAGAGTGAGTCATTGTGCGCGTCGTCGTAGAGACTGTGTTGAAAGTAATGTGCACTGTGCTGTATCTAGCAGGCCACTTCCTTCGTAAATATGTTCATATATCTGTACATTACTATACAATAATTTAAAACCTGGTCGATATAATCACTGAGACGTTAACCCTTCATATTCCTACAGTATCTGGCACAGTGAATATACAAAGCAAGGATACTAACACCCACTTATTCACTGATAAGCAACACCTCATTCATGCGTAACTATATACTCCTTCTCACTTCTTATAGCTACTTCTATATGTCATCTCACCTTTCATACCTCAGCTTTCTCATTCTCCCATCAACATCCCTCGCTTTCTAGTCTTTCCTTGGCAAATCCCTTCTATGGTAACCATTATCACCACATATCCGCTGAATCTACTGCCAAGTCTTCACAAGTTGTAAGGAATCTGATTAGGGGTCAGTTCCCAGCAATACCAAAAGGCTAACATTGTTCACAGCATCTGCAAACACCCCTAAGCCCCATATAAGTAGCGCATAGGGGCGTAGGACATCCAGGTCTGCGCCTGCGATCGTTACAAAAAGAGGCAGAAATGTCAGCCAAAATAAGCGGAGAAGAGGCTGACGAAGTTACGATTGACTCCGGTGCAGTTTTGGGTAAGCCAGAAAAAGAAAAAAAAAAACTGACTGTCTTGGACGGTCCTTAGCTAATGTATAATCAAAGCAATGGAAGAGGCTGAGAATAGAGCAAGAACAGAGCAGACAGCCGGGCAAAAAGAAAAATACCCACTCAAACTCAACTTCTGGGTGACTTTATATTTGGATCGAAAGCAGAATGGGTAGAATGGCTGCGATCTAATCATGGCAAACCATACTGGGTGGCTCTTTGGGATGATTGCCTCAAGTCTATGCTACCTGATCGACGCTTCAGGCTGAGCTTTGTGCAGAACAGGATAATGACAGGAGAAGCAGGTGGAGGAATAAAATATTCAAATATCTACGAGACAAGGCAGGGTGGGATGAGGCTAATCACCTCGCTTGTTTTCTTTGGTGGGTAAAGGACGAAAATCCGAGATCGAGCGATGGGGTGTTCTATGATTGACACATGTCGGGTGCCCAAAAGGACCATAGTACAGAGCGTGCTAAGTGTACGGTTCTGATTTGCTCATATGAGATTAAAATCGTGCGAGATTGAACCTTCAAAACCTCTGCCGTAGTGTGCGTGATTTTTCTCCTCCACTGTTCAACGCCACTGGTGACCAGGCTATTGGAAGAACACGCCGTCTGGGATAGGAACGAATTGTGCTGGTCTATAATTATGCCGTTGAAGAAAGCTTTAGCGAACATATACCATCCCAAACAGAGCATAAAGCTATACCGTGATTGAGAATCGAGGCAACAGTTGCGACAGGTGATGAAGAGAGCAATATGAAGGCCGGCAAACTATCTCGTAGGATAATTAAGCACGGTGAACTGGTTCATCTTAAATCAGGCGAGATCCCTATTGAAAAACTTTACAGATATGGATCAAGGCTTCAACTTGGTTGTGGAAGGGCTTACTCATTGGTCTTAGGTAGTTTGCAGGAGCGTAAGTGAAGTGAAGTTGTAAAACGTAGCTCAGATCTCCATAAATAGTCGCATAGCAGATGCCTTAAGATTATTCTAGGCCTTAGGCATTCATTCATTACATCCTTCCTACTTTTGATCGGCAGTTGATCGAAGAGTATAGTGTTCATCGTTACTTATTACAGCTATATACTGTATATCCTTCGCATAGCACATTCCTTAACATTACCCCTCACAGCTACTTCAACAATAAGCAGATTAGTACGCTCCCTCGCGCTGCTCGTACTTGGGCTGGTCGGGTGATTCAACGTCCCCGTATCCAGTCAGCACCGGTGTGGTGTATGACAATTCGAAGCTTCCCAGCTTCGCACCGTTCGTCTCCTGGGCCCAAAGGCTCAGTGCCACCCAGTTGGTGCCACGGTAATTCAGGATACCTTCGGGCACAGGGAAGCTGGTCTGAGGTCCAACATTTCCAGTGAACTTACCGTACTGGTATCCGTTCACGTAGAGCTGTGCTCGAGCCGCCTTGGTGTTGTTGCCAAAGTTGAAGTAGAGCGGCACATCCCAGCCTTTGGGGAGATCGAGGTCGAACTGGGCAGTGTAGAAACCAATACCAGGCTTCGACAGACCTTCAAGGGGACTACCCAATTTCCATGAGTCGCTCGGGGGCTGAGGCTGATGGAATCCTTGACGCTCTGCGTAGAGTCCACCTTCGTTGAGAGGCCCTCTGGTCTTATCCTTGTAGTCTTCGCCCCCAAGGTTACCTGTGAGTTTCCAGGTAATTGCGCTGGCATCTTGTCCACGGAGGTCATAGTTGAGAATACCACGAGGATTCTTCGTCCCTTCTTCACCCACCGTCCAATCCTCGTCGAGTCCCAGGTTATCCACAACTACGGTGATCACATAGTGCTTGCCCGACTCGAGTTGAGAAAGTCTGTAGGTCGAATTATTGTCCGCGGCAAAATCTGCACCAGTCCAAGAACCCAGATACGTCTCGTTCAACCATACAGAGCTTCCGAATGCACTGCCACCCTGTGTGCGGATGAAAAACTCGCTTTCCTTGCCGTTGGCAACAAAGTGGCCTCTGTAGATCAAGTAGCCAGTGTGGAAACCATAATCGGAAGAGTACAGTGATTTTGGAGTGTCAAGAGGACGGTGGTCATTCTTTGTCGTTGGGAGGTCTGCAGACAGCCAGGCGGAGTCATCATATGAAGGCTGGATCTCAGGGAGCGTGTCCAGGTACTTCCATTCCAAATCTTTCAAGCTAGGGAGCTTGATTTCTGGAGCCGTATACTTGACCTCGCTGCTCCAGATTCCGTTCTTGTCGACGGTGTGGCTCGCCTTTTCGCCATTGATAATTAGATTCTTAGCACTGGTTGGAGCCCCAATCACTTCGATCGGGGTTGTCGCGTTGAAATCAGCAGTAAGGTGAAGGTCAGCACCATCTAGGTGAGCGCCACGGACAAGGTAGCCGGCTTTGACAATGATGGATGAGGCGGTCGTCTTCGAAGTACTGAAGCCGGGAGAGGTACCGTCCGTGGGAAGCTCAGGAACCCAGTAGTTATAAGCAGAGTTTCGATCTGACCATTAGTCTTACATAGGCCATAAGAGAATACAGCATGGTTTGACTTACCGAGCAGGAACACTCTCAAATCACCGATTTGGACAATGCGGCGTGTAGGCGAGACATCCCAGCTAATGATAACAGAGCTTCCCTTGTTCTTCGTGGTAATTTCAGAATCTGAACCCTCAATGACAGTTACATTTGAATTGGAGGCAATGGCTAGTTCGTGATGCTCTTTGGGTCCGCCGTAGATAACTAGAACCTTGCTATTATGGAATTTCTTCCAGGTGAAGACTTCAGCTGTCGAATAGATAATGTTCGTTCCAGACACATTATAATCGACAACATGAATTTTCGAGTCACGTCCATTCAGGCTCAGGCTACCCTCCAGTTGCGGAATGGTCAGGTTACCAGCGCTTGTAGGAAGCCTGAGCTTGTACGAGGTGGACTCTTGGCTGGAATAGTCCGTATGTCTGACCACAAAGAAGGAGCCCGAAGGGTCACCCAGCAATGGGGTGACAGCCAAATCAGAGGTGTCTGTGTAGACCCCGGTACTCAAGTTTCCGGGAGTAGCGAGGAGATAGGCCGGGGATACTTTGGCAAAGTTGCTGAGGAGCTTGATATCGCTGTACTTCTCCCGCGTAACGTTCCGCGTCTCAGTTAGCGGCGAGCCATAGTCATAGGATGTATATCCTCCGGGGTGGCCGAGGTTTCCCCAGTTTGTACCGCCGAAGGTCTACCCATGTCAGCTATGGTAATTGCGAAAGGGCTCCGTAAACCATACCATGTATAAGTTAAAGATAGAAACTCCGAAGCTGAAATCGTTTCTATAGAACACTCTGGAAAACTCGTGATTAACGAGAGCATAGCATTTTTCAAAGCCAGGTCCGCCCCAGGGGTCGAAAGCGCCCGCTTGGAACTAGATAACGGTGAGATAACGGTGAGATACAATGGCAACCTTCCACGGGTAAATGACATACCTCAAGAAGTGAGTATGGTGTTGATGGGCTTTGTTCGAGATGGAGATTTCGGAAATTATCGGGCAATTTATTCTTGGGCCATACAGAAGGGTTTGCCTGTGAAAGTCAGAATTATTCATCTGCGAGCGCAAAGTATAACATACGCAATCGAAGCCGAGTCTTAAAGAAATATTAGTCAGACATCCAGAGGTCAAGTAATGGAGTAACGTACGGATAGCTATCATGGCCATAGATATCGACAGCACCTACCCCAGATCCAGGAGTATTATGTCCTGAAGCTGAGGCATCGTTGCTGATGAAAGGCACAACCACACCAGCGTTCCGAGCTTGGTCCATAACATATTGCATGTAGTCTGCATCTGGGAAATCAACCCCGCAGCAAGCACCAGTATATTCGTTTTCGGGCTGATAGAGAATTACAGGCCCGCCGTTTGTGATCTGAGCATTTGCCACCGTAGCAGCGACATGCGCGACATAGCTAGAGCAAAATTATAAGCAACAGTCCGTATCAACCTTCAGTGAATCCATACTTATCAGTAGCTTCAAGAAACGCCTTGTCAGACGAGCGGAGGGTGCCGTTGACCCGCTGCAACCACCCGGGAAAACCACCACCTGAAACCTCGGCGTTGATGTACGGACCGGGACGGGCAATCAGATAAATCCCTGCCTCCTTGGCTGCATCGAAGAAAGGTTCCAGGGCGAAAATACCCTCTGCCCTGTATTCGCCAGGCTTCCCTTCGAGCAGCGCCCAATCGATGTAAAAAGATACGCAATTGAAGCCAAGAGCCTTGATCTTTTGGAAAACGTCGAGGTGCAGTGAAGGCACCGGTAATCTGCCCCTGTCAGAATAGAGTTCTTAGAGATAGGTAAGATTTATATACCTAAACGGATGCACTTCTCCACTGAATATCATAATCCTTTCTCCATTAATGAAAAGAGATTTGTCATCCCATGTTACCTGTAACTAGACAGTGAGTACGTTTACATAATCTCGATGGGGCACGAGCATCTAACGACGACGTACAATGTCCTGCAACAAGTCACGCTTCGCCGGGTCGGGGTGTTCCAGAAGCGTGAAGCCATGGAGGTGATGCTTGATGGAGACACCAGCTGCTTGTGCCGCCAGTAAGGCGACAGCAGTCACAGAAAGGAATCTCATCGCGTCGTGCTGCCGATGAACCCCAATGAGAGCTTACAGCAGGGTGGCATGTTTCGGGGGCAATTGCAACTTTATAAGCAGAATTGAAAGGATAAATCATGTAAATAGCCGGATCGATCGATTAAAAGTCCGACACCTTGCGTCAGTGATATATAGAGTGGTGAATGATCCAATTGAAACCTTAAGCGAAGTGTGGAGTCTCTACTAAATCCATCTAGCATCATGCAGAATCCAAGTGGGCTTGTATGCAACACACCGTCCACAACGACCCCTGCTGGCTGAAATCATGGTTAGTGATCAAATCAGACAATTGTAAAGAGACCAGGGGGTTGCTTACAACTACTATGCCGGTGGTCAACGAAGGGTGGCGGGCATGCAACGTGAACGGAGAAGGAAAGCATTGGCGACGATCCCCCACACGGAGGCCACTGATCAGATGACGATCACGGGTATATTTCTCCGCATATCAGAACATCCCAAATGTACTTACGGTAATACCTTCTAAGTAGTAGGTCCGAAATCATGTACTCTCACCGATCGCCATGAACATTTCTTCAGTTTCAGCTGCTGGATGGGCGTATACCTATGCAGGGTGCCTGAATATCATGTAAGATAGATATATTAAGCATAAACTAGCCCTGATGTTAGGTTGGTTATATGAGATCATCGCGATTAACTGGGGATTTATCAGACAGGATGCGATTTAATGACTTTGTCATCATTAGGCCACCAGGGGAATGAATTTTCTTCCGTCTAATTATCCGAAAAGGTCAATACTAATAAGCATCACAAACAGGCACCATAAAATAACCACCATTTCGCCGACAATTAACCGCTGGAACCCTAATAATTAACTAACCACGTCACTCCGCATGTATCTAATGCACCTCATGACGGCACCGCTGCCATCTTTCTCTTTTCTGATTCTGTTCTATTCTATCCTGTTTTAACCTTTGAGAAAATATATATAGGTGTGTTACATCTGCAATTGAGAGCGAATATCAGATGGTGGGAACAGTCCAACGAAGAACAGCTATCACACACGTCCCAAATGCCAACTCAAGCCCGTTTAATTCTTGTCCGCGGATTTTTAACGTCTTCGTCTGAGGTCCCATTGATTACTAAATCTTGGGATCGCATCCTCAAACGCGCAACGGCTAAGCGGAATTAAACCCCAATTGTCCGCGCTTTAGAGATCTCAGTTAAACTAATATCAATCTGCAAGTTCCGTCGAACCCAATTCTTGACCTCTATAGCCATGAGTGAATCAATAGAAAGGGCCAGCCTCGCTTCGTCGTCCATATCTTGAGCCTCGGGTAGATGTTTTGTGATCATTTGACTAAGATCTTGGGTAATCATCACCTCGGTCTCTTCCTGCAGGGTATCTGAGGGGTTCGCCTCCGCTTTGTCAATCAATTCTCTCAGTTTATTGATACTCGTACCACCGCCTGGATTGTTGAATGTAGAAGCAAGGTTCGCGTAGGATGCGAACCGAGCGCCCCGTTGCCACAATGTCTTGGTAGCAGGATCGGAGACAGGCCTTGTGTTGCAGAGCCTAATTGCTAATCGCGCCGAAAACCAAGTGACATATTTCGCGTATCTAGGCGGACTAGAGTTTGCAAATGCACCTCTGTAATCACTTGAGGACTTCTCCCTCACTCAGGAGCCAGGCATCAGCACTTTGTATCGACTGCAAAGCTCTCGGATCTCGAGCAACAATGCCAGTCTCGCCCACGGCACCAAGAGCGATTACCGACCTCGGGAGGCCCAGTCAGAGACGGTATTGTGTAAATCCATCGAGGAACGTTTTGCGGCTGCACAATCTGCCTGGCTTGCATGTCCACGGACGCCTACTACAGAGCCGAACAGAACAAGAAATCCAGCCTTTCTTCTGAGACTGAATTGTGAAGGTTCCATGTACCTTGAACCTTGGAAGGTGATGAAGTGTCCCATACCTCGTAGCACATAGAAGAGATCGGACGATCCTTTATGATGGCAAAGTTATTTAGTATTTAATCTTTACGCATAATGGTAGCAGTGTCTTACATTCAACGATGCTGACATATTCAAGACACCTTTCAAGGGACGCTTGCATTTCGAAATCGAAGTCTGTACATCTTCGACTTTTGCCACACTCCCTTGCAAACGTTCGACGTGACAACCCCATGATGTCCAATTCGTTAATAAACTCTTGGTCCTCATCTGTAGAGCCTGCTGAGCGAGAAAGATACACCTGGCATCGTGCACCTTGTTCTATCGTCCATCCATCTAAAAATTGCACCGCCTAAACCTCCAAGGCCACCCACAAGGAGATACAACGTGTCGGGGGAAGAAACTAATACTGTCACCTCGGCAGCTTGCTGGGGTAACTGGCTTGAGTTATCGGGTACTTTTATAAGAAATTCTCCCATGTGTGTGCCCTTCTGCATAAACCGGAATGCCTCGGTTACCTTAGAGGCCCGAAATACCGTAGTAGGACGGATTGGGTTTACATTACCTTCATACCACGACACAACCTGGGAGGGTAGACTGCATACAACTTAGCACCGCTGGCAGAGAGAGCTTTATTTTGAAAACTCGCCCGTTGAAAGTCTCTTTACCTTCATCATATAGTTCCAGCAAATCAACACCGAGAAAAGCTCTGTTATTTATGAATGGCTTCAAGCCCAAGATCCCGTTGGCAAGAAGTCCCGCTTGCTCAGCTCGATCGTTCTACCAAAGCTAGAAACACACTCCCAGGAAGCAAGTAATAGCTCTCCAGATAATGAGTTCAGCACAAGGTCTACTCCCTGTCCCTTGTTTGCCTTCATGGGACATGGACGAAAGCTCACACTTCTGGAATCAAAGATTTGGTCTGAAGGTATTCCGAAAAGTGTTAACTAGGTGATCTCTTTTCACCTGGCTGCCCACAGTCGCATAGATCTACTTTATCAGCTGAAGGATGTTCCTGGCTATACTTCACGGGGTATACCTTTTCAGCCCCGACAAGCTGACAAATTTGGATAGCTGCTTGCCCGACAGCAGCACATGCAGAATGAATCAACACAGTCTATTTTGCAATTAGTCGACCACTAAGAACTATGGAGTGAGTTCCCTACTTGTCCTTGCTTGAGTTGTCCTACATGTATCAAGGAATATATCGCTGTTGCCAAGACAGATGCGGTAGTGGCGGCATCCTTTAAGGACAGCTCTTTGGGTAATTTCAGGCATCGTTGTTGATTTGAAATAACCCGTGTGCTGGGAGTTCCAAAATGCATTATCAATACCCCGTCTTTAGGAAGCATATCACGCACATTTGAGCCAACGCATCGAATGACTCCAATGCCCTCTTTGCCAATGTCTCCAGTACTTCCAACTAACCCCATAGCTACCATAATATCCTAACAGATAGTTTAGCGTTATATATCACGTCAATATCCCGGAGGATGAATTTACGAACCCTAAAATTCAAGCCAGCATATTGAACATCAACTTCCACATCGTCCTGCTCAAGATGACCAATACTAGTCGTGACCCATCCAGTGTATCGAGAAGGCTAGCTGTACCAATACAGGCCTTCTTGGGAGCTTCTGGTTCCAAATGAGAGTCAGTACCTTCCATCGATACTCCCCAATAGCACTGACTAAGATAGGCAGTGTTGTTATGCTTAGCAAACTCTTAGTTTGGATCTTGTATGCCACTATCAGTAGGTCCTAGGATCTTTTGTAGAATCACCCCCACCGCTTTGGCAGACTCAGACTTAGCATTGAACGCATTAACTCCAAATGTATAAAGTCGAGTATCGTTTCTATCCTCAGGGTCCGCACGAATCCTAGAACCAGGCCATAGCTTGGATCTTCACAAGCAAATTGGGATGCCTTTTGTCACCCAGAGCAATTTGGACTGGTCGACGCTCGTCAGGTAGTTTTGTAAGGCATGGTATTGTATTGCGGCTGAGACAAGTTAAAGAAGAAGGGCTCGTTAAGGCCAAACAAGAACACGACACATCCATTGTCCTAGGGCGGTGCATCCAACGATCCCCATCTTACAGTGAAGTTTAATTTTTCGAGCTCTAAGAAGACTCAGTTCGCCCAGCAAGTTGGAGAGCCATTAGTCAACGTTATTGGCTGTAGGGGTAATTCATTTGGAACGTCAGCGCGTATGATCATAGTTCCACGCATTCGATGAGGGCGATTGTGGTCGAAGTTTGTTGCCTTTGATACTGTAAAACCCGCGGACTATACCTCCTCGTCCCATCTTTCAGGGATGATAGAAGGTCTATCCATCCTTGCATCCCTTTCCCCTGCCCACCAACTAGGGAGTGTTCACATAAAATTAACATCCACTTTTCGTTGAAAGACGTACTAAGTTACATATCTTACCATTATGTAAGCAGTGCATAATATCTCTCGTCGGATTATGAGTAAATGATGTTTCTGTAAAGTAGCTCGTGAAGACGTACCTGGAGACAACCTTTGAAGTAACAACCACCCATTCGGAACTAGCAAGTTTCTCACGTTATCAAGAACTTGTTTTGTTTCAGAGTTGTGCGGAGCATCTAGACATAAGTAGTTAAGATGCAGCACAGGCTATTGATTAGAAGGAACTAACATTCGATGCTATAACCAGATCAAAGACCTGAGCTGTCTTCATAGATTCAGCGGTGGCATCCGTAAATGTATACGTGGAATACATAGGCAACCCCGATATGACAGTGAACGTAATGCTTCAGTTGTGGCGCTTCTGGTTCCGGCTCCAATCTCAAGAATGCGCAATCTTGGGTTTGAATGCCTAAGAAGAGTAAGAGAGGCACCCCAGTCATTGTATTGCTGGGCAAATTGATAGTAACGTCTGATGCGGTTTTCTTCTATCAACAGGCCTTGGGCGGAGATTTTGTTGGCCATGATCTCTAAGCAATTCTCAAGATTAATTTCATACAAATGACCTCAAAACTATATTCACGGTGAGTTCCTCGTAGCGATACCAGCTGCTTTATTAGGACCTGACGCTCCTCACTAGATTGATTCGCCCAATCCTTAGATTGAGGAAACAATGTCTGGCTCCCATTACGAATCATAACCTCTTCTTTCAACAGCCAGGACTTCCATTTAGATGCATGCGAAGCCTGTGGCTGTACGTCTTTGACCCTGCCAACCGTCTCAAAGATAATAAAAGTGGAGTTGACCTGCTGTCTTGAGTACATTCAGGCGCTGGAGCGGCACATCCGACGGTGGTAATAGCGCCTCGGGTTTCTGAAAATTAATATCAGGTTTTCATTGGATCTGTGCAGCTAGAGGAACTGGTGAGATATTAAAAAAAACGCGCGTCTCATGGACAGCACCACCTTGTCCTCGAACATCACCGTGGCATTGCCTACCAGACGACTATCGAGTCCTTGATATAATCGACGCTGATTTCGACCTGATCTGATCCTTGTCCAACGAACATGTGGTCCATGCATGCAGGAGTTGCTCCTGCATCGAGGTCCCGTGGAAGGCCAGCATCCCGCAACGCTCATTATTGAAGGTATTGGTCAATCATGGCTGGGTCAAGGCTGTATCGACTGCCAAATATTCTATCTTCTTATCCGCCAGGGCTACAGCTCTGCTACCTCGGGATGAACTGAGATATTCTGTAAGCCTCTGAACTGAGCTCCGTAAAAAAAGCCCGATCTAGATAGCGTTTCGTACCATTTGCTGGAAGAATACTCGGCGTGCGTAGTGCTTTATGTGCACGGGATAGGGTCTCTCCTCAGCTGCAGAGCTGACTTGGCCGCAGTGCATAGTGGTTGGTAAATTTCAACTTCGTTGACGCATGATCTAATTACCTAGCTAAGCTCCTCTACGCACCACGTTAGTGGAATAGGTCTAGGTATTCGGGCTCCAGAATCTTACCCCTTAAGGACCACAAAGGAGATTTCGAAATCTATCAGAATGTTTTCCAGCTCCATAATATTCATTCGAAAGCTTTCAAATGAGTCCATTAATCCTTGACCCATGCCCGCCTACTGAGAACCCTAGCAGGTGAAAACAAATGTTAATTGCGGCGATGTGGGATAATGGGCAGTCTGGAAGTCTGATGGTGATAAGTAGACGGTGGGATTATAAACAGTAAATGCACGGTGTGTCAAATGCGTTCGCCGTACACCTAAAGTAAACGATAGATCTTGATAGACAGCAGAATGACGATTCATACAGTCGGTTACCTAGTAAATACACGCTTTCAAGCTTGTTACGTCCCCACCTGAGAGAACAAGAAGCTTGTAATCATTTTCTAGGTGAAGGGGATCCTGCACCTGGGTTTTGAGGTAGGTTTGTCCTGTGGACTCCAACATGGACATTTGCGCCAACCGATCCCGAAGCTATTGACACTGACCCTTTTCCGTCGCCCTTCTGGCCAGTTCAGAAGCTCCATTGGGGTTGTTAAGCCGGCCTTTTTGAAGGAAATCTCTGGGTTTGGTTCCTCAGAATGAGCATTGGGTGGGTGGAATTATCTCATGTTCAAGAGATAGAATAGCTTTTATAACACTTGTGATGCCTGATGCGCCCTCGGAATGCCCAAAATTGGGTTTTACCTGACCTAGGCGAGCATACTATAAGTCAAGTGTCGATGATTGCCAGTTCATCACAGCCACGATCACAATTCCCTTCACCTCGAACGCTTCGGCCACTGCCACTGTCTCAATCTTATCACCAGTGAGTGTGCCCGTCTCATGGCATTCTATAAAAGCAGTTCTCGATAAGTCTTTGGTATTAGCCCGTCGGTAGGTCTCCCGAATGAGGCGCTCTTATGCTATCTCTGAAGGAATGGAGATACTTGATATTTTCCCATCACAGTTGATCGCGCTTGAACGAATTACCTCCCTAATTGGATCATTTGCCTCAATTTCTTCATCAAGCTACTTGAGATAGAGTACATTGATTGCCTCGCCGCGTCCATAGCCATCGGCGTTGGCATCAAAAGTCGGGCATTTTCCGCCATGTGACAGTACCATGCTACTACACATGCTCGTGGTCATCGATAGATTGAGGATTGAATTGGTACCAGCGCCAATAGCCGATGAACAGGCTCCGCTGGCTAAGGATTGACAAGCTTCATGTATCCCAACCATCGACGATGAGCACGCTGTCTAATATTCATATTAAGGATAGAGAGAGTCGAATTTTAGAATTGTCATGCGACTAGATAGCACATACCTCGGATCCCAAAAATCAAACTTATAGGATACTGAGTTCGCCAAAGAGAAGCCTTCTGTACCGAGAACATGGGTTTTATCAATGCTGAGCGGATCTTTGTAGGAGAGGGGCTAGCCAATCTTCCCCGAAGACCACGACATAGCAACCAATATCTTTACCTTCCTAATCGCTGTCGCCTGCATTTTCCAGGCATTCCCATACCTCCTATAGAAGAACCTCTGCTGGGGATCTATGGAAGAAGCTTCGGGCTCGCTCACAGAGTAAATTTGAGCATCAAAGCAGCCCGGATCTTCAGGCAGAAAGTAGCCATATTTTGACTTTATGCACCGCTCATCCAGCACGTTGTAGAAAGCGTCCACTCCGTATCTTTCTTTTGGGACTTCACAATGCTCTGTCTATGTATTGATAAAAAACCGCCAGGAGTCTTTGGCTACCCGAACGCCCCCGGGAAGCCTCATTGCCATGCCAACTACAGCAACAGGCGAAATGTATCCGAACGCTCACTAGGAGTCAGGCCGCTTTGATGCTAACCCCCTGGTTGCAATTCGTCTTTGCAATAGAACTGCTTTTTCAGCGCACCAAGTGGTGGTTGGAGCATTCCCGGGCCGTCAGTTTTGTGGTATCTTCACGGGGCTCGCGCTACCGTCATACCCTACCGTGCCAAATTCAGCTGCTGATGAACCCATTATTGCGAGAACCTTTTAGTCGGAAGACGAAGTTTGTAGCGAAAAAGCTAATTCTGGGAAACTCTGGACGGAAACGGCGACACAAAACTAGGCAGAGAAATTGAGCGCAGGAAATAGGTGGCCTTCTTGTTGGTAGGATTTTCCTCCATACCATGTCAATGGCGTATCAGCTAATACACACCGTATGCTGATTATCAAACGTGCATACGTGTGCTCGAATATCCGTGTATCTTGCCAAAGCCCAGGAAAGAGCTAGGATTATTGAAGACCCACATCATGTGTGGTGTTTAAACGGTGGTTCTTGAACTGAGACAAACATGGACTATGTAGCATCCCTTCATACTTGATGTACACTCATGCCTAAAGTACCGCGGGAAACAAGTACCTTGGAGCTTCATATGCCACAGGGTAGCACCGGTGAATGGAAAGATGTTGAGCACTGAGATACTCATCTTTGATGGGACTAATGCTAATAAATAGAGCCCATCGAGGTAAAGGTAAAATACAATACCGGCTAGGACTACTTGGGTAGTGATGTACGTACATAGGCCCTGTGGAGCCTGAGGTTCCTTTTGTAAAATACATCGATACTACTCCTTGCATCTCGCAAGACCGTAAATACCAGCCACTACTTTTGACCCACTTGTACATGTACATGGGACTGGTGGTCTCATGATTTAGGTAGGAAGTTAGTTCTCCCTTCTTATTCACTTTTTATTTCCCTCATTTCGTTCTATTTCTGTCATTCAGCCAAGCGCGCGATAATCTTTTCTCGCTGTCCACTGTGCTCTCAGTATGGCCCCGAATCCCAACGAAATTAGCCAGTGGTACCAAGACCAGGTAGTATTTCTCACTGGTGGTACTGGGACCCTAGGGGGATGTCTCCTTTACAAACTAGCCCTTCAGGTCTGTGCAAAGAAAATCTTTGTTCTTTGTCGCGGGTCCGTACACGAGGCAATAGAGAAACTAGAGGATTCCATGCCTGATGAGGCCCACAACATTCTTGATACCCAAAAGGTCTCTTTCGTCGTTGGGGATGTCACGGAGTCGAATCTGGGTCTCCGTGGTGCAGACCTCCAACAGCTCCAGGCCCAGGTCACTGTTGTTATCAACTGCGCTGCCAGTGTGTCTCTGCTGCAGAATCAGCAAGGTTCGGTCACTAGCAATTGCCTTCCTCATCTGAGGCTCATGGAGTTACTAAGGAACTTCTCAAAACTGAAGACCCTTCTTCATGTCTCTACCGCGTTTGTCAATAGTTTCCTCCCCGGGGGACGGGTGGAGGAACGCATCTACGACATCTACGACGATAAAGAATGTCCCGCCAATGACCTGCATTCCATAATTTCAACAGGCCATTCACAGTATAATTCTCAATTTCCCGCCCCTTATGCACACGCAAAGTACATTGCAGAGCGCCTTATCCTCGAGAATCCCTGTCTCTTTTCCGTTCTAATTGTGCGGCCTTCGAATATCGGACCAGCTATTCGGGACCCCGCACCTTTTTATGGGCTCGATATGACGATCCCAATGCACTCCTATGTACAATTCCTTCTATCGAGCAGTGATACTGACGTACGGAATCTGGACGACATCCTGCCTCCACAGCATATTGTCGATGAGATCCCCGTGGATCTTGTAGCTAATACTTGTCTCCTTCATCTAGCCTCAGGAACGACTGGGATTGTGCAAGCCGCCGCGAATCTCTACATCCCTCGTACCAGTGCAGACATTCAGCGTCTTGTCGATGATCATCTCTCCTCGGAGCTTGAAGAAGAACTGCGCACAGTCGGATATTCGCAAAACCCAGAACTTGCAAAATACTTTACCCGTATGTTCGAAAAGTTTTGTCGCAATTGGGATTTTGACTGTGGAAGATCAGAGAGCCTCAAAGGGATCGATGGACCACTTTCACTGAGTCTAGAGGGACACGACCCTGAACAGTATGCCAAAGTTCGTATTCAGGCAGTGGCACGGAGACTCCGGGCCTCGTTCAAGAACTCCGGTAAGCCCAGCTCTGTTACGTAGTCCTCCCTATATGGGCGAACGACCGTCTTGGCCCTCGCGAATCGTCTTTGTAGACTATCAATATGGGCTGAACACGCCCGTACCTGAGGGCTTCGTCCACGTGGGCTGCAGACACTAGGATAAATCCCTTAGCGATCATAATCCCCATTCCATGTCGCATAATTACATGCTATAAGCTATGAATATAATCCTGGTGTATGTGTCCGTTACGTGAGATCTACAGATATTGTGCCATAATCTGCAGCGATACCTTTCCCGATAAAGCAGTAACAGTTGCATCTTACCTGGTAATTTATTCGGGCAGCTATAGTACGCTTTGAATGGGTGGAATGCACGGCACCAGTCAAGTAGTGGGTTTACCCTGCTCAGCATCCATCACGGTATGGAGGTATTCTCCTTCTTTAAGCCATTATCAAGGTTTCTGTGGGCTATGAGAACAAGAATCCACAATGTCTGACAGGTCTAGACCCAGGCGCCCCGTCCCGTCAGCTGGGTTAGAACGTGAATCAAATTGACCACAGTGGTGAGCTCCATCCAAAGGTGTATGTCATCCAACGGGGTAAAACGTAGGGACTGTCGAAAACCTACCGTCAATGGGTGAGCCCAGGAAACACCACAATACCAATCTCACCAATAGCCCACAGCTAGAGCCCTCTTCACCGATTCCACCAAACATGGCCGCAGAGATTGCGTACTGGGCAAGGAAGGAGGACTGGTTCCACCTTGGCTTTTACATAGCCAACTATCTAGCGGCATTTTAGCTGGTCCCATGTGTCAGCCTAAACCTGTGCACCATAGCGCTAGCTATTGTGTTAATGTATATCTAACCCTCCTAGGAAGCAGCGCAGGTAAGCGTTGCCGGTGCCCACTCAGCGTATTACCATCTAACACCCTACGACAAAACCTGAATATCACAGGCTATAGGCCCGCCGCTTCTACCGAGCAAGCGTACCCCTACAGATTTTTCCCGCAGTCTTCAGCGCAAGCTCTCTACAATGGCCCACGCTGTGGTGGCCAACCCACCACCGCGCACAGCGCCGCTACGTCGACACAGACAAAGAACCATACAACACCCGTCGGAGCCTCTTCCACGCCCACATAGGCTGGCTACTTACGCTTGATGAATTCTAATGAGGCAAAGTGGACGTATCCGATCTGAAAAAGGACCCAGTTGTCGTCTGGCGGCAGAAATACTACGTTCCCATTGCCGCCTTGACGTGCTTCGGTCTATGGGTATCGCTCACGTCGAGTGGGGAGATGCAGCGGGGGTCCTGGTCTATGCGGGACTTATTCGCATGACGGTAGTCCATTAGGTGGTGTTCTTGGTGAACTCACTCGCTCACTCGGATCTGGCAGGTGATCGGCCCTATTTGGCCTCGCATAGCGCTTGGGATACATGTATCATGGCTTTGCCCGTTGGGTGAAGGGAGGCATATCATAGTTATCACCATAATTATCCACCGATTACCGCAATGGGGCGCAGTGGTACGAGTTCGATTGGATTAAGTGGTTTATCTAGTCGATGGCGCAGTTGGGGCTGGCTTCGGATTTGGCTCGGATTACTGTTCCAAGCGGCGATAGTCGAAAGCTAGGGCAAGTGAAGAACTAAAAGTATGCGTTGCAGCTATATACCTTCTTGGGTGTTTCTGTGCAGACCTTGTGTGGATGAGTATACCAGTGAGTGACCTTGGCCTGCTGTGGTAGTAAAAATTTGCTGGGATTGATATATAGCCAGCATTACTTCCTGGGAGAGATCCAAATTGGTAGGAACTCGGGATTTTAAGTGTTTTCCTTTCGGGAGTTCAGCTCCTGATATTGGTGTCTCTCAAATGCAAATCTCGTAATATCACTCATTGTCTTTCAGTTTGAGCGCCCGGTGCGCTTTAAGCCCTAACTTTACAGCCGCCGTGGATCCTGTCTCTTCAAGGTTACTGGCATTACCAGCCAGGGAGACTAGGACTGGAGTGTTCCTTTGTCAAATTTATAGCCTTGTGAAACGCCGGTAGTTGGAACTTGTTCGTCTGCGAGTGTCCAGCACGGCGCCCGTTTTGCCCCGTTTCTATATAGCTCACTTACTTTACTGTATGCAACTATCGATAGCACATTCTACTTATATAATTTACACAAGATGCTATTACAGCTCTGCCTGCATGATATTTGTAGGGAGATATGATCAGGTTTGCAAGCCAAAGATTTGCCCCTTAGGTTAGTAAGACAAGAATAGAGTATAAAGAGAGAGTTTAATATTTTAAAAGAAAATATCAATTTAGTAGTCCAGGGGCTAAGGTGGCCGGAGCTACAAGCAAGAAAAAGTAGCAATTGATTCGAAGACACCTATTTTGATAAGTTGGCCTGGTAATACCCCGGCCATTCGTCTTCTTGTTTTTTATTACAGTATCACCATTACCTCTTTTCTAACTGAGCAGAAATGAAGCAGGCTAAGATCATTAGTTTATTCCTGTTATCTCTGGCTGCCAGCTAAGGCATCGAAATGTGGCATGCAGAGCAAGTATTTCAGAGGGCAATGGGAGGATATGGAGGCGGTCACGATCCGGGGGAACATGCAGCAAATGCTATCAGAATTATAAGAGGAATTGTCATCTTCTGAGCAACATTTGAGTGCAAGTGACTACAGTTCCCCGAGAGAAAATATTTCTTCTAAACTCGACATGGACCTGTGTCTTAGTAGGGATGACAAATCTCAAAGCTTTATCCCCAAAGAGACATATGTGCACTTACGTCTCGTATACGGTAAATAACCATATATGGTCCTACTGGGCTTGGTTTGATGCTTGGAGAATGTTGGGACTGTGAATATTTATACGAAGCGAAAGACGGCGACAACCTCCAACGCCGGTATCGAAATGTGGACGAAGGTGACAAGGATCCTACAATGTGGGGAGTGAGCTAAGAAAATCTTCAATCTTGGTAAACATTGTCGGCAAATAATGAACTGTTTTCTTACTGGAAGGCCACAGATGGATTGATCAAACCCGTGTATGGTCATCTAGGATGCCATGGTATGATAGGATACTGAGGAAGCGCAATGTCAACTTTGTATATCAACGGGAATGTCGTCCTCACTATATAATCCATCAGGAGGGCATCAGAACTGGCTAATGGGCGTACAGGTTTAAACGGTTTCACTTTATCGTCGACGAACACTCCTCTTATGATATTAGTCCGGTCCGGGTAAAAGTTGAAGCAGACCCTCAAGTATACGTGCAACATCATAATTTCTGTTCAAAAAATACATTCAATGCTTTTCACAAATATATTTATATCCCGACAGATCTCAGGTCATATTACAAATCTATACAGTTGTGTTGAACCGGTCTTCCTCGTCGCCAGCCTTTTGCCATGTCTCCCGGCTTTCGGCATGTTCCTGCTCATCTTGCCCCAAAACCTCGTTTTCATGCTTAACGGCTTCTTCCTCTGCCTCGGCGGGGGCTACAGCTGGAGTGATGTCGGCGTCGGTTGTCTCAGCTGCCGGGGTCGACGAAACTGGGGTGTCGACATTTGCGCGCTTCTGGGTGATGTTGACAAGAGGAGTATCATCGTTGAAAATACGGAGAAGCATTGCACGACGCTCTTCTTTAGGAAGCATGAGGTTAACGGAATGCAAAGAGCGCCACAACGGAAGAACCATTCGCTCGCTATTTAGCAGTTAGTTAACTTAATTCAAGATAACATGGTTGAAAATCGGTTACACATACCTGAAGCCAGTCTCAGAGGAATCAGGCTCGATGTACAGGATACTACAACCCATCGGGATATCCCTCACACGCGCGCCAATTTCTCCCAGCTCCTTCCATCCCTCATCGTCGACCTTGGGGAACATCTCCACAAGCAGTCTCCGCATAGTTTCCTTCCGCTTAAGGGTAACCGCTCTGCCAGAGCCTAGCCATGGCTCGAGGACTCTCAGACCGTCGGTCTGGATACGCCAAGGGCACACACCCGGGCGCTGCACATCTTGCTTCACGAACATTTTGACACCACAGTGGACGATCTTCATGCCCTGTCCCTCATTTGCGGTCAGGATGTCGCGCGCCAATGCGCTAGTGTAGTAGATCGTTCTAGCTGGGATTGCCTGTGCGTTGCGGACCATGAATCGATCTCTAGGGAACCGGTCTGATCCTTCGTAGAAGTCGAAGATAGGTTGGATTTCGACATGATTAGGATCTAAGTACTTGAAAGGCTCCTCGATGGGCTGGCCGGGCTTCCGTTTCTGGGGAGGCTGAACCTTGACTTCACCCGTTGCTGGTTTAGCAGTCTCAAGAGGTACCGGTGTAGAAGTAACATCCGATGTATCCATACTATCCGATTCGGCCACAGGAGCCGGCCGATGAACGGGTCGATCACCCACAACTACTTCAGAACCACCGTCGAGTTTAGTTCTCTTGGCAGGGATCTCATCCTCCATGCTCTCTGCGTCCCTTTTCGCAGGGGACATCTGGTTAGTAGCCGAATAAGGTGGTTGATGGCTAGCCTCTGCAACAGTAGCGTTCTTCTGGGCCTCTTCTGCACCCTCCTTATCAGGAGTAACCATATCATCTAAAGTATCAATCTTCTCCAAGGGCTGCCCGTTACCATGCTTCTGCTTGAATTCAAGTTCCTCCGCAAGCGCGGCCACGGTTCCTTTAGGAATGACCTTCGAGGAGTCCTCTGGCTTGGCGCGAATCTCGGACAACTTCTCCAGGACAGTGATGAAGAACCCACCAGTATCCTGAAGGTGGGGGTAGATACGAACACACCTCTCGAGGGGCAGGTCCGCGTTCTCACCAGTGGGTGGGAACATGCCTGCGGCGACTCTACCAAGACCACTGATACCTTCACGTGATCTGTATTCCTCGATTTCTTCCCAGGTGTTCCACATCCTTGTATCGCGATCCATAACCTTCCAAGAGCGCAATCCAGGAACTCTCTTCAGGCCCGGCAATTCGCTGCTGCAATCGACAATACGCACATTGGCGGCACCACCACAGCGCTCAATGGCGCTAGCAACGACAGCTTCGTTTTCAACCGGGTTCATACTGCAAGTCGAATACACGACGCGTCCACCGACCTTCAACATCTGCAGAGCACGCACAAGGATGCGGACTTGCGTAGCGTGCAATCCCA
The DNA here is from genome assembly GCF_009176365.1 of Aspergillus alliaceus. NCBI lineage: Eukaryota > Fungi > Ascomycota > Eurotiomycetes > Eurotiales > Aspergillaceae > Aspergillus > Aspergillus alliaceus. The sequence goes on along the minus strand of NW_022474689.1, from coordinate 670,023 downwards.
GAGCATTACCAGGGGTCCATTCTTTCCAAACGCCGATGTTTTTTCTGGGAGTTCCATCACCGGTACATGGTACATCCGCTAGGATACGGTCGAACTTGAGGTATTTGTTGTGGACTTTTCCACTAGGTCCGGGAGGCGAAGGAAGTTTGATTGAGGGGTACATTGTGGCATCATGGTTCGTGACAATCAAGTTGGGGGAGCTGAGTCGCTTCATCTGATGGATAAGCATGTGCGCGCGCTTGTAGTCAGTGTCATTGGCGATGAGAAGACCGGTGGTTCTACCATCATCGTTGAGGCCCTCAGGTCCCAGAGGCTCGGGTCCAGCAATTCCCTCCTTCACTTCTTTAGAAGCCTGAAGCATTGACTCTTCCTCGCCTGCATGAAGCATCTCCATGAGCTGTGCAGATTTGCTACCTGGAGCGGCGCACATGTCCAACACGGTCATGCCAGGTCTCACATCGAGCAAGAGCGGAGGGATCATGCTAACAACCTCCTGCCGACTAATACTTCCAACAGCGGTCTCGGCGACCAGGAATTTCTGGAAATTAGCGAACGGGGCGAAACGCCGAACAACCTGCTTGGGGGTCGTCATCGACCACGCGAGCTGATCGGGATACCAAGAGACCGGGCGAGGCGGCTCGACGAAGCTACCCTCATACTGAATCGAAGTGATTTCAGGGATGTAGAATTCCTTAAGACGCTCCTGGACTGCGAGGGCATGTCTATGAAGTCACGAATTAGTATCCAAGCTGTTTTTTATCTGCTGTGGACCATGCGCGCGAAGTCGCCGATAACGTACCCTCGTGACCCAGTGAAGCGGAAACTGTTGGGGAGATCTCTCCGGAGAGCCTCCCAGAATTCCTCCCTTTCTTCCTCGGGAATAAATCCTTGCTCGTTGTAAAAGCGCTCGAATTTCTCGTTCGTCTTGGGGATATCGTTCCAGTTTTGGCGCTGCCCACCACCACGGCCGCCCTGACCCTGCGATAAATCATGGTTAGTTACTGAAATTGAAATAAGAATATCTTAAGTACTGAATAATTGGTCTGAGTTATGTCTCACCTTCTTTCCACGCTTACCCATGGCGCGGAGGAGATATGATTTGAATTGAGGAAAATAAGGTTACAGGGAATTTCTCCGCTGCGGAACGATTATCGCAAATGCTTGCGGAAGCTCCAGAAAACATCCCACTCCGGATTATCCATCGGGCCGCGTTAGATAATCATGCCGTCCTCTTTAGGTTTAGACAAGCTGCGGAGCCCTATCTCCAACGACTTGAAGGTATGTAAAGCACAAGGAGATGCCGACACGGCCCACCAGGCTGTAGAATGAACCAACGATTGAGCTGGCATTAATATCAGAGCCTCTTGTTTTCAGTGTGATAATAGATACACTAAAAGTGAACTAGAAGCTTAAGTATTAGGGATGTAACTTGGTACTCTATATATCTATCTCTATCTGTCTAAGTACTTTTCTAAGAATTCATACATAGTATTCAATCAAATCTACACCTCTTTGCTATAGCATATATAATGCAAACGACTATAACCGTCGTCATCATCCCCGATAAAGTATCATCCCCGACCACTAGCAATGAACGCCCCGAGAAAGCAAGTATCCGCCCAGATCGAAGATGTTACTTTCATGGACTGTCCCTTCTCCTCGAAGGCTCAGGTGCAACCATAGGCCAGAATGCCCCTATCCAAGGCATCACTGATCCGTACAAGGAGCGTCGATGGGCATTGTAGCGCCTAGCTGGTGCATTCAGAGTCATCGCTCGCAAGGGCTATCTTGAAGGAGCCGCCGGTCACATCTCCCTCCGCGACCCGTAGATCTCAACACCTTCTGCATCAATCCTAATGAAAGTGAGCGATTTAGTCCAGGTAAATATGAAAGGCGAAATAGGCGGTGGAAACCACGTAATGCCCTCATTCTCTTCCTCAAAAGCATATCTCATCCCACACCGTACCCTTATCTGACGGTTCACTAAATAGGTAAGCATCAACAACGCTGACTTCAACATCCACTCCGCACTGCACCAGGCCTACCCCGACGTCAACGCAGCATGCCATTCCCACAGTATCCCCGGAAAAGCCTGGTCTCGCTTCGGGTGAGCGCTGGAGATGCTGAACCAAGATGCCTGCACCTTCTACAACAACCACAAAGTGTATGACATGTTCGGCAGGGTCGCCTTTGAGGCTAACGAGGGCGAGAGAATTGTAGCAGCGTTGGGCAATATGCGATGCTCTGTCTTGAAGGATCATGGACTTTTGACGACGGGGAAGACTGTCGGTGAGATAGCGTTCCTGTATTCTCTAATGGAGAATTCCTGTCGCGTGCAGCTGCTGGCTGAAGCGGCCGCCGCATCGGAGATTGAGAAACATATCTGTTCCCAAGAGGAAGCGGAGTATACGTATCGGATAACGACGCCCGAGGCTTATGTTGTTGGAGTTTCAGCCTGATTACGAGTTTAAGTTAGCTGTGTCTGGGGAAACTTTTTGAGATAGTGGTAGGTGTACAGTAGAGTAGTTGGTATAAGGTGAACAATATCGAGTTTACAGTGACTTTATCTGCGGAATATTTACTTGATTCCAGATCTAGTCATTTAATGATTCATTACTCCCTAGCTAAATAAGATATTTCATTTACAGAACTTCGGCATGGAGAAATACAAACTGTTTCGCCTTGAGAAGATGATACAAAGGCTGAAGCTGGGAGGACCGATAAATAATTGGCCACATCCCGATGCCTTCGGAGTTTCTTGCCTTGTGTTCTATTCCAATAACAACTAAAACTCACGATTATTAAGACTGTCGAAGGTATTACAATGGCCGCAAGACACTGTCTTGAAAAGGTTACGCATAAATACTAAGCATCTTCTTTCCAGTGTTTGCATTGGCTATTGTGAGCATCTACATTACCGCGTTGGCAGAGGTTATGTGGATATATCGAGAAAGTAGTATCAAAGATATCAAGGCCAATTGGCAGACAACTCACAGATCGAGTTTCAAGTCTCATGTTTGTCATTAGAGTCAAGGCCCTCATCCAGTATTATGACCATATGGTAGTGAACTTACTCAGAGATCTAGAAGTTTTAATAATACTCGAATAGTTTTATTGATCTAATATAAATGAAGAAGTATAATAAGCCTCCCAGCGAAGATTCCTGTAAAAATATAACTATCGAATAAATATTCCATCTTGATCCGGTTATTCCCTCGAAAGACAAAGATATCCCAATATAGTAATCCTACATACTGAACGAGGCCACAGCCAGCCAACGTAACTTAAACTCCTTTACAGAGCTTGCCTGTGTCCAAGTCATAATGCCACTTGTCGCTACCCACCCCCGAGAGAACAAACAGACTCTCGTTTGGATCATATTTGGACTTGACCTCGACCAAACGATCATAGTTCGAGCCGTAAAAGTCTTGCTTGAAGTTGGTGGTATATGGATTAGCCTCATTCATGTACGCGCCCGAGCCAGGCGACCATTCCCTCCACATCACCTCCCTGGCCTCGTACCAGCGAGCCGCATGTTCGAGCGCTAATTTAGGTGAGCCTGCGGCAAGAGGGTCAACTGTAGCGCCGTTGGAGATGAAATGCAGGTACGTCGAGCGCCACGCCGGAAGCAACGCGCCCCATGCTTCTTGCGGCGTGTTTCGTACACCAGGACCACCCTGAAGACCAATCGTCGCGAAAGTCCCGGCTGTTTCGTTTTGCGAGCGCATGGCTGTCTTGAGGTAGGCAGTTCGTTTGTGGCGAGGGGTATCGATCAGCTCAGCCCGTCCTAACAAACGGCTGGATACTACACTCTGTCCGCCGGCTGCTTCGCTACCGGAAATGGCGCTGAAGAAAGAGGAATAGTTACCTGCGGAGGATGCACGGAATGAGACGGTGAGGCTGCTATTTCCGCCAGCCGCACGAGTGATGTTTGACAAGATGGGGTTGACGAGCGCTTCCATGGCCGAAGGTGTTGAGTTGAAGGACCAGAGGGCCTGTTGGATCACTGCACCAGCTGTGAACTTCTTGAGAGATGCAAAAGACCTGGCACTTTCACCTGTTGCTAGCATACATGCACCAGACAGACCGGCATCCATGAGGTCCGGAAGAGCTGAGAGATAGGTCACGGCTGCATCCCAGGACAGCTCTGCACTACGGTTGCTGCTACCCTTAGGTGCAATCAATAGATTCCCCATGGTCACAGTGCTAGGTGCGGGATGATGTCGGATGACATACTCCGTGACAACGCCATAAAGACCAGGGCCACCTCCACGAAGCGCCCAAAACAAGTCCTGGTGCTCAGCGTCGTTGGCTATCAAGACCTTACCCTCTGTTGTCACAACCCTCATTTGGAGAACGTGACTAGAGGCAAGGCCATAAGTACTAGAGAGGGGACCATGACCGCCGCCCTGGATGTAGCCGCCGAGCCCAACACTAGGATCCTGGCCAGTGGTGACCACTCTTCCCTGCTCTAGGGCTTTGGAAAGCACATTTCCCCATTGCTGACCACTGCCTACAATGAACACGTCCTCGGAAAGATTAGTAGACGGATGCAACCAGGATCTACGTCGCTCAATTTTGCGCAAGTTATGGGTCCAGATAGACAGGGCAAAAGCACCACTGGATCTAAATGTAGATGAACAACTACGTCAGCGAGCATTTCGCGGCCAACTCCAATGCAACGTACCTTCCGTTCAGGTCATGACCGGTTCCTTTCACAACTATGCGAATATGCCGCTTCGCAGCCCATTTCATTGCCGTTGAAATCTGCTCCTCGGTAGTCGCGCTCACGACGTATCCCGGTAGACCTCCAGTTGTACAGCCTCTTTCCTTAGCGTAGCCCGAAGCTTCCGGTGGCAGGCAAGAATTGTTCGCATAAATCGGGTAGTTGATCGCTTCGGGAAGCCCTGATTGCCACATTGCGTTGGACCAGTTCGATTGGACAGTACCACAGGAGACGGGTGATCCAAACGGATTCCCAGGCCAGCAGGATGAGGCAACTGGTACTGTGCGTAGAAGCCGGCCATCGATAGAGGCGTTCAGGGATGTCCAGTCTGCATCGGAAGGCCATGTTGGGTCGGACGGGATCACTTTGCAAGCTGGTGACGCAAATGCTGGTGCGGCAAGGATCAGTGCCGACACGAGGATTGAGAACATAATGAGTGAAGCAAAGACGATCCTCGAGCCGGGATTATAGAAACGTAAGGTCAATGCAAGGCAAGTATATATACCTGGATGGTCTGCCCGAGGTCCAGGTGATGAACCATTGTTCAGCAACCAATGGGATACTACTGGATCAGGAGGACCATGATGATGCGTAAAAATCAAGGTATGACCGTTTCATGCGCCATTAACGGCCCACCCTGCTCTGAACTTTCTCCAAGGCAGCCTTATTTAGAAGAGTGCTAGTTCTGGGCAGTGCGACGAATACGACAGATTTTCCTGAATAGGAAGTCCAATAGGGTTCATGGACCATAATCATGGATGACTGCCGATCATCGCTGCATAATGCAAGATCGGTGGTTACGCGGAATCGTACTCGTATTGTGCCTGCATCTGAAATAAGGCAATGCAGAATACAGTCTATACTTAGTCATTGTGTATTATGTATGTGGTCTCTCACTAGGACCTGCTCTTCTAGTGAATAGAGAAAATCTATAATCCGAGGCTTGGTGATACAACTGTAGCAGACTAAGGAGTGGACCTCTAGAGAGCAAGAGTAGACCTAACACCTTCTAGAATACACAAAGATCTCGAAACATCAATGTACAGTATCTACGACGACCTTCTTCGGCCAGCTGCCTCCCTAGTAGACAGCAACTCATCATACAGCGAACACAATTCCTCTACATCAATCCGCATGCTCTCGTCCTTCTTACTAATCCACTCCGCTTCAGCCCACTTCGCCTCCTCAACCCGCTTCGCAGGCTTCTTCCGCATAGTACTCATCAGAGACCGATAAATGCCCTGGTTCGGATAAGCAATGAGCCCCACTGTTGCCGCCCCAGTTTTGACCGTCATACTAACTACTCCCTTGGCCAACCCTTTGGCCACTCCGAGAGCACCCTGCTCCTTCTTACCCCGGTACGTATGCACAAAAATATCAGTAACACCCTCGTACACACCGTGTGTAAACGTAGACCAGGCCACAACCGCGCCACTTCTCCAGTCCTTCACCGGGTCATGCACTCGTACCTCCTCGCCGTACAGTCGGGGCACGGCTCGCATGCCTTCGACGGCGGCGAGAGGCAGGTCTACAAGAGCGCCGCGTGAGGAGCGGCCGAGAAAGATACCCAGACTAGTGGCCGAGGCGAGGGCCATCTGCCGGGCGTAGTCCGGGTCATCAGAATTAGGCTTAGGGTCTGAAAGGGGTTGTGATATTTCTAGTGTTGCTAGTTCTGTCGTGGAAGGCGCCTTGGAGACGTCTCGACTGCGGCTATATCGGAGACGTTTGTATTCCTTGTATGGATCGATGAAGATGCCGGCTGTGGCGTCAGCCATGCCAGTAAGGGTAGATAACGAGGCCGAGGAAACGGCCGTGAGTGGATCCCATCGACGAATATCAATTATGAATGGCTTTGTTTTATACCTAATTATTTTCCCCGCGGGTTAGTCACTAGGGGGGAGGTGTTCTCGTGCTCCGAGATCAAGCCTGCATGCTTGGGACTTGACTTACAGTTTAAGATGCTTCTCCTGGAGACGCCCCTGGTGTTTCAGAATCCATGCGGAAACCTTTGACAATTTGACGGCTCGCTTTCCTTTCTTGAAATGCCAGACGGCTGGTTCGCTGGGTATGATATCGCACGGCATCTTGTGTCTCGGGAGATGTGCATGAAACGAGTCCACTGCTGCACGAACGCCACACTCCTGGCGCATTCTGTCGGCGATGGTTTTCGCCACGGCAGTAGCCTGTGGAGTGAGGCAATAGGTGATGGCGTCCGCCAAATTCTGTGCGGTGAGTGCCTTGTAGGGAATAGGCTCCGGGCCGGCACCCGCAGCCGCGATCATATTGCCCCAGAAAGGTTGACTGTGGTGCGAAGTTAGTATCATAAGAACCTAAGGTTATGAGAGGGGAAAGTACGGACTCTCCGAAAAAGGGAATTATAGCGGTCGGTTTTCCATTTCGCAGGCCACAAGCGGTTGTGCCGGCCCCGCCATGATGAACAACAGCAGCCACATGTTGGAAAAGCCACTCGTGTGGACAATCGCCGATGTAATGAACGTTTGGAAATTCCCGGCGTTCCAAATTGCTCCAGCCGCAGGATATGATGGCTCGTACCCCGGTCTCCTGGATAGCTTCGAGTAAGATGGACAACGTCTTTTCCACGTCCTCGAGAACAATGCTACCAAAGCCGATATAGACCGGTGGCGGGCCAGCATGCAAGAAAGCATCAAGCTCCGTTGGGGGGTCGTAAGCTGGCGGTTCACGAAAGAAGAACCCGCAGACATCTGCACAGTTAGCCAGTATTAGGAACAGGTGAGTTTTATCGTTCATACCTATATTAGAACCCCAGTCGTTAGGCTTCGGGATCAGCGCAGGTGACCAGCAGTATGTGAATGGCACGTTGAGCACTTCTACAAGATTTGGGCCCTCCGTCGTGGGAACGGGATCCAGACCGAGAACGTTCTTGCGCCAGGTATTGATCAAATCGCCTAAACTGGGATATATTAGCTAGAGCTAGAGTGACAAACAGTAGAGGTATAACAAAAGAAACAAAAGACGAACCCTTGCCATGTCAACCACTCCACAAAATGGTAGGAGATTAGGTTCCCCAGCGACGGGTCATTGCCAGAATACTTTAAATTCGCAAGGGGGTGATGAAAGGCCCTGGTACTCGTCCAGGGCATCGTAAACATGAGATGGACGGGGACCCCAAGTGCCTGCGCACAGTGGATATGGGCGAAACTCGGTGGGTTTGCAATGATGGCATCCGCCACGAATGGAGCCTCGTCATGCGGATCCGGCTCTAGACACGACCGCCAGCAGCCGTCCAGAATCTCCGCCATCAAGGCACGCTTCCGCTGGATGTCGCCCGCCCGCAGACTCTTGATACTTGGGATCAGCCCGGGATTGCGAACCATGTAGGACATAAGCTCGACAGGATCGCCACCAATGGGGTAGAACTCGAGGTCAGCAGTCTTGACGAACTGCTCAAACTTGGCATGCGTGGCTAGCCGTACGCGGTGGCCGCACCTTTGCAATGCCTGACCCAGCGCGACAAAGGGCTGGACATCACCTCGGCTGCCTACTACTTGGATCACGATGTTGAGGTGAAGATCCCAGGCAGGCGGTACGGATGGGCCAGCCTCTTCTCCCGTCGGGGTCGCCTCGGCGGCATGATTCCCCATCAGCCATTCTAGATTCTGGCTAAACCGTGACCCAATACGAACATCTACGCGGCCATCGTTCGTTGATGATAATTCTCGATATGGGGGCGCAGGAAATGGAAATCCTACCGAAGGAGTCTCTGAGTTGCTCCTCGTCGGGCCGCTATCTGTGGGCAAGCTAGACTCGTAAGGCGGAGGAGGGTCCCAGCTGCCATCCTCAGCGGCGAGGTTCCTGACATCAGCCATCTTCAGCACTCTAGAAAGCGCATCGGGACAGTTCTGCCAGTCTTCACAAATCTATTGAGATCTAACTTGAGTACATGCAGGGGACAAAAGTAGAAGGATGGACAGACAAAAAAGTAAGTACAAAAAAAAGCAAAATAGAAGATCCACTCATGATCAAGAGCCATGGACAAGCTTATGTACAACCATACTCCGTAAACCGATAAGTTTTAGCCTACGGATATCCACCGATCAAGACATACGAACACGACAAGAATACTTAAAACAGCTAGCTCAATGACTGTAAGCGGCAACAATTATACGAATACATCAAAATTCCCTATTCGGGAAGCGCTAGCCCTAAAATAGAGCTCTTTCCAAGTTCTTAAATATATAAAGATCAACCGTATCAATACTCCAAGTACATTTAAAAGCACAATAGGACCCCTGGAAAGACCAACCCGGGTCTCTACTCCATCTACTTAGTCCCTTATAAGCCAATACAGTACTCACTCTTACTTTCACTAGTTGAAAACTCCCACTCTCATTCCCACCCATCTACACAGTAAACAACCAACCATGCCCAAAACCAAACCCCCAACCCGAAAACTCGACCAATACTGGCACAAGCCCGGCATCTGCGGCCTCATAACCCGATCCACCCTCCGCACCCTCCAATTCACCTTCGCGGTCATCATCTCCGCACTCTACGGCGTTGACCTCGCCCACGCAACAAAAACCAACACCCATGCCTCCTCAGAATGGATCTACGCCGAATTCGTTGCCGCAGTATCCGCGCTCACCTGTATCATCCATTGCTTCGTCACGGTAATACATGTCGCATGGTCAGCGTGGGATGCAGTGCTATTCGTGCTCTGGCTGGCGCAGGTTGGCAGGTTGGGGTCGATATATGTGTCTGATGTGCAGGGTGAGTATGAAGATGCCACGATGTCGATAACCCGCATGCGGGTTGCGGTGTGGATTGGACTGGTTAATATGGTGTTGTGGCTTGGGACGACGGTTTTGGGGGTTGCATGGTGTGTGAGGACGAAGAAGGCTACGAGGAGGACGGATCTGGTTGAGGGGGGTAAGCAGGAGATTTTGAGTGATGTGGAGCGTGTTGCTGTGTATGTTGATAGGAGGACTCCGGTTGGAGTGGTTGGCGAGAAGGGTGTTGAAGGGGGTAAGGGTGAGAAGATGGTGTCTGAGAAGGGAGTGGATTGTTGAGGTCGGTGTTGAAACGCTCTTCACTTATACGCTCTATTGTCCGGTTCAAGTTGATTTTCAGTGCTGGTTGGCCCATCATTTACAAGCTCAGTGTGCTATTGGGTTATACAAACACTGTCCATTATTGATGTTACCTTGATGATGGGATTTATTCTGTACGGGTGCGTGGGCGTTCAAATGGGTTTGAGAAGACAATGGGTACGGGGACAATGCTGGCGATGGTTTTCAACCGACACTCACGAAGAACTCTCTTGTTCTCATCTCATTGGATTCAGTTGTTACGTCTAACGCAATGTGATGGATGAATTCATGGCACAACAGCCTCTGGCATTTTCGCTAATGATCGTTTCCAAGAAGTCTCTGCATAGATTCATGCAACCACTACTAAATTACAAAAAGGGGCCGGCGAATCGTTTTCTAAAGGTACACATCAAGGTTTAGTATGAGCCTAGCTAGCTCTTTCCGGTTCAATGGAGAAATACCAGGACTATCGCACCACGAGATCAAAAATCATAGCATAACATCATGATCTAAGCTTTCTCAACATGTTCATCAACACCATGATGTTTTTCTGAGCCTTCATCAGTCGGCACGCTCATGCGTCTCAAAGCACCAGTATCTGTGACAAGGCTGCGACTATGTCCATGCCTTTTTCTCTCCTTCTGGAGCTCCTTCGATAGCCGTACAGCGCCTTCGTCCAGATTCGTGAAGAGATAGTCGATCTCCTCGAGAGTGAAGTTAGCAGTTTCAGGGTAGCAGAAGTATACAAGGGGAACAAAGGCGAAATTGGTGCACATGAAAATAAGATATGCCTTCCACTGAAGACGATTGATAATCACTGGGGTGATCATGACGACGAAGAAGTTCTGCTACTCATTAGTATGCTAGAATTGTTGTCGGTTGACAATTCTCGGTCTCAGGAAGACTTACCCAGATCCAATTCGAAGAAATCCCAACAGCGGTTCCCTTGGCCCTAGCATGAAGGGGCAAAATCTCCGGAACATAGACCCAAGGAATGCAGTTAACCGATGCCCCAAAGATAAGCATGTAGATGAAGAAGAACGCAACTGACGCGGAAGAGGTAGCATGTTCGTTTTCCTTGCCCTTGAAACTGAGAAGGATCGAAACCATCATCATGCAAACACCGAGGCCGAACGAACCCCAGATCATGGGCGTCCTACGGCCTACTCTATCAACGAAGAAGGTAGGGAACAAACTACCAATAACAAACATGATCTGAACACAGCCTCCAATAATCATGGAGAGGTTCCTGCTAAGCCCGACATTATTTTTGAGAACCGTGGGGATGAAGTATCTACAGTTGTTAATAGGATACTTAGCGAAGATTAGTAGAAGACATACACGATAAGGTTGATACCGCCGACCTGGTTCATGAACTGCATTCCATAGCCGAGGAGACTGCGTTCTTGTTAGTTAAGTGCCGATATGAACTTTGTATAGGAACTTACACTCTTTGGCCTGTACAGACGTCGTCGCGCTTGAGGATATTTCTATGACAAGTGAGCTTCTAAACTTCACGTTATCGAATGAAAAAGGCGGGCTTACCTCCACTTGTACTCTCCATGCTTGGTCTCAATAGCGATAGCCTCGAGGATCTCCAACTGTTCGGCTAGAATCCTTTCATCATCTTTTGGCCGGCCGTACACATCACTCAGGATTTGCAACGCTTCATCATGGCGGCCTTCCTTGTAGCAATACCTAGGAGACTCGGGAAGGCCGAAGACAAGAATAATGACGACCTTGAAACTGTTAAATCAAACCCGGTTCAATTAAAATCGGAGAACTAACGAAACCAAAGATCATCTGGCAGGCGATTGGTAATCTCCAAGCAATTTGTCCCCCGACAAAGCTCATCCCGTAGTCGAAAAAGTAACTATAAGCAGTAAGCCCGAGTCCCGCTCGTATGTTAAAAGACATAATTGCCTGATCACAATACCCACACCGACCAGTAAAGGCTCACTACAAACGAGTTTTCCACGCTTCGAAGCCTCGCAGAGCTCTGCCTGATACATAGGCACAGTAGACGTTTCAATACCGGTGCCAATTCCCGTAACGAAGCGGCCCACCATAAGATGCGGAACGGAGAAGGCGGATGTTTGCAAAGTGGCACCGATCTAGCGACGAAATTAGCAACTGGGCGATTGGAGTGTAACTCTCTCATCTCCAAGTGAACTCACAATCACCCACACCATGGCGAGCCACATTGCTCGTCTCCGTCCTATCCAATCGCCTATCACGAAATTTAAAATGCAACCGGTAAAGCATCCCAGGTTGTATATAGACACAATGATGCCCATCAGGCTGTCTCCCGGGTGATTCATGGTATCAAGGAAGTCTTCATTTTCAACAATTCCCGAGAAGACCCCTTGGTCGTATCCTGCGAGCCGGGTTAGCGATTTCCTCGACGTAAAGATGCCATTAAATTGAGGGTGATTACCGAAGAGAATGAAAGCCATTCCACACGCTGCCCAGATGGCAGCTTGCAGGGTGAACCCCGTCCCGAATATATTGACCTTCACCATAGTGCTTCCCAGTATATGGTAGGTCTATGGAAGGATGTTCTAGAAAAAGCACCTGTGGGAAGAAGAGAAAGAAGAAGAAAAAATCCGCATGGCGCAAGGAGTACAAGGGAAGGGATAGATAGGATTTATACTTTTTCCAAATCGAGGTAGGAATATAGACTTATTTTGAACCATCGTATAGGTCTCGTGTGTCATTGACCATACCGCAGAGAAGTACCCCGGATGCAGATGCAAGACCCGCCCGAAGAGGCAACCCGAGCCACACGTTACCCCAGAGTTCGGTACTACCCCGCAAGTCTCTAACCTCAATGCGGGATATACTTGAGGGATCTTCAGCGACTACTCGTGTTCTGAGACGTCACTGCCGCTGTTTGTTCCGATTCTCCAAGGGGATTGTGGGGCCAATGGGCTGAAAGAATTCCAGTCTAACGAAGGTAACGCTGCCATTGGGCCAAATCGATACGGCTCATCGGTTAAACCATGAAAAAAATAAGGAAATCAGATAAAGAGAGTATCGGGGAACTACCGACTTGAAAATACTCCAACTACGCCCGGGCGTACTAAGGGTAGTGCCCCTTTAGGCTAATTAGAAGAGTGGTGGACCCTATACCCTATCAATTCTTCACAAAGGTCCGACGTCTCTTCTGTCCGCAAACACCACTTTTGTCCTGGTGTCTTTTCCGATGACACCCAAGATATCCGCCCAATTCCGAATTACCCATGTTATAAAGAAACAACTATTGGCAGATTGACTAATGTGTTCCATTGAGCCTCCCCTGAAGCGGCGACGAGTCTCTAGCACCGTTTCGCAACATCCACATCCCACAGAGGAAGAGCCATCCCCGGGTCCAGCTGCCAGTGATATATCGCATTCTATTACAACCGATCACAAAGAGTCTCAACCACTTTCTTCGCAAAACTATAACGGCAACAGTCAGAGCCCTCCCGGAAGTTGGTATCAGGACGGCTTCGCTCAAGATCCAGGTTTCCTCGCCTCCCAGGAAGAACTACGATGTATTCTCTTCTCGCTGGCTTACTCTGCTGCTCCAACGCGTGCAACTAGCCCCGATGCGGGAATCCTAGACAGTCTCTGCGATAGAGGGACAGATAAGCTTGGTTTTGGCTTCATTCCCCAAGACCACGGGGAAGAGCAACAAGAATCTGACCGACCACCTCTGTCAAGTAATAAGCGTATAAAATACCTGAAGAACTATGTGACCCAGGTAGCTCCATGGGTAAGTATAATGTGTGCGTCACTCTTAGTATATTCACCCTAACAATTGGCCATCGGCAGCTCGACATGTTTGACTCGCAGTGCACTTTCCGTCAGCAGCTCCCTGCACTCGCACGGACATTTCCCGCACTGTCCTACGCCATTCTTGCGATCTCAGCCCGGCATATGGAACGCAAGTATGGTGTCCAGGATCTTTTCGATAGCCTTGAGCTCTACCAGGAGGCAATAAGGCTCCTCGGCCCTGTACTACAAATACGCGATCCGAAAATTGTCGCCGCATGTGTACTACTGTGCTGCTTGGAGATGATGTCCGCTCGAGCGCAGGATTGGCACCGTCATCTTGAAGGCTGTGCGGCTTTATTTGATGCCTTCGAGATTCACGGATTCAGTAAAGGATTACTCCAAGCTGTATTTTGGTGCTATGCCAGGATGGGTAAGTCTTCCTCCCCGGGCCTGATCTTCAAGTCTATTTATGTACAACTTTTGACCGTTTACTCAGATCTCTGTGGTGCACTCATCTCGGATGGTACCCAAACTACACTTCTGCATCCTTCCAAGTGGCTGCCCCCCGGCTGTCAAGAAGAGGACGCATATCGGTTGTTCCAGGATGTTAGATCGCCTGACATGCATGCCAATTATGCCGTGTATTTGTGCATGAGAGCAACCGAGCTCGTCTCGGATCGCACTAAGTTTGTCGAGTTGCAAGAGCAGAACGGCTGTACCCTGGAATTATTCTGCTTGCGTTGGATGCGGCTGTGGAACGAACTACAAAGGTGGTTCTCGGAACGACCGAATGAATTATTGCCAGTCCAGACAGTCAACCGCAAACCCTTCCCACATATTTTGTTTGTTCAATGGGCTGCCATTTCTTCGAATCAACTTTACCATACGGCATGCCTCCTGTTGCTCAAAATGATGCCAAAGGGCACCAGATTGCCGCGAGCACCTAATCTGTCTATGCTATGGCATGCGCGACGTATCTGCGGCATTTCTTTAGCAAACCCACATCAAGGGTGTCTAAATAACGCCATACAGCCGCTGTGGATTGCGGGACGGCTATTTAGCCATGTGTCGGAGCACAAGGAGATCACGAAGCTGATTCGAGACATTGAAGCTGAAACGGGGTGGGGCACGTGTTGGCGGATTCGAGACTTGGATATTGCTTGGGGCTATAGTACCCGCCGAGGTGCGATATATGACCATAACCAACACATCTCTACACCCCGTAAGCCACAGGGAGCTTAATAAATATCGCACGCTCTGGCGGCCATACCAGTACTCACATCCCGTCGAGAAACGACCACTCCTCCTTGAGGTGGGTTAGATACTTACCGGTATCCCAGCCAGTGATTACATGAATTCGATCAAAGGCTTGCAAAATCTCCTGTTGCTGTGATTCGTGCGTCATATGCTTCGCCGCGACAAGCATAGATGCAAGCAGGCTTGGGTCCCAGCTCTCACGAGCGTCGTTGTTCAACGCGATACCGCAGATACGATGAGCATGCCATAGAGGAGACAGAGCCGGAGACTGAGGGTGGTTCAGCAGTGCAGTTCGCGGCTTACGTTGGAGCAATAACAGCATTGTGGTATGGTATATCTGGTTACTGAAAGTCCCAGCTCCGTTCGAAAATAGCAACAAGGGGAATTCACTCCCTTGATTAAGTGTCTGGTCTCTCTCATCAATCTCTACTATTGGTTGGAACTCTAGGGGTCGCAAGTGGTACCACTGGTCAAGTTCCCCAAAAGTTTGCAACCAGCTTTCCATCACCTCGTGCGAAGCCGCAAGCGGGTGAGGGGTGGCTTCTTGGTTGCATAAAGTGAGAGCTTTTCCACATAACCACAAGATAACGTGGGCATAATGGCTGACCCTTTCATATGTATCTTCGGTACGACAGATTAATGATAGGCTGGGAACCGGGAGCATCGGGAGCGAAAGCCGAAGAGGAATATCGTTTGCTAGTGCCACTCCTAGGTCTGTCAGATATCATGTCAGCTAGTGTTGGCCTATTGTTGAAACCACTGTGGCAGAAAGTATAGCATTAACACACCTATACGTAAAAACATCCAGTAAACAGCTGACAAAATGGTTTTGCTGTACGCATACTGAACCAAAGGATCAACAAGGGAAACATCCCTATTCACCAAGTCGGTCCAAGCTTGGGAAACATTTGTGACCAAAGACCGAACTTCTTCAATAAGGATTATCAATATACATTCCGTGAAATCAGGATGGTCGTTGTCTAGTTGGCTTAATTGGTGCCTCTTTCGAAGGCTCAGCTGCCCGAGGCTTGGTCTGTTCCATTGAGCCGGTTGGATGATGCAGGTTTCGGAAAGCCCCAATAGGGCAGAGAGGAGCTGCTCTGAGCTTCTTGCCGTTTGAAATACGGCAATACCGAACGGATGCCTTAGATCGCAAATATCAAGCTAATTATTTGCAAAGCCGCAGTTAGAAAAGCTTCAATCACAAATTGGCGACGAAGAATGTCCTTACCCAAGGAGCGACATGGTACCGATAATGGCGGAGAAGCTCCAACCTGCGAGTTTCAGATACAGTACTGGGGGTCGCAGTTACGGAGGAGGATAGTCCAGTAGCACTGAAGTGTTCAGTTTCGTCTATAACGCCACTAGTTGTTGTTGGTGGTGCACTGTCCTTAACCTCCCAAGGTCCGGTGTTTACAAGCGATGACAACGCGACAGGGGCGTTGGACAATGGTAGATCGGTGGACTTCGTCATGATACTGTTCAAACTGGACCCCGATCCTAAAGCTAGCAGTCCCTGGGCGGCATCATCGTTATCTCGATGAGGTGCTCCTCCATCTGACAGATGGGTGTCCAGGGCTCCAGCCCAGAGTGGTAAGTGCAAAGTATCCTGGCGCATACTATTCCCATGATCATGGGGCTCAACCAAGCCAATTTGGCTATCCCTTCTATCACCAGCAATAACTTCCGGGCTATCTACAGGATCACTCAGAGGATGCGTCTCCGAAACGCTGACGATGGGGGATGGAGAATCGTCCACGGAAGCATCTGTGGTACAACCTAGAGGGACTTCTTTGACAAACTGAACCCGGAAATCAGTATGTACCCGGGTGATTCACTATTAGAGATATGTAGCCCAACTTCAGACTGAAAACTTCGCTACCTACTTTAATCTTGTCATAGTTTCCTCCCCTCTTGGGCGTACGCAGTTCACTTTCAGTCACTGTAAAAGTGTTCTTCTGCAGGAAGCTAACCTGCAAGCCATATCGGCAGTCTAGGTTCTTATCGATGCAATTTTGGCAGCACGGCTTCCCCTCGTCGCCTATGTATTAAGCCAAATCGTAAATGAGTGCCGCGCTACACGTCTCATCACAAAAAAGTATATTAGAACTCACACTTCCGCCGTCGCTTGCGACACCGCAAGCATCCTGTCCTGCACCTTGTAAATTTGGGAGTGGATTTACTTGGAGAGCTAGAGTCATCCATTGGCGGGGGAGTGGGAAAGCTGAAGACGAGGTAGTATTAAGATTGGCAGATGTCCAGTGTCCACACGGGACTCCAGCGATCTAAATATGGAAAGCGCAAGCGTTGTCGGGTTTGTGGAGCACTTTTCCCGAACGGGCACTTCCCCACATCTGCGCTTCCAACTGCCGTCTTGGGTTGCGGGTTCCTTCATACTTGATATCAGCCCTCTGTCGCTCCTATTCTACATTCAGGCACAAAAACCATATCACAGCGTTTCCAATACTATCTCTGGGCCGTTGTTTTTCTATTGTCAAGTGGCATTCGTTAAATGTTAGGCATATCGTTAAGAGAAGCCAGCAACGGATTAACCATGCCCTTATTGAAAGCGAGACAACACAGCTCAGAAGCCCGCAACGACAGCGACAAGGTACATTCGAGCCTTGAGCATTTGCTAAAATAAATCGACCGAGGGGGGTCCTTCAGCCCTACGAAACTTTGAGCATATCCCACCAGACTAAATGACTTAGCAGATACTACGATAATCCTCCGTTCGAAGAAATGGGATCGTGAATATCTGATTCGACCGAGACGCAAGCTATTGACTAAAAACACCAGCTTAAATACTGGAAGTGTAATGAACAACATACCAAGCCTAATTAATGGGAGGGAGCTCTGACCCTGGGACCACTGGGTATTTTGGATCATGCTATTGCCATTCTCATTGTCTGGCATGATAGGTTTTAGGGGAGACTGGCAAATCCAGGCAATGCCTTACTTCCTTATCAGTATCACACCCCTACGTCTGGTTGCATTAGAGAAGGGACTGGGGGAATAAGTAGAAGTAGCTGGCCCACCCAGAGACACTCAACATAAGCGACATACTTGTAGAGCCAATAACAAGCCACCAAAGCCTTCTATGCAACATCGGGGACACCATGCGTAAGATTGCCATGTAGCTCCTCGAGAGCGAAATCATTGGGAAAGACGCCCCAGGCCACGAAGTGCCAACCAAGGAATTACAAATGGCCATCCGTGAATCGTACCGCGTGAAGCTGAGGACAACATAGGAAAGGGGTTAAGGCAAACATGACGCTGTAAAAAGTCTAGGTGGGTAATCCTGCAGTTTTAGCTAAGCATCTGTGGGCGTTCCTAAAGGGTAGCATTCACCCTACAAATATTTAAGGAGCAATGAGACAGAGTGAAAGAGGGTCTGAGCCTGTGTTATCTAACGTAGAGTTCCACAGGCCGCAGATTAACGAAATACGCGACTATATACGGAGTAAAAGGTAGTGTTGGGATTAAGCCAATGGAAGAGCCGTATCTCCTTAAGACCGACCCAGTCTGGGGTTACATTACTTGATAGATAATAGTTAGGAACAATCCAAGTTGGAGAGGGCATCTCTAACACAAGACCGTCGTGCATCAATGAAGCCTACCATTAATCCAAAGTTCTACATGATCCCCTCTTCTGAGGATGAAATTGATAAAGGGCCTGACAAGCCAGCCCAGTTGTGGGCTAGCAAGCTCAACGACTACTGAACCTGGAAAATCGCATCGTGTTTTAGCAGTCTTATTTCTTTATTCGCTATCATCGGCGTGCTTCTGGCGTTTGATGGCAAGGCCATCCCTGAATGGCCTTATGGCCTCACTATTGACTCAGTTACTATCGTGGATCACTCAGGTTTTGACGGCGTGCATGATCAGGACAGTAGCAACTTGCCTTAGCCAGGAAAAGTGGATCTATTTAAGAACTAACGAAAGGCCATTGGCGGATATGAATCTATATAACCGGCCGAGTAGAGGGTTCCTGGGATCTGCAGCATTCATATGGAAATCAAGGATGAGGTGGGTTTCACGGCTCCTTGTCAGTTTAGGTATTGGCAAAGACATGTTCTAACCTCTATCTCAGACAATCTGCAGCCATAGGTGCTATGATCACTGTTCTAGCCATTGGTGTAGGGCCGTTCATACAGCAAGATAGTTACACCGACAAGGTTAACATCGACACCCCTCCGACTACCGCCCGAAGAGAGGCGCTTAACGAAGGAAAGGCCATTCCTGGTGTAGATCCAGGCGACGTGCCATTGACATGGACCGGACCTCCTACATCAAAAATGCTGGCTGCTCTCTATGGGTCCTTCTTTTCCCTCCTAGACACCAATGATGTGGATACAATGGAATCCTATACTTCGATCAAGCCGGACTGTCCAACAGGGAACTGCGACTTCCAGCCATTCTAAACACTAGCTGTTTGCTCCAGTTGCAGTGATGTGACCCATATGCTGTCTCTGAACCAGGAACCGATGACTTGTAATCCCGAGTTCGTTCAACTTAGCCACTCCCTTCCTAATACATTGCAACTTAACATTACCGATGTCTCTGCATTCGGTATGTACCCCAACAACACTCTCGCATGCGAAAGTCTTCAACGCACCCAATGCAAGTATTATTTCGACAAAGACAATACGGGGGGTTATATTCTACCAGCCCTTCCTGGAAGTCAAGATTTCTGCTCTAGTGTTTTGTGGAACTTCTCTGCCATCAGAATTGCCATGGGGGCCGAACAGTTCAATTCCACCGCGACTCAATGTTCGTTGTATTGGTGTGTCAACACCTACTCTGTCAGCATGAAGAATAACAGGTTACAGGGAGAGTGTGGTGGATACCATGGTATAACGATGAATCTATGGAGTTCCGCCCTCCAAATAAACACAGCCTGACTTCCCTGTTCACCCTCGAGCAGACATCCACGTTGGTCCTATAATCATATGGCTCCAAGAAAAGCTAGAATTCAATAACACACTATCGGTTAAGCGCGGAAAGCATTGCAAGCAGGAAGAACAGGAAAAGTCATGGACCATTTTTCTGCTGGGGATCATTTCGATACGATAGCAAATTCGTAGGGGCCGATGCTGAAGTAACATAATCCTGATCTCTTCGACACACTTTCAGCGGCAATGGGCATGGTTGTAAGGAAGGCGAATATGACAGCTCGGGGGGCTTTTGATGGGCAATATGTGTACTATCCAGGCATCTGGCCGGCGCATGGCACATCATGGGTCATGCGGGCCAGTATTTTCGTTCACTGGGCGTGAATCACACTTCCTACTCTATTAGTCGTCTTGACTGTAATATTCCTCGCTATTACCACATGGCAAAGCAAAAGCCGGAGATTGGGCGTTTGGGAATCATCAATGGTCCCATTGCTTTGTTCCGGATTAGATCAAAGCATTTAGCAAGAGCTCATGGCAGTTGGAGATCCGGTGCGGATTGAAGGTCCTACGAATCAAGTACAGGTCCGGTTGATGGAGCACAATGATAGCAGTGGTTAATGGCAGCTTGAATCAACGGACAAAGTGGCCCATTGAAAGTATACTTCAAATGACACGATTTGGTTGATCCAATAAGCTTCGTTTCGGAAGAAACCTCCCACAACATCATGACTTACGGCCCCCTTCTTGCACCAGCTTCTGCTTACCGCGCAAACTACACTCAAAGTTTCTTTCGTCTAGCGCAGTGATATGATATTTATTCAAATGCTCTGGAAATGGTCTGGTAGCAAGCCACTATCAGGCAGAATCAATTTTCGGTATCTCGCTATGTCACGAGAAAAGCAATAATTGTGGACACTTCACAAGGCTGGTCAAAATAGACGAAGGGATTAATATAACTTAATATCGCCAAGACCAGCCCTCTGGGCAGGACGGTACCTAGAACGGGGCACCCTATAAGGGCCCAAGTCAGTCCACGAAGCTAGCTCAGCTCATTAGCATTAGCACCGCCGAGTCAAGGCCCCCGCTTACTGCAGCGCTCTTGCAGGCAGAAGGCAGAAATGTGAGAGAAAAATAAATAAAGGGAAAAGAAAGAAGTTAGAAATGCAGGAGCAGTCGTGATTAAACTCTGCCTCCTGCAAGGGGAGTCACGGGGCGTCCTCCATACCCTAATACCGGTTAGGCCAATCAACGGTGCAGAATCTCTTCAAAGAATTTAGTTTTTCTTAGTGACAGCTTCAGCGTTGCATTCCATTACTGATCGGAATTCAACCGCGTGGATACTTACTACTAATAGCATGGAGCAATATATTTCAGGCCATGGCTGGCGGACAGGCAAGACACTCAATTGCAGAAATTGCTAACAAACAAAATTCATGCACAACGCTGTCAAAACCCAACATCAATCGATCGAGGCTCGTATTGCAAGCTTCCAAACAACCTCGAGTGGCTGCGATGATCGTTAGAGCTGCGGACCAGACACGAGGATTAGCGCCCCTCGATCGCCCTTTTAGTCAGATCCTTTGCCAATCTTCATTATTCACACCGTGTTCCCTAGAATGGTTTCGGTATCATGAGTTTCGGGTCTTTCTTCTTCGGCTTTGCCTCAGTCTCAGGTCTTGCATGGCTTCATGTGCTTTCTGGCTGAAATTCATGCACCGTCGATGTGCGTCTTTGTGGAAATGGCAAGGGTCTCGAACCGTTTAAACTTGTGCCGATCATACGTCCCTGGTTCTGCTTATGTTTTGCCCAAGCTCCACATACTTTAGGGCTCCTAATAGTTTCAACCTTGTTCTACATACATCAACGGGCATGTCCGTGCCGGATTTTTTTCTATTTTATTTTATTTTATTTTTTCCATCCCATCTAACTAAAAAAGGGAAAGGAGATATAAAAGCTCTCGATCCCATTCTTCAACCGCATAGCTCTTCCATCCTCCTAAACCTCAAACGAATACACAACCCTCACACCCCAAGTCACTCATTCCCACCCATCACATCAACCTCCCATATCCAAACCCCCAAAATCAATCCCAGGGAAGTAAAGAAGAAAGGAAAAAGAAGAAGAGATGGCCTCCCAAGACCCCTCCACCCAAGCCCCCCAGCACCCCCGCGACTGGGAAAGCGGCCTCTGCGACTGCTGCTCCCCCATGGGAACCTGTCCGTACATCCCTAGCCCTCCTCCAACCTACCCAGACCCCAAACTAACACAAATAAAAACCAGGCTGCTGGGGCTTCTGGCTCCCCTGCTGCCTCTTCGGCAAAACGCAGACTCGACTCGCAGACCCCGCGCTCAAAGAGCACAGCTACCTGAACGGCAACGTACGCCCATCCCAACTATTAACCCCCTACGCCATGAAACAAATCCCAGAATCCCAGCTAACTAACCCACCAACCCGCAGTGCTGCCTCTACTACCTAACAGCGCAGGTCGGATTCCACTGGGTGCTACTGATGATCCGGCGAGGCGAGATCCGGAATCGGTTCGGAATTGAAGGCTCCGGATGCGGGGATTGTTGCACGTCGTACTGGTGCCCCTGTTGCGTTCTGATTCAGCATGAGAAGGAGGTCGAGGTGCAGAGTGAGCGGGTGCAGACGGGGTACCAGGCTCCCGCGGGCATGGAGTATCCGACTCCGGGTAAGACTAATTGAATCGGTTGAGTGATTGTTTGGGGCTTTTGTTGGTTTGGGGATTGGGGTTGGGGTTCGTGACTTGAGTACATATGTCGCGTGTGGCCGGGTGAAATTCGCTCTTTTCTTTACTTTTCTTTCTTATATATTAATGTCTTTTGGGGCTCTATATTCAGGGCGAGAGTTCAGGATTGGGGGGTTGGGTCTTATTCCTTTCGTTGGATATTTCTTTTGTTGAGGTTTTATTGGAGGAAACGGTATATATATCATAATGAGATGAAAAGACTGATTTATGGTCAGTGTTGTGTTTCATTCCTCCCCCTCCTCCCCCTCCCCCCCAACCGGGTTTTGTGGGATGGTAGAGGTTACTGGTGTTGCTGTTGTTTGTCACTGGGGTGGCTATGCTGAGGACATGCCAACATGTAGAGTTAACAAGATGCTCTACGTTTACACTGGAGATAGACACCATTGAACACATGAACAAAAGAAATACAGTTTTAAGTATATCAGCGACAGTTGTGTACTGTACAAAACACGCTACCTCAGCGACTACCACCACTTCTATCTATTAATCACCAAATCAAAACGGAACAATTGCCATAACTCTGAGACGCAAAAATGCTGCTAACCTAGCATTTACAGGGTGTTGCGGCTAGTGTCCGCGCGGATGCGGTTGTAATCGAGGAGACCCTCAACGCTACCGACAGCACTGACAGCGACGTCCTGATCCCAGATCCGGCGCATGGCGAAGTCCATGACATCCTTCTCGGTGATCTGGCCGATTGTGCGCTCGATATCCTCGGGAGTGAGGCGGCGGCCAGTGGTGATGATCTGGCGACCAATATCTTCGGCGACGGCTGTGGTGCCATCAAGGGAGAGGAGAATGGAAGCCTTGAGCTGAGACTTGGCACGCTCAACCTCGGCGGGGGTGACGTTGAAGCACAGACGAGACCACTCACGCATGGCGAAGTGGGTAAGGTCGTCGAGCTGGGTAAGGTTCTCAGAGACCATGTAGATACCCCAGAGACTAGATATACGCCATTAGCAACGCAATCAAACAAACGCGTTAAAGGGTCCGCTAGGTACAAACTTACCCAGTGTCGCTGTAGCTGGTGGAGAAGCTCATGAAGCTGTTGGCAAGGCCGTGCTTCTCAACGTGGGAGCTAAGCTTGCTACCGAGGTAGGGGGAGTTGCCCATGGCACGGTCCCAGTTGCCAACGATGGCCTGGGTGACAAGACCGGTGAAGTAATCATCGTCCTTCCAGCTGACACCCTCAACGGCAAGGGCAATGTGAGCAGTAGGGATGGTGTCATCACGGAGTCTCACTTCAGATCCAATGAACTCGGGGGTGCGCTTCTGCTCGGCGGTGATGGCGAGAGCAGCAGAGGTAGGGGGCTTGCTGGGGAGGCCGCCGAAGTGCTCCTCGGCGAGGCGGACGAGCTGCTCGTGAGGGATACCACCGGCACCAACAAGGACCATGCGGTCAGCAGTGTAGTTGGTCTTGATATAGTCAACCAGGTTGTCACGGGAGATGGTCTGGATGTTCTCCTTGGGGCCAAGGATTGTGCGACCGAGAGGCTGGTTCTGGTAAGCGGTAGCGTGAAGGTGGTCGAAGACAACCTCCTCAAGCTGCTTGTCAACCTCCTCCTGCTCACGGAGGATCACATCCCTCTCCCGCTCAATAGCACCAGGCTCCAGCTTGGAGTTCTGAAGGATGTCGGCGAGGATATCGACGGCCTTGGGAACATCGTTGTTGAAGGACTTGGCGTAGTAAACGGTGTTTTCTCTCTGCATGTGTCATTAGTTTCCGAGCCAATTCTTTATTCTATCGGACTCCCGGGCCGTACCGATGTGTAGGCGTTCAGGTGAGCGCCCATGTTCTCGATCTCAAGCTCCAATTGGTGCTGGGTACGCTTGTTGGTGCCCTAGAAACTGTCAGATGCATATCCACCGTTGGAATCTTAGCGAAAAATAGTACCTTGAAGGCAAGGTGCTCAAGGAAGTGCGCGGTTCCGTTGGTCTTGTCAGTCTCTGCCCTGCTGCCGGCATCGATCCACACTCCAACAGTGGAGGTCTGGGCCCATGGGGAGTACTCGGTAGCGATCTGAGGCCAATTAGTGATTCTGCGAAACGATTGAGTATTATTAATTTTCGTACCGTGAATCCGTTAGAGAGGGTGGTCGACTGAGTGGTGGATGGCAACGTAACCGGGGAAGCGAAGCCTCGCTTGACGGGCTGGATGGACTTCAGGGCAGCCCGACTCCGGAGAGCCTGGTTAAGGTTAAAGGCTAGGCGCCGGGAGGCCATTGTGAAAAGAATTAAGGTGAATGTGGAGGGAAGGAGAGGGATGGAGCAAAGGTGCAACGGCTGTAAAGACGGTCAGCCCTGGAGATGAGAGGTTGAAGTTCGGGAGTCAAATTGTTCGCCAGCCCGTCAGCCAATCACATGACCCGCTTTTCCAAACCACTGTTTTCGATCCCGACTGTTCCCTAACGCTGCATTGATTGGGTCTTGTCCAATACACCTACTGTAACATACAAATTCTTCCCAATTTACCACCACTCTCACCATGGATGTATTAATGACATGAACACTGATTCAAGAAACTAAACTCCTTCCAGATTCTACTGAGACAAAAGAAACATCCAATCTTGGCATCATATTTCAATTACAACTACCTTCATACGAAACGGCTTGCATATTGCCTGATGTTCTCAACCATAGAAATATCCTCCAAAAAGCCCAATTTGATCGCACGAGCCGGGTTAAAATTAGGTGTCCACGTTTGGACAATCTTATCAATATCAGCATCATACTTCTCCTCCACCAATGCCCTCCTTTCCTTGCCGCCAATCTCCTCCAGCGCGTCCAGCATTTCCTGGATACTAACCTTCAACCCGGGCAAATTGACAGACCTCGACTCCCCAAAAGCCTCCTTCGGAATATCCTTTGCATGCAAAAGATTCTTAACCACAGTGTAAGGCGAACAGATCCACATCTCCGTCTCCTTAGCCACAGGAAGAATCGCCTTTTTCCCATTAAACGGCTCCCGAATAATATCACTAGCGAAGCTACTTGCCGCCTGCGTAGGCAAACCCGCTCGAACCGTGACCGTGGGAAGACGCACAGCCCGGCCATCCAAGAACCCCCTCCTGGAGTAATCATTCAGCAATGTCTCGATGATGAGCTTCTGCGATCCGTATGAGGACGACGGTACGGGAGGAAAGTTGGTTTCGTCGATGACGAACCCAGCAGGTGCGAGGCCATATACTGCCAAACTCGACGTAAACACTACTTTCACCCCGGGCATGACGGCCCGGAGTCGGTCCAGGATATACCGGGTGGCATCGAGATTGACCCGCATGCCCAGTTCGAAGTTGGCCTCGGAGCCGCTGGACATAATTCCGTGTAGAAGGTAGACTGTGTCGAAACCGTGAGACTCGGTGAATGTCTCGTCGACCACCTTGGGCGAGGTCAGGTCGGCTTGAATGCATTTTACTCGCGACATATGTTGAGTGGCAGTAGTGGGGACGGGTGGCGTAACGATGTCTGTGAGCGTTACTGTAATATCTGGGGAACTCGATAAGAGGGCGGCAGCCAATTCCTGGCCGACGTAACCGTTTGCGCCGGTGATGATAATCGACATGTTGATCTGTCCTCGTTGACACTTTTATTCTCGTAGTGGCTCGGGAAAGTAAAGCAGTATGTATACACAGTTTATAATCCGCAGTAAGTTAGGGTAGCACGCAACTATTTGAATCACATACGGTGGTTACTGGGACTAAATAGCACCATCGCAGTCATCCAGGGACTGCGGGGTTAGACGAGGGAATCATACCCAGAGTGGGAATACCCCCACTCTCGGTCTTGACGAGCGCCCATCATCATCAGGAAGTTAGCTACGAAGGTTGGCTACCACGCAGCAATTCCGAAGTACTGTGGACATCAGTCGGCGAGCAATCCGATTGCCGAGCCGCAACTTTACAGGAGCAGTACCGGACCAACGGCGAAAGTCCGAGAAACGCGTTATCGGCAGGCGACATGTTCTCTAGCCAGACAATATGGACTTTCACGCGATTTGTTCTTGTTCTTTTCATAAAGATGTGAAGAACTTTCTACAATAGCAGGCAGGAACGCTCCTTCACAAACATGTTCAATCCTAAGACCGGCTTAGGGATGGTAATGTGATATCTAGCAAACCAGAAATGTATAGCTCTCTATTCCTTCGCAGATAGTCAACTAGATCCAATACTGAATGCAAGGAAAGAAACCGGAACTGGAACCGTGGAACATTTTCTGACTCAAAAAGTACATTCAGAAGAAACCTCGAGATAGCAAAAGAGAAACATTTCAGCATATCACAGAACACTTGACGCCAGAAAAAAAAGCATAAAGAACTAAGACATGAAAAGAGACCAGACCCCCATTTTCTTTTATGCAGAACGCTTGTAGATACCAGCCACGATACAGTGATCACGTTCGAAAGGCTCCAGAGTCAACTGCTCCTTAGGCTTAATCCTTTCCTCTCTCATCTTCTGAACTTCACGAGTGAAAACAACCTCCGGCTTAGCGGTACTGTCGATACAGTTGGCCTTGATACTGACGATAACACCACCACCCTCCTTGAGGAACATGTGAGCGTTCAAGCCAACGATACGGGCCTGGTCAGGCTGAGCAACATCGGCAAAGATGACGTCGACCATGGGCACCAGCATACGGTAGCGGAGAGGGTGACGGGCGTCCTCAACAATAGGGATGACGTTGGTACGGTGGGTGGCCATGCCGATCAGATCACGGCCGGAACGGTGAGAGAACTCGACAGCATAGACGTTACCAGTAGGTCCAACAATATCAGCAACGTGACTGACGGAGGTACCACTGGCGGAACCAAGGTACAGAACCTTGGAGCCAGGTTTCATGTAGATATCATCGAGACCACCGAGGACACCGGCAGCCAACTTAGAACGGAAGGGGTTCCAGACACGGTACTCGGTCTTATTGGCGGTACCATCCTCAGTAGGAGTCTCAACAGCGATACGCTTCTCTCCGTAAACAGCCTCTCCGGGTGTCAAGTTCTTGGTGACGAGCAAGTCTTCCTTACCACCACGGGCGACAAAGATACCGGCGTGACGGTGGGGTTCCTAGAGATGAGTGGAGTCAGTCACTGGGTTCATTATAGCATTCTGGATCATGAAGTACATACAATGATAACCTTGGCACCACCCTTAGCACCGCCGCGAGCACCGCCGCGACCGCCACGACCACCACGTCCAGGAGGACCGCCACGACCACCACGACCTCCACCGCGGGGTCCACCACGGCCACGAGAGCTTCCAAGCCCGCCTATAGATTGACGTAAAGAGATCGTATTAGCCACACCATTCTCCTCAAGGGCAGGACAGATCGAACAACTGTCGCGAATGTCACCCTCCATGGCAAAGAGATCTGGCAACGGATGAAGAAACAGATTTCAAGACCAAGTTGAGGGTGACAATGCTGAGAACGAAGGGGTCTGCTCGCTATCCCAAATAGAACTAATCGTGAACAAACCTCTGCCACCGCGGCCACCACCTCCACGGGGAGCACCACGTCCACCACGCCCAGGGGGTCCACCACGTCCACGGGGAGCACCAAAGCCCATTGTGTTATATGAATCGAAAAGGATCGACTTTAAAGGTTGGGTAAGTCTCGAATTGAGGTTGCTGTACTAGCAACGAGAACAGAAGAAATTTTTCCGGAGGGAAGTAATTAAACCCGTTGAATATGGGCAAGGTTGTGAGTCGCAGGTATCACTGGGCCTTTCGAAGCAGCTTGTGCAAAATAATCGCACTTGCACTTGCTTTCAATATTCGGTCGAGGCCGTGCTGCTCGTCGTTGTTGCGGTCGAGATTTTTCAGACTGACCGTCGGAACTTTGAAAATCAGAATGCGCTAGCCCGCATGGGGACTAGATCCCGGCCTCTCTGTCGTGGGAACTCCGGTCACGTGAAATTGGCCGATAGCGAGGTCACCTGACTCATACAAGCCCTGCGCCAATTGGATTGCGAGGTGAGATTCATGGATTGTCCCTGAGAGATACAAGCGACTAGTATGGGTTGAACACATGGAAATGACATTTGATCCCCTGTGCCCATATATTTAGCTTGTACTACAGTGGGTCATAATCGATCACGGTCATGTAATCTAGTCCTTTTACTGTAACTAGCAACTAGTATATACAAAAACATTATCAATTCTCAGTCAATACCATTATTTCCCATAAAAGTAGTAGTTTGCTGCATACTGAACTGTAAATTGTGATGGCATGCCGTTGCAGGTTTTGGGTGGTGATCCCGCAGCAGTGTCAACCCGATATACGCCTGTATAATCCCCTACTGTGCCACTGGTGGTTGAGAGATAAAGCCATGCAACAGCCCCGTTGTTCCCTTGAATAGCGCTCGGTGGGGCATCAATCTGAGCCTCCTTCTTCGTTCTTGCGATACCGTATTGATGCGCTGCCGTGGTGTCGAGGTTAAAAACGGGTGTCGGTCCGTCAAAGAAATGATGGCCCATCAGATCAAGATTTGCCGGTGGAAGGCGATCCGACTCGCTACCCGGTAAAGGTATCTTGTATGCAATGTTCGGCAGCATGTTAAGCATGTCTGAGAAGCTTCCCGCAAGGCAAGTAGCATTGTAAAGGTTTGCAACAGCGCCTACGGCTACGGGAGTCGAGTTCGTGGATGATGTCGCACAGGTATAGTTCTGTCTGATGTTAGCTCCAGTGCGGTTGGCGATGGATCTAAGGAGATCAAGTTTACCTGTGTACCACGCCCAAGTGCAACATATAGAAGTCGCTGGTCCGAAGGGGAGGGCAGCCCGGACGCATAAGCTGGCAATTCGATGCGAGATGCGTCGCACGTAGCTGAGCTGAGAAGGTCTTTTGAGTGCTCAATATGCTTGCTCACCCTCCCCAGAAACTCGGACAGGTCGTTGGAGTAGTTGTATACATCATCGTAAAGAGTTGGTGCCGCAAATATTTGGGCTGTTAGGCAGATGAAGACGAAAATGGGGAGCATTCCGGATGCTTTAATAACCATCCCACAGCCACAAAGCCAGAAGTATCGTAGAGGTTGATATATGGAATCGGGGTGTAGAAAACAAAAAGCAATATTATAAAAGAATATTCAGATGATTTCAACGGAAAAAAATCTAACCAAATGCCAGTTGGTTTAGGATAGAGGATAGTGATGAATCTCTTCGTGACTATCAAAGTCTTTCGAAGAGGCAACGGAGGAGGCGATCAACGTTGAGCTTGAGTGGAGAGCTTATCAAGGGAAATACAGGTTATGGTTGAGGAGGATGAGGCACTATTTCCAACCCTGAGGGCGCCCATATATAATGTCACGCTTATGCTCTTCCCGACGCCACCATGGTTTGTCCATATGCACAAAGAATACAGGTAGCCATCCTGCATTCGAAACCCAAACTGTTGTATCTATAAACATCCTCGAGTGAGAGGGTCCTAGAAGGCGCCCACGGAAACTATGGTAGATTAGGTTTGTTGATTGGTGGCCGGAGTTCGCTGACCGCAATCCTTCAACGTTGTACCATGCAAACAACGGGAATGGGCGGGCGGTTATTGCTGCAGCATACTGACCCTTCTTGTGGCTGTGATTGGCTTATCTCGCCATTGAAACCTGGTCTGACACAGTCTGTCGGGATATTACATGTGGCAGGGCATCCGAGGAACTCATTCGTGAAAGCCTACTGCAGGTAAATCTCCGAATAATCTTAATGTCTAATAATATCAATCCGTGAGCCAGGGAGGGCGCCTAAATCACTGCCGATGTTGGTTAGCGTGCAGAACTGGGATATGGCGGGGCTTCTCTTCATCAGCCGACCCCTGCCCTGTCAGGCCGGCAGTTGCTATCCATGAAATCGCACTACTACTATTTTTAGGGTGGGTTTACTATGTACCTGCTCCTATCCAATGCCACTCGAGTGTTCCTTGGCATGCTATCAAGCAACTCTCCCCACTTTCAACTATCATATCCAATCCAACTACGATATCAAGTCCTGTCGCGGTCTTCCAAAAAGGCTTAACTGCTAGCTGCCTCTATATATAGATTTTTATATGGAGTAATGTATTTAAAGTTGGGGAAACTATTGGTACGCATGTGTCTGGTAGTTGGCCTGGGGGTACATCCATTCCCAGAGTAGCGCAGTCCCGGATCTCTATCTTCGTCTAATTGATTGCATGTGATGAGCCAACTGAAGAGGGAGCATGGGATGAAAATATCTTCAGAAATAGAGTGAATAAGGCGTGAGGATAATTGGTTATCCTCCCCAGCTGCAAAGGCATGTTCTACCACCAGAAAGTAGACTGAGATATATATACATCCCAGATAGAACAGCCAGGCCAATTATATGTTTGTGTCGCTCACAACCTGCTATTTCTCCTCTCTTTCTACATCCCCATTGGAAATAGTAGCCCGTTAGTGAGATAGTACGCAAATTAACGCCGATAATATTGGCCAAATGCCTGGAAAAGGGTACTACCGAAATACCTGCAAGAACCTTGTACGTAAATAGTTCTGTAATATAATACATATAAATATTAATTATCATACTAATCATCGCCCGGGTGGTCTAGTGGTATGATTCTCGCTTAGGGCGTGCAACAGCACAACAACCCCAAGCATATATGCGAGAGGTCCCGCGTTCGATCCGCGGCTCGGGCCAATTAAAAAATTTTTTAATTTTTCAATTTTAACCCTCTCTACAATAATTCCAAGGGTTTTTGCAACCCCCCGCCATCTGGGAAAAACACTTCCTGTCAAAATGATACATATGCATGCTAAATTTACCATCACGGATAAGCCTGCGACCCCGTAATTTCGCCCCTGTTTGGCTGCTAGTAGCATGATTCCCCCGATTAAGAGTTATCGAGCCAAACAACGTATACCTCCTCTATATAAAAACAGGAAGCCATCAACGCTTATATGTAGTGTGTCTATATATCCCTGTTGCCATCACGCCACTGGTTGATCTCGCCTGACAAAAAACTGTATAGTTCTCAATTTCCACAGGGTATTCAAATAGTCTAACGTTCTCCAATAGTAATCAGAAATAGAAATGCAGAGTTACTTGTAGATAAGTACATTCTCAATATCACCACTGACGCCAACACCCGCCAATCAAGAAATGAAAAATTCGCCCATAAGAATATTAGGGTTCTCCTCAAGGTTGTTTAACTTGCATGGTGGAACCCTTCTTGTTGCCACTCATTCCCGTTCAGCTGCTGCCCGCTACCATAGTTGCTGCCACCGCCAACCATGGCTGCCGCGCCCAAGTTTGCACTGTGTTTCTCTATCTCCATCGTACTCATCATATACAACATAGCAAAGAGGAGAATATGGATGGCAAAGCAATACCCTGCAAATAAGTTCCGGCTGGTCCGATTGGCCAGTATTATTCGCGTGAGAGAGAATACTATCCGTTCAGGCAGGCTCATGCGCTTATATGCGCGTGCAGATTCTCGTCCCCTGAAAGCCGCAAAGGGTGAGATTTGAGCCTCGTATGCGGACTGGTAGCGATCAAGTGACAAACCTGACGGCGTGTCCGACGATAGGTGAACGGAGGATGCGCTTGGTTTGTTTCCGTAGGCACTCGCGGAAGAGGAGCCTCCCTGGCCACGGTTGTATGTCGACACATACCTTGTCTTTTCATACAGACTGAGGTTATCTTTCTGAAGGGAAGAAACCTCTTGCCGGAGTGATTTCACCGAATTATACATCTTTGACAGCTCTTCCTCTAGCTCCGCATTCTTCTTCTTGAACCGGTCCCGTTGTGCCTGAATCATAGGCAACAAGCCGGACCCACCCCCAACAGCTTCTCCTGCTCGAATGGCATCCATAGTACTAGGAGATCCAGACGAATGGTCAAAGCCCGAGATAATTGACGACGTCGGCGACGTAGCTCCCCGTCGAGAGGAGTATGGGTGTTTTGAGGTGTAAGTGCCTGCGATAGACATTGCAGATGACGGGAAAGCATTCGCTGCTTCTTCCTGTACACGGAGAAGGTCATTCTCAAGGGTAGTAGAAAGTTTCTGGGATATTTCAAGTTCCCGCCTAGTAGTCAAGAGATCCGCGCGCAGAGTCTCAAGTTGGCCTTGAAGATCGCGATGTGATAATCGTAAAACAGTAAGTTCGTCCGTGAGCTTCTTGTTCCTAGACAGCAGAAGCTGCTCTAAATTGTTCTTAGCATCGTCCTTGGAAGCAGTGCCATTGGTAGCGACTGCAGGATTATCCGTGGAATCTCGGGTATCATCATCGTCACCGGCTGAAAATTCAATAGACTATAGATGGCGATTAGTTTTCATCGGAGGGGTAGCTCATGGTCGCTTACTTTGATCATCTCCAGCTCGCGACGGATATCTTCATAATCAGCAACTTTCTCTAACCTCGCTCGTAGCTCATCCCTCTCGGCGGCAGCCTTAGCGCTATGTCTCTCAGATTGTGAGATTTTGGATTCCCAAGAATGCCGCTCAGACTCCCTGTCAAATCGAGCTGCATCTAACTTGCGCAACAGGGAAGAATTCTCTGACTGAAGGCGAAGGTAGGCGGGGTCTTCTTCAACAGACATTGTTTGCTCTGGTTGTGAATGCGAGACAACTTGAGCCAGCTCAAGTCTCAATTGCTCATTTCGAGCCTCCACCTCTGCTAGTCTGAGGTTTGTCTTTTCTAGGTCAGCAGACACTAGCTCCAGCTCCGCAGCAGTAGCCCCTCCTTGCTGGGGACCATATTCACTACTGTCCTCCTGGCCCAACCGCTGTGAAACCTCGTAGCTAGCTTTGAGTTCCTTAATCAAGCGTTCTTGATTCTCTACCTTTTCTTCCAAACTCTTCTCCTTGGCGGTCCAATTGTTCGATTTCTCCGACAAAACGGCTGACCAGGAAGACTCGATCTCCTTGATTTTGGATTCTTGATTATCCTCCAACTTTTTCCTTGTCGTTCGTTCCTCTTCGAGCCGCTTCTCGGCGTCATCTAATTGGGAGGTAAGACGGTCCACATTGCTCTGTAATTGATTCCGCTCGGATGTTAACCTCGGTACAGTTTCTTCGGTATGAACGAGGGAGTCAACTGATGCCTCGAGCAGCGGATAAGGGTCAGGCGCTTCTGATAAGGAAGAATATAGCTGCAAGAAGGCGTTCGAAGAGGCCTTTCCTTGGTTCGTCAAGACGTCGATAAAGCTTTGGTAAGCTGGTCATGAATTCGTTAGCCCCCCTCAAAAAAGGCCAGCTGAGAACGGTACACACCTTTCAACAGGCCTTTATATTCCGCAAGCTTTCCCGCATCATCCAACTTTCGGAAGTCCTTCGTCTTCTGGGCAAGATCCTTCCTTTGAACAAGAGCATCACGCTGCTGAGCGACAATATCCGAGGCAGTCGTGTCCAATTTCGCGATGGTATTGGAGAGATCAATACCTGTTTAGTGTTGACAAGTTAGCCTCCACCGACTTGGTACGTTAGGGAGTGCGATTTTAGGCTAGGTACCTCTCCAAGCTGCAATGGCACGTTGGAACTTGTTAGCCCCCTCGGGCAACTCTCCGGTGGTGTCCTTTTCGGCTTCGTGGCCATTTTGATTGTTCGCATCAGGCACGATGCCTTCTGTAAGAGCAAAAGAATCCATATTTCACAAATTTATAATTTATTACAGTACATTGAAAGACACCCTACCAGAAAGAGAAAAAGGAAAAACGTCAACACCGCTATCGAGAAGAAACGACTGAGGAACAATGCAGTATGCGATGCGGAGGCTTGAGACGCTCCGAGCGGCCCGACGATGTTCCGCACGCGTAAGGTACTGTTTCTTCTAAGTTTTGAATTCGTGAAAGTTGACAGGTTGTATTTGGACCACAAAGTAGATTGATATTTGATATGTCTTTCAATTGTCGATTCTTTTATGTACTATCACATGATCAATGGGATCTGAAAATGAAATCTTTCTTTCATACAATTTATATGATATTGCACACATAGTATTCCTCTAGTAAAAAATGACAGTATGTCATTGCTCCTGTGACATGTGACACATACCCTAGGAGTAATATCATGGTGATCTCAAGAAATGTACCTTCAATGTACCAATGCTTCATATGCACAGAGAGAGGGGAGTTCAATTGGTATTTGATACCGAAACCTTTGCTCCACTGGGTGCCTGAATCAGCAAAGCCTAACCCCGGCTTTTGGCCCACTCAGGCCACCTCCTTAGATGAGTTGATATGTAATGTTGATAAAATCACGTGACTGCCAAGAAATTAATAAGCAGAGTGGAACAGATGAGTTTATAAATCGAGCTTAGTGTATTTGGATTCTGATTTCCTTTGTATTTTTGTATTATTCCAAAAACAACTAAATACTTTATAACTGCTTCTGAACTACTTCTATGGAGTTTAATAATTTACATACTTCTGATTTAAATAATCAGCTTAATGAAAATACAGAGGTAACAAACTAACTACTTTAAGAGTTTACTTATAAACTAATTAATACTGTTAGGAACCACTGATTCCAATTCCTCTGACCCAGGCTAAACGCTTACCTCTTACTACACTTAATATTGAGTATATCAATGATTTACCCGAGTATCCAACAACCCATATTCGCGGTTATACATATGTTGTTGCTTTAGGACAGCGATCACAGGTTGAAGCCGAGCAACTGGCGCATGGGGTAAGTAGTAAGTATTCCTGAGCGGTTTTCAAGTGCTTTCTAACTACTTGTAGATCCAATATAATCGACAATTAAGTCAAAGTCAAAAACGTCCAGTATATTCCCCGTTTCTCGGCTGCTATACTAAGAAATGGACATGGAAATGTTCTGGAATCAACTCGTGTGAATATCTAAGCCCAGTGCTTTTATCTTATCATCATACATCTGTTGATGAAGCAGTTTGGCAACGAATTTGTGAGTCTCAAAGAGATATTAAGATCTTGGAGAATGATCTTGGAAAGCGGAATGCATATAGGTAAGTGCTTATACAGTGGTTTATAAGCAGTTCAGAAGTACTTACTATATATCTATAGTTATTATCGCTCAAAGGTCACTTTCTTTAAACAAGGACATGCGTGTATCGACCAGCTTCCAACATGCAAGCCAGTTTTTAAACGATATCCCCAGATGGTATAGTGAAGTATTTCTTAAGTGCTTAGAAACCACTTACTAATTGCTCTAGAATGTGCTCGGTGATTATGCCCCCTATATTGGGTGTGTCAATGAAACATATGACTCTTTAAATAAGCATCACCGAGGAGCTATTCAAGGTCATATAGCTTTGGATATTACCTTTCTTGAAGATCTTTTTAATAAAGAGATACTTCCACCAACAGAGGAGTGTGGTATATTTGAACCACTGTCAACAAGACGCAGATTCTGCCGTAAGACTTTTTAATCACTTTCATCACTTTCTAAACAGCTACTAACCACTTTGAAGAACGGGATCATATACAGGGCCCTGGGCGCTTAGTCCATACCCGATGTGATGTTATTTTTAATGCTTTAGTTCCTGTCGATATTACTAGATGTTCTTATCTTTTATTTACATCACATGGTGTACATAAGCACCCCCCTCCTCCACCAAGCAAGCCCCCAGAAAGGATTCTACAGGGGATCAAACAGATTATTCAACAAATAAGAGATCCTACTTTGACTACAGGTAAGTGCTTTTAAACCACTTAACAATACTTATTAAGTAATTTAACAGCTCAGTTTCTCCGTAATCCGCAGCTTGAAGCATTTTGCCAGCAGCATAATGCTACCACATTAACAGAACTACATTCTAGCTTCTGTAATAAAGATCGTATTGCTGCAATTATTCAAAAGCAACGATTATTATCATATCCTAAAGGACAGGATCTTGATGGACTAATCTTTCTACAAAATGTTGATCCCCATATGAAGGTCAGTTTAACTGTTTCTAGGAACCTGGCAACCGCTTACCAAGTACTTAGGAATATATTCAAGAATATTATCATGATCCTCAGGGAACTATGATACTATGTGGGTATAAAGAGCAGATTCAATTACTCTCTAGTCTATCCTTCTTTAAGGTAGATACGTCCTACAAGCGCCTCCGATCTAAAGATATGAATGAAGTACTTTTTACGACATTCTTATCTGATCAATATAAAAGTAAGTACTTTTATACTACTTGTGAACTGCTTACTAAGTACTTTGAAATAGTTATTACTTTACTGCGGGCGTTTACCAGTGAGGATTCTACTAAGGGATATTACTTGCTGTTTAAGCGAGTATTTAATCTAATCAAAAGAATTACAAAGTCACCAGTGCTCTTTGATCCAATCCATAGCTCTGGAATACATGGGATTATTCTTGATATGGATACAGAGCAATATACCGGTAAGTACTTAAAGAGTACTTAGTAATCATCTACTAAGTATTTAGGTCTTGGTCAGTATCTTGCAGAGATTGACCCCTCCCATCGGGATAGTACATGGCATATTCAGCATATAGCTATATTTTGCCGTGTCCATTTTCAGCGTACGGTTCTAAAAGCTATTGGACCAAACGCTCAAGGTTCATCTCTTTGGAGTCGCATGATAAGTTTATTAGACTGCAAATCTGAGGCAGATTATGATCATCTACTTAACTTATTGATTAGTAAGTATGTAACAACCGTTTCTTAAGCACTCTCTAATCATTTTATAGAATATGAAAACGAAAATGTTCAAAATTGGGCTAGTCACAAAAGGAATCCTATTATTAAAGCAGGGTTAATCAAAGCTTGTTCTGGGATTCATCCTTACTATTTTAGTCAATTACGGCATTATACAAATGCTGTTGAGCAGTCTCATCAAAAGTCATATGCATCGGGCAAATATCTAAGCTTAGTTGAGGCGGTTAAGAAGTAAGTACTTCCCAACTGCTTAGAAACTGGTGTATAATCAACTAATATATTCTAGCTCTGCAAAGTCAGATAAGGATGATATTCTGCAGTATAATAGTTTTCAGCAGTTTCATATTCATCATTCCTATCGGACTTCTAATATGGAATCTAACTATCTGCGTCATATGAGTCGGGAGAGTAAGTAAATACTTGTAAATCACTTGACAACTACTTAATAATTGATTGTTAATTTAGGAAGCCGCAAGCGTCGACGGTCTGCCTTATCGAGCAATTCGGAAAGTCAGTCTGTACAATCACCTATTAGAACTGCAAGATCTATCTCACAGTTATCGTCCGAACATATTGACAATGAGTAAGTCTTTCCTAAGTGCTCCCTGGGTGCTTAAGAAATACTTACTAACAGCTTAGATCAACTATATCCCAGCGGAACCTTCGCTGTGCTGCCTCAGATAGTATAATATCTCTAGAACAGAGGCGACTGGAGCTTGAGCTTCGTAAAATGGAAGCAGATATTAAGAAACAAGAGGAGGAAACACACCGCCAACAGCTTGAAAATGAAAAGCTAGAACTTGAGCTTATAAAAGAACGGCGGCGTATGCAGGAAGAGGAAGATGGTTCCTAACTGGTTCCAAAGCAGTTTGTAAACAGTTAGCGGAATATCAATATTGATTGTTATATTTCTACTTTGACCTTGTACCCGAGGCTAAGCCTTAGGTCCGACCATTATATTACGGTTGTGCCAAGCAGTTATTAAGCACTTGGTAAGTAGTTAGGGACTCCCTTATATGCCTACAGATATTCTAAATGCTT
The DNA here is from genome assembly GCF_009176365.1 of Aspergillus alliaceus. NCBI lineage: Eukaryota > Fungi > Ascomycota > Eurotiomycetes > Eurotiales > Aspergillaceae > Aspergillus > Aspergillus alliaceus. The sequence goes on along the minus strand of NW_022474689.1, from coordinate 631,909 downwards.
AAGAAGTGCTTTAAGAGTAGCTGCGAACTGCTAGAAATTTGTTCTTCCGAGCTAAATACATCTTAAAAACCCCCCATATCTTGCATATTGACCTAAGCAGTTACAAACCGATTGCTAACTAGTTCACTATTACGCCTCATCAGGCACCCGGATAGCCGGCGCGGGAGCAAGATTACCACAGTTAGAGAGTTCATACATATTTATATTTGAACTGCTTAGAAAGTGGTTAGTACAGTACCATCTTTCTTGCGTACCGATATGAATCAACCGGGGGGACAGGGAGCTCAATGTGACCAGCAGACACTTCTCTCAAATACCAGACATACCATTTTTAAACCATCAAAATTAACACTGTGAATCAAGGAAACGCTAATTTATCACTTAATAAGCAGTTCAATATACATTTTTAGCCAGGGAAGCCATGGTAGTGGTGGTGGTGGTACGTAAAAACCCTGAAAGAGATCGCCTGTTTTGAAATTTTTGGTGTCGTCACACTTTATCTGTCTTGCACGTGATCAAATCTGACTAATCAGTCCTTTTGTGACACACCACCTAGAAAAGGAACCTAGCTGACCTGCAACCACGGCCCACTCTTAAGCCACTAAGACACCACATCCAAACCAAGCTTCCGACGTTTCTCCTCCCCTTGCCAACCATCTCACATCGAGACACCAGAGCGGGCCTCATTATGGTGTCGGAAGACGATGGCACCTCTCCCCGCAAGAAGCGGAAGATCACTCCGCCTAAAGCTGCACCTTATATGCTACGACCTCTTTTCAACCAAGTACCTCTAACGGCTGACGATCCTAATGATGATATCCATATAACCTGTGTCGAATATTGGAGTAAGTATGCCCCTAGACTATCTTCCTTTAGATTTTCATTAATTGTGTTAATCGCGCCATGAACAGATGACAATCTTTATATCGGAACCTCTGCTGCTGAAATCTTACATTTTGTCTGCCTCCCGCCTGATCCATCGGACAACTCCAACGAGCCGTCTTTCATCTTAGCCTCGAGGCTGCCCGTTCAGTTCTCCAGGAGTACCTCAGCAACACAAAGGCAACTGGGAGTTCAACAAATTGTTCTTCTTCCGTCTGTGAACAAAGCCTGTATTCTCTGCAATGGAACGGCTACCTTCTACTTACTACCGGAGCTCAGTCCGGCATTCCGCGAGAACACGAAGGTTAACAACTGCTGCTGGATTGGGGGTCTTGACCAGAATGCGTCTATGGATGAGCCGGAGAGGCCGGTTGTTATGATCGCAACTCAGAACAAAATGATGCTCGTGCGGATCGGTGACGATGCTCGACTAGTGAGAAACATTGAGTTTCCGGGATGTTTAACAGCATCACGGAGGGGCATAATCGCTTGTGCTGCAGATGCGCACGCGTATTCGCTACTAGACGTGGAACATCGGCAAAAGATACCTTTATTTCCAACGTCCTTTTTCGACGAAGCGTTAGGATCTGGTCAAGTGGAGGATATGCCTCCCGCTTCATTGTCTCCCAGCCCCCCTCCTGCAGAGGGTCAGACGCATAGCAGAAGCGCCAGTTTGAATACACTTACGGGAATGCTTCAGCCCAATGCGCGATCAGCTTCACAGGATCGTTCGAGCTCTGTAACGCCTGAGCTCTCCCCCACTTCCGGAACACCCACTCGTTCACTCTCAAAAGAACGAGGTGGAAGCATTTCACCTAGAGTGTCATCAGACCACCCATCGCCTGATTCGCAGACTAATCCTCGTGAAGACCCAAAACCGCTTCCACCATTGCCCAAGCAACCCTCGACCCAATTGAAACCGCATGTTCTTTCCCCGACTCCATCTGAATTCTTACTGGTCAGAGGCACTGATGGAGCAGAGCCAGGAGTTGGGATGTTTGTCAACGTCGATGGTGATGTAGTCCGCGGCACAATCACCTTTCATAAATATCCAGAGTCAATTGTCATTGACAAAGGGAACGAACATAACCTTATTGGGGCGCCTAACAACACCCGTGAGGATCACATTCTTGCAGTTATAGAGGCAGAAGATCAAGACGGAAAACCACGCAAGTTTCTGGAGGTACAGCTCTGGGATGTCGATCCGGGGGAAGCGGAGAATCACAAAAGCCGGGTAGAGGTACCTTCTGTTGACGATACGCAGTCATCTCACGTTGGACTCCTCCATACGCTCACCCCCAGCCAACTCGAAATTAGCGAGATGAGGGGCTTGCTGCAGATGGTTCGCTTGAGAACCCTGTCACTCTCACCACACGTGCCCGCAACCGACCCAAGAACACAGGCATCAATAGAGCAGCTGCAGAAAGAAAAAGAATTGTTTGAGTCTCAGGAAGCAACTGACACCGAAGGATCGAAGAAAGACACGCCTGGCTGGGAAGCTGAGCGAAACGCTGACGAAGCCAAGTTCGCCCGTGAATTGGGCAAAACCCAAAGCAGCCTGGTCTTGTGGAGGGGTAATCAGATATGGCGGGTTGTGAAAAATCCCTTGACGACACAACTTAATGATGCGCTACAGAATGCTCAAGAATTACAAGAGAGCGGCCACAGTGTCTTGAATCGGGATGCCATCATGGACATTATTAAAATGGTACAAGAGGCGGAGCCTAAGTCTGAGGCCGAGTTCCTGGGTCTCAACTACGTGAAGCAAAAGTCCAGTTTACTCCTATTTGGTGATCTGGTTTTCATGGATCTGACCGCTAGGGACGGAGCGACAATTGATGTCACAGAGAAAGCACTCGCTGCCGGAGAGCTAGACCCTAGAGTGGCTCTGTTACTGGTTCCTCTGTTGCGCCAAGAGGTTTTGCAGGGACCGCAGGGCATCTGGGTTCATGCGGGCCTGGCAGAAATTGCCGAAGTGTACCTTAAGCGCTTGGAGAATGTCAAAACTGCGAAGGAATCTGACGTTTTTGATAGTGGGATCATGAACATGATCAAGCGCTTCTTACTTGCATGGCAGCAAAAACGAGGATATGGAAGCATTGCGGATGACACTTATATATTTGATAGCGTTGACGCAGCTCTTCTACACCTGCTACTAGAACAAGATTCGAACACAGTCACGGAGCAGCGTCTGCCTTCAACCCGTACCGAATTAAACAGGCTGGTTGATAATTGGAAGGGTAATTTTGACCGGGCGGTGGCGCTTCTGGAGGATTACAAGCGACTGTTTCTCCTCAGCCGTTTGTACCAAAGCCAGAAGATGTCCCGGAATGTCCTCAAGACGTGGCAGCGTATTATTGAAGGGGAGGAAGACTCCGGTGGTGAGGCCGCTGCCTCCGCGGTTGAGGCACAAATGCGCAGGTATTTGGTCAAAATCAAAGATGCACAGCTTGTTGAGGAGTATGGTTCTTGGTTGGCCCAGCGAAACCCCAGTCTCGGTATCCAAGTATTTGCAGACAACACCAGCAGAGTCAAACTAGACCCCGCCGATGTCGTCCGGGTGCTCAAGCAACGAGCACCAAATGCGGTTCAAGATTACCTCGAACACTTGGTATTTTCAAAGAATGTTGGTTCCCTCATACCTCAGTTTCTTTCTTGCATACTAATCCTTGAGTCAGTATACCCAATATGCAGATGACCTTCTGTCGTATTATCTCGATACCGTACTTTCTGTTCTTGAGACCTCTCCTGCCGCTCGGGAGTCCCTTTCAGAATCGTACTCCACTTACCGTGCACTGCAGCCGCCGAAACCAACATACATGAATTTCATTACCGAAAATACTCCCTCTGAACCTTGGTGGCAGTCGAGACTTCGGCTTCTCCAGCTGCTTGGTGGGGGCGGTAGTAGCCAATTTTCGTCCGTCCCAACTCCTAAATTAACATATTCCATCCCGGCTGTTCTTGCACGAATTGAGCCGTTTCAAAATGAACTCGTATCAGAGTCCATCATTCTCGATGGACTTCAAGGTCGTCACCGCGAAGCTCTGCGCCTTCTTACACACGGCCTAGGCGACTACGACTCTGCAGTTCGATACTGTCTATTCGGGGGACCTCGGAGTACGAGCTCGACAAAGACCCCGGCCGAGTTTGCTGACCGATCACATCAGTGCGAGCTGTTCGGGTATCTGCTTGACGAGTTCCTACACATCCAAGATCCTTCGGAATGCATAGAACGAACCAGTGACCTCTTGGCACGCTTTGGGTCGTGGTTCGATGTGGGCGAGGTCCTCCAACTTATTCCGGATGACTGGAGTGTTGATATCCTGAGCGGGTTTCTTGCCCATGTCTTCCGGGCTCTCATATCACAGTCTCGTGAAACCAGGATCGAACGAACGCTCAGTGCCGGCTTAAACCTACAAGTTGGCACGGAGTATATCGAGGGAGTGGAGAAGGTCGGCGGCTGGGTGGAAGACGGAGACGGACTGCGACGCTTGAAAGAGGGTGATATCCGCCCGGCTATACCCGTCGACGATGGGGATGATTTTGGAGATATGGTTGAACCTCGTGGCGGCGATTGATGCCACGTTTCCATTGATATACTGTACATAACGACGTAAATGACAACCATACTAATTCATCTCGCATCACATAGTTCCTTCTACTAAAGATGCCCACCTAATCGAGGTCAGGAACAGGCAGCCCGTTCACAATCTTCACCTTACGACCCAGGTTATCCAACGCCACCTTGGAGTTCCGCTCGCGCAACGCGCTCGTCTCAGCATCGGACACCAAAACAAAATCATACGTCAGAAGAGCATGATCCTCAGAGACATTATACTTCTCCGCATACTCGGGGCCCGCCTTCCCCTGATCAACCACCAGAGAATCCTTCACCCCAAAAACCGCATCCGAAGTCTCATACGGATCATTCCTGAGATAAAGCGCCCTGAAAACCAACCCAAGATTAGCCAACACCCCCAATATTAAGATCAAAGGAAAAAGGAAGAAAAAAGCCCCCACGTAATCAAATGATCAAACCCCTCCTTCTCAAACATAAAATGCATATGACTAGGCCGAAACGGATGCCTCCGCAACACCTTCAAAAGTTTCCCCACCGGGCCATCATGCGGAATCGGATACGGCACCGGCGTTATCGCCTTAAACCAAAACACGCCGTCCTTATCACTGCGCATCACGCACCGACCGTCGGGCCCCTCGCGATCCGCATACTGCACATCGTAGTGGCCCGTTGAATCCGTCTCCCATATATCGATCTTGGCGTTTTCGATGGGTCGCCCCTGGGTGTCTTTGAGGGTGCAGACGACGAGCAGCGGCTGGCCTTTCGGGTCGTGGGAGATGGGGTCGCCGGGGGACATTTCTTGGGCTTCGTGGGTGTGGAAGGGGCCGAGGACTGTGCCTTCTGTTGAGTTGGGGGGTTTGGGGTGGTCGATTGAGTCGACGAGGATGGAGAGGCCGAGGATGTCAGAGAGGAGGATGAATTCCTGGTGTTGTTTTTTCTTGTTAAATCCAACAGAAGAAAAAAAAAACACCCGAGGTTGGAGTGGATTGGGTTGAAGGAGGGAAATATTTACCTGTCGCACATCAGAGCAGATCTTCCCCACCTCCGTTAAGAACTGTAAACCTGTCATCCATTCTTTGGAACTGAGTCTTGTTTCGCGGGCGAAGTCGTGTAGATGCGAGATGAGGCGCTCGAGGACGTATTTCATGCGCTCGTCTTCGCAGAGCGAGTTCATGCGGATGACGTTTTCGGTGATATTGTCCACCGTCAGGTCTTTCATGGGCGGGATCTTGACCTGGGAGGGTTCCATGTTGGTTTCTTTCCTGGTCTTACCGGTGGTGGGTTGAGATGGAATGAAAACGAGTGAGTCAAGGAAGAGAAGAGAAAGAGATAGATAAATGGTCAATTGAGAGCGTCAGTGGTTTCTCATATTAGTAGTTCAAGTGAAAGCTCGGTGGATAAAATCACCCCCGCATTGGGCGGATCGCATGATGTATAAGAACTGAATAAGCATTATTGGCTGCGGTGTGGAATTGGTTCCTTGATGGGGAAGTATAATGTACTACGGAGACTGGAGTAGGCTCTCCCTGGATCTGCCGGTTGGAATTGCCATTGGTATGGATAATGGAGTAAGTACTAGTTTGTTGATGGATTGTCATTTCGGGTTTACCCCCACTTGATCGACTGTGCGCTTAAAGCCGTATATCCGGAATAAGCTTAGTCTACACGGGACTATAGGATGGAGGAATCCAGCTGCTATATGGTGAACAAGATCCAGAGAGAATGGGATAGATTCTGCAATCTGAATAATGCTTCACCAATCTAGCCTCGGATTGAAGAGCGCTGATTCACCGAATCGTGGGGCATGGCGTTCTATTCCCACATTGAAGTCTAGAAACAAGGCTAATGTCATTACCGATGATCAACTATATAGCAAATATTAGGCCTATCAGCCATTAAAAAGGAAAGCCTATCAGCAAATCAAGGTGCCGTAGTGTAGTGGTTATCATGCGACGTTGTGGTTTATTCCCACAGTCCCGTCTCGACCTGGGTTCGATTCCCAGCGGCGCCAATGGCGTCAGATACTTGGTTTGATATTTCTTTTTTTGACACGTTTTTGCCATCTCCATTATAATAATGCCCTGTTCGTCTCATCAGGTAAATTAGTCAGGGCTCAAGTTTACTATTCTGGATGGCTGTGCTCAGGTCATGTATAGAAAGAAGATCACATCTCCTATCTCGAACGAAACGCAAGGCCAAAAAGTGCGCTACACAGAATAGTAGGTAGTATCTCGCCGATTCCCAATAGTGGCACCATCTAAACTCTTAAGCTATTAAATACAATCTACCCTCGTAATTCTGGCCCTGCATACAGTCAGTCCAAGTCCTCAAGGGGGTACTTAATCAAAGGCCCAAAGTGTTTCACAGGGTCATATCCCGGAGGCAGCTCCTTGCCCTTGGGTCTAGGGCTTGTTTTGAAGAAATCGTCCTGAGTGCGGCCTTCATTACACCCACTCCGGGAGAATTAGATAAAGCCCAGTCCGCGTGCCATAAGCTGGCAGATGTAGTCATCCTATGTTTCGGAGAGTTCAGAGAAAGTGACAACTGTGTCGTTGTATTCATCTGGTGGACAGATCATGAGACTCACAGCCCGGGGACCCCAGACTGAGATTAGGGCGACTAGTACTTCCAGGGGAAACGGCAGCGATTCTCTACAGAACGGCTGTACTTGTCCGTTCGCTTGTTGGCATGGCTGGCTCTGTTAGCAACGAAGACTCAGAGAGCCCATGAGGAGCGGATGAATGGGGTGAACGTACGAACAGAGAAAGTTATGGAGCAGGTAGCCACTGCAGTTGCACTATTAGCACTTCTCTTGCATTTATAGTAGCCGGGGACCCCCACCCGTGTGACAGCAATTCAATCCCGTCAAAACCGGCTTCTTTGGCTAGTATGGCCGAATTTCGGTATTGTTCGACGGTAACTTTCAGTGATATTCTCAGTATGACCCTAAATTGAGGAATCAACGAATGGCCATACGCCATACATGATACTGGCAAATGGCACCCTCGATAACTCACCGGAAGTCCTTCCAAAATCCGATACATCCCACCCTGGGCTTTGATCTCCGACGGTGTTAATGTTGGGTATCCGGTTTTCCTGAGTATTGGCATGTTTCCATGATACGACCTGCCATCCAGGCCAATAATTTCTTTCATGTATACTGTGATTATGTCTGGGGTAGGGTACAGACCAGGGTGTTACGGCTGAAAGAGGATCTTGCCACCTTTGCGATGGACCGCATCGGTCACTTTCTTCCATGTCTCGGCATGACTCCGATCGAACATGACGGGCGCATGCGGCCATTCTGCGCCATGATGGGAGATAAAGGTAGTGACTTTCAAAGTGGTGACACCAGCCTTCTAAAAGTGATTCCCAGGTCAGTCTGTGATTTCGCTTCAGAAATGTTGGTTTGTTATACGCCCGCTGTCGCGGCGGTCAACCTGATTAAAGCCTCTGTAAGAGATTATATAATTTGGTGGATTGTATATAATTATGTTTATAGGTGAATAAGTTTGCTACTTAAATCAAAATTTATTTGCAAGATTTGTAGTTCTGGTAGTCGCTAACGTTGTCGCCTAGTAAAGTCTTGCTAATAGAGATGTATTGGGTAACTGAAGGCAGATACAATAATATTTAGGCTTTATGAATCTTTTACTGGGCTTGAGAGGAGTTAAATTAATGCTAAGGAAAAGAGGAAATGTTCTATACGTGATATATACTCTGAAACCCGAACAGTTGCCTTAGAATCCCAAGTGGGAGACATTTAAACAGCTAGTTCCTAAAGAATAATAGGAAGCATAACACAGTTCAGTAAGACAGGCCAATATAATGTATATATAAAAATTTACACTGGAATTATGCTCTCTGTCTAATGTATACATGGGTGGTATGAAATTGATCTGCCGTGCCCTACACCAGTACGCAAGGGTGAGGAACAAGGTCACTCAGTTCACCTTCCCCGTGTATAATTTCCAATGTCTTTGAAGATTCCGCTTTTCCTTGGAAAATCAAGTCACCAAGGTGGAAGCTAGAAAGCCAGTCTGGACAGTCTCCGTAGCGTCGAAAACTTCACGAGAACAGCGCAGTCCCAGTCCCACGCGTCTTTCTCATCCTTTTCAAGGCGGTGATAATAATAAGCGCCAAAACCAAAAGAAATTCGAAGATCCACGAGAGCCGGCATGGCGGGCACCACCTGAGTACCATTTGATAGATCGACTATATCAAGTGTCTGCAGCGGCTGGAATGACGGCAGAAATGGTAAGGAACCAGGAATACTGTGAAAAAGAAACTACTCTCGAAAGACTAGCTGCTCAATAAACTGTTGCTTTAAACTATCTGAGGGCTCTCATCGTTTCTGCCGCCATCGAGACTAATGGTTTTGTTGAGATTAATAGCCGCATAATAATGGAGAGGAGACCAGAAGCCTTACCAGCACCGCTCTGCATTGGGGAATCGACACAGCAATTTTAGCATGCAAGGCTCCATAGCTCGGTGAGAATAGACGCATATCTCTCGAATAAGTGCTAGCCACTCGCCTAAGCGCCGGAAAATCCTCGTTGCTGGTATAGCTGACCGCAGAAACGGCCTAAATGTTCACTATTTGACTTATTTCCAGAACCTAATCCAATTAACACTGAGACTCATTCGTAAAAGTTTTCTGTCTACCTAGGGCACAGACGCCGTATGTAATGTGTACTTGTTGCTGATGAACGTTTATACGAACCAGGTTTCACGGAAAGTGGTGGAAAGCTTCCTTACCGTCATATAAATTTGAAGTCGCTCGAGTACTCGATAACATGGATACATATTATTTCCTTTTTTCTCTCTTCAATCAGACAATTATGATACATATATCTTCCTCAACGCTCTGATCACTTATAGTTACCTCGGAAACACCAAACTGTGCGTGCTTTAAGCATCATGGCCATGATAATTAGAGAAGCGAGTGTTGCTATTAAGCTATTGGTGTCTGGGATAATATTTTTCTTTCCAAAGCTCTCTATAATGACTATCCTGAAGATTTTCGGTTTCGGAGCCTTGGGCCCTTGTGCAGGTTAGTGGTCATTCACCGCTGTATTCCTTATAACAATCAAGCTAATTCAGGAAGGCTCGTATGCTGCGTTTGTACAATCATGCCTCGGAAACGTTCCTAGGCATGGAATATATGCTATCTTACAAAGTGCGGGCATGGGAGGATACGGCTTCAATTGGGTGGTACAATATCTTCGCCCTGGCATCCTTCTGAAAATCAAAACCTTCTTGTTTCCATAACACGTCCGCTGGTCATCGCAAATGTGAAAACCTTGGATTGGGGCAGTTGATCTGAGAGCGATCCATATGTACGGTATGTATGGCTTGTTCCTTTCGACGCCAGTATAAAATAAATGCTTATAGAGCATTGTGAAGAAATGTGTGAACAATAACTTAATCTATTTGCCTGAAATCTACTCTTAGTTGGTGGTCTTGTTCAGGACTGATTTGTGAGATTCAAAAGTTCTCGAGTCATTTTGGCGCGCCACTGAATAGAGAGGATATGGCTGAAAGGGGCTACAGATAATGTTTGCAGCACTTAAATCAACCATAGCGAATTCAGATCAAAGTTACTTCGTTAACATAAGAGGTACGAGAAGAGCCTGGGCTAGACAGGGATATTGATTGCATAATGAATGTGAAATGAATTGTCGTGAGATCAGGCTGTGACTTGGTGCGCGGCATGAAAACAGTCTTATTGCTTGGGTGCACACCCTTGTTGTTCGCATGGCTAGTGGCAGTTAGTGCTAGATCTAATCTCCAAAGATCATGATCGGACCGCAGTGCCGCCAATTCAATGGCACGGCCCGTCCTTGGGCTTGTCTCATTGGCTGCTAGCATTGTTTAGTGTGGAGCCGGTTCCTTTCTAGTGGCATTTGGTTCCCTTTTTAAATTGATTCTGGACCACTGGCACGATGCTATTGTCGGAAAAATCTGGTCGGAGCCTACCTCTTAGTACTTTTCTAATTTAACCGATGCAGTCAATAATTGGCAGATTGGATGCCCTGCACAGATGAGATGCGATGGTGCCATACCAATGACTAGGGGTCATCAATTCCTAACAGAGGAAACGTTTGTAGTGACAGGGATGTAAAGAATCAGATTTTATTGTATGGTGGCACCATTCTCTCCGAGTAGGTCTCAAACTTGAAGACTATCTCATGGGGCGATGGCCGACCAAAAGGACGCCTTCCAGGTCCTGTCCAGTGAGAATCGCGGTACAATCATCAACTTGACCTCTGTCTCCCTCCTGATTGTGGCCATCATCTTCGTGGCCGCCAAGTTCGGATCTGCGATCTACTTCAAGCAGCGACGGACTCCCATTTGGGCGGCCTTGATTTTTGCAATCATCCATTTCGTTCTCTTACAGAAGGTGGTTGACCATGGACTGGGAAAACACCAAGACCGACTTAGTGATGGCGACATCCAGGCCTGGAGCAAGTTCGCATATACTGCGCATCTTCTGCTGATCGTTGCCATGTCGCTTTCCGAGATGTCGACCATTCTGCTGATTTGGAAGTTAACACCGAGTAAGAGCCTGCGTTGCAGCTGTGCTGTTACCGCTGGTATTGTCATGGGCTGGTCAATCTTCACGGTGTTGGGTATAGCATTCCAATGTGAGATGCCTGGTCCGTGGCTGTACTCGCCTGAGCGATGTGCTGGGAAGGTCAGTATACACCCAAACCGTCCAGGATTGGTTTGAAAGCCCGCTGAATCTGTACCAGGGTGCCATATTCTACCTGATCGCAGTCTTCAACATCCTCACGGAAGTCATCATCATCGGCCTACCCTTCATCATGATGCACAACCTCCAGAGGGTCTGGCACAAGCGAGTGAAGAACCTGTTCTCCTTCTCCTCGCGCTTAAGGTACCCATCACGAACTCCAACATTTTACCACCAATTTAAACAGCTTGTTAACTAATCCTCACAGCATCGTCACCCTCGGAATTGCCCACCTCGCCCTCCTCCCCTCCTTCAGCCACAACCGATGTCTCCTGTGACGCCCCATTCCCATTCCAAATACCTCACAAAAAAAAAAAAAAAAAAAAAAAAAAAAAAAAAAAAAAAAAAAAAAGGGAGAGAGAGAAAAGAAAAAGCCAAATGCCTGGCCAGTATCTATATAGGTGACATTGTGAACTAGGAAATGACCGCCCAAGCAATGATGCCCACGGCCGTTATAATCGCCTGCGTCCCAACCCTCTACCACACCTTCGCCGGCCTGCACTCGGGCCTAAACACAACGCAAATCCCCGATGGGATCGGCCTTGAACTTCCGCAGACCAAGGCAAGCGGGTATATCAATCAGTCTTCTTCTGGGGCCAGTCAGTCACATTCGCGTTCTCGGTCGCGCGGTCGCTCGAGGAAGAACGGGCGGTCGATGTTCGATGGGCGGGATACGGATGTGGTAGTTATCACGGAGGTTTCAACGGGTGGAGATCAGGGGAACAGACAGTCGAGTTCTAGTGAAGGGGCGGAGAGCACAAGGCATTTGACACAAGATTTGCAGGGGAAGAGGGGTGTGCTGAGGGTGGTAGACATTGAGAAGGTTATATATAGAGGCTCCAGGGAGGTTGATCGATTGACAGAGTAGATCAATGCCGATCGCAGTTCAGGTTACTGACTCTCTAAGATATACTATATATTAGCCTAGGTCCTAGCGCATTTTTTCGATCTCCAATCTGTTATTGACTGACAAGACAGGTTCGTGCAGTCCAAAGAAGAATTCACTGGGCGCTTTGCGCCTTCTTCGATCACTTCTCAAAATGCAGCAGATGCACCTCGTATAGGGCTGCACCGTCAGCTTTGGCATCCACCCAAAATTGAACATTCTCCATTAAGTCCAGGGAGTAGCCCTTCACACATGCCATTGTATGCCTCTGGACCCCTCTAGCACAAGTCGGTGGCTTTAGCTTATTCATTCAAGCCTCGGTTTGCAACAAATGGCAACATGCTGATCGAAGTAAACCGCGTCCTGACTCTCCAGTTATATACAATTAGGCCCACGCAAACGATCAAATTAATCAACTATTAAACCACATCGGCAGAAAAGGAACATAACTCCGAAAGCCAGGAAGAACCAGTTGGCCTAAAAGGAAAATAACAGTCCCTGCAATAAACCCCCTAGTCTGAATTTTACAAGCACGCGCCCACGAATCTTTCCTCCACGCATCGAACGTGCCCAGCGGAGCATCACCACCTTTGAGCCTTGGATCAAGCGGTACAATCAATTCATCATCATCTGGGACCATCGATGCTGCGATCCGAACCAATATAACTCGAGCAGGAAGAGCAAGCCAAAATTTAATTAATGTGGGAGCGATAGCCGCGAGTGCATAGACGTGGCCTGCTGCCTGGCTATTATCCAGGTTTTGGTCAATGTCTACCTTTCCCACAGCCTGTATCAGATGGAGTTCAACGAGTAGCGTGATTGGAACTGCCAGCCCGCGCAATATAGACTCAAGCAGGGCTATAGGAATCACTCGGAGCCAGCAGTTCAGGCTGGGAAGGCGTTGATAAAGAAACTTCGGCGATGGCCGGGTGATGACAATGTGGACCCAGAGAACTTGTACATTTGCCAAAACCGCTACGGAAATTAGGGAGCGGATGTCTCGTTTGAGCGGCGAGTTGCCATTGATTGGTAGGAGAGCTGGGAGGATGGTATCTCGGGCTATGTCGTGGATGAGGACGAGGGCGAACCCTCGGAGGTAGAACGAGTTGCCGACGTGGGTACGTAGGTGGTTGATGGTGGTGCGAAGAGAGCTGGTGATATACGCATTTCCTGCATTTGAGGGTTGGCCGTGTGGCCCTTCAATCATGGATAGTGTTCCGATGAGCATGGTGTACGAGTATTGAATCTAAACGGTTTAGGTCAGTCTTGGACGGAGCCGGGCTAGATTTCAACACTTACTAGCCATGACAGTATCATCAGAACTAACGGCAACAACATGTCTGGACGAGAGAAGAAAGAGAGGGTTCGGGGAAGTTAGAGAGGAGGAGTAGGAGATCGAGTATAAAAAGGGTGTTGACGAACGCAACCTAGGCGGAGGGCGGGTTCATAAGATATTCAGTGATCAACTACTAGCTCGTAATTTAAAAACAAAAGTCCTGAGTGCTATTCTTTCGAGTTAGACTATTTTGAAATTTAAAACCATCTACTTCTCCCGCTCAACATGCGCATGTAAATATTTTCCTACTCAGGGGTGCACATAAGCTAGGCTTTTCTCTAGGAGGGATGGCGTGGCGCTGCCTAGTGCTCTGAGAAAGCGCTTAAGATGAGGGTTTTATTGGATACCACCTCATGTTGGGCTGGTGGCTGCGCATTTAAGGGGTCTTCGATCTGGACACTGTCCTAATGATGTTTCAGAGGCATTACATAATATTATTAGACATGTCCAAAGTGGAGGCTGTGTACGAGTGTAACTATAAGAGCACAGCCGGCCACGAAAATGATCAGAGTTGGCTCCTGACTACATCATCACGCACGACAGTGATTTCTCGTTTATATCTGAGCTTCATCCTTCCTGACTTACTAAGGAAATACTATGGCAGAAGTATTTGGGATTGTTGCGGGAGCTTTTGGCGCTTGTTCGCTGGCGCTTGAGTTACTGGAGGTCACAAAATCTGCACAGCGTTATTGGCGACGCATCCATGACCTCCCTTCCATTTCCACGGAAATCTCGGACAGCCTCGGGAATATTGAACGACTTCTCACGGCTATCAGGAAGTTGGCTATCCAAGAGCCTAGAGATCATGATGTAATCGCATGTTTGGAACGCAGCAGACCCTCATTAGAAAGAGTCAAAGATATTATACAGAACGTCGAGGCAAGCGGGGCCAACGGGAGGTTGCGAAAAATCAAAGATACGTTCAAGCGCACTGCTTTGGAGGACCAACTCTCAGTGGCAAGGGCATCTCTTAGGGAGACAATAAATGATCTGTCTCTCGCTCTGCTTGTTTCACAACTGTAGGTACACCTGCCTCTACTTTGTGCGCTCGGCTCTAAGTTTTAGCTACAGTCAACTTCTTGTCAGCAATCTTTGATTCTTTCCAATATGGAAAGAAGGCTGGATGAAATAAGGAGGGAAGATGCAGTGATTAAGATCATTGCAAAGTCCAAATCGAAAGATGATATGGGCTCACTTGAGGGCATATGTAAGTTATACTAATACTTGAGCCATGAACTTGTGCCGTCCCTACCAGTTGCTGACTGGATACTACTGATTGAGCCATTGATTTAACTTCGCCCGCGAACTCCCAGGGTATTATCCGACGAAAAGATCTTCCTGGTAGCTCTTGTTGCTGTCGATTCGAGACCGATGAAAGTTTGGGAGCACAAAGCAGTCAACCCGATTTCAACCACAGTGACTATGGTATATCTCAACGTTCCTTGAGGCAGCGCACACACCACGAGGTCTACCAGATCAGAAGCCAACACTTCAATCTTTTTTGGGGAACGCTGTCAGTATCAATTCTGAGGAAGAAGAATACAGCAAGTGATTCCAGCAAAAGGCGAGAAAACTCATACGCAGAGATAAAATTCAGATTTGCTCCTTGGTCGTTCATCTGCAAAGCGTTTATAGCAAGGCTATATGCAAGTACGACTGGAGGACTGAACCTGTGGCAGAACCTAGCAACAGTGCAAATCGTCCCAAGATACAAGGGGATATTTCTTAATGTCTGTTGTGGCGAAGTCGGAACAGTGAGGAAAACATTTGAAGAGAGAAAAGCTTCGCCGAACAGTGCAGACAAGTATGGACATTCATTAATTGCTATGGTGAGAATATCTAACCTTGGATTCTATCAAAAAGTAGGCTAACATGATTCTTTGTCTTGAAGGCAGCTGGGAACAGCCATCTTGAACTGGTCCGTTACTTCCTTGACCTTGGAGTAAATACTCAGATTGTTGATGATAATGGAAGGTAATTTTCCTAAGTCTGCAATCGCTTTCCTATAATACTAAGAGACGTTTACAAAACAGAAATCCTTTGCAATATGTGTGTTACCTTCGAGGAGGTCCGCTCGATAAAAAAGATTGGGAAATTTTACGTTTGTTGATGGAGAAAGGCCAAATTGATCCTTGGACACCTGACTTTACTGGTCAAAACCTTTGGCACACCTTCTGCCAGGCTTGTCAATCAAGCACTGATTTTCCATGGAGGTCAATGGCGACTGAATTCTTTCCAATCCTGGATGATCAAGACTGCTTTGGCCGCACCGCTCTCTTCTTTATGTCCTCGAATGCCAAGGCCAGCCTTGACTTTTTTCAATGGCACCTGAAAAACGGGGCAAGCCTGTCAGTTTCTGCGAACGGGCGTTTTCCGCAATGGGACGGACTTACCTGTCTTCATGCTGCTATCGCCTCTCTTCAGCCTCGACATCCAAGATCAAAATCCGAACCGTTCCATGTGGACTTGGCGGAGATTTGGGCCGATGTGTTTCCAACTTGGAAGGCTCGAGGGCCGATTTATAATGAAGATGATCGCGTCAATCAGATGAAACGAATTGAATTGCTCATTCAGCATGGTGCTGACTTGTTCGCGGCTTCAGAATTCTATGGCACACCGACTGACGTTGCCAGATTCACTGGGAACTTCGATATTTGGATCAATTCTCTGAAAAATTGTGGAATCAATCCAAAACAAGTCTTGGCGACAGATAAGAAGATTGAGCGCAGCAAAAAGTTTTGGGTGACAGAACTTCTGGCGCGCAAACAGAAATTTGAGAAGCGGAAACTCCATCAGCACTTCAATGACATCTTCGGGGTTCTTGACGACTTTCAATTCTCGGAGAACGCGCACGGGATCAAACCCAGGGCATCTGGAGCTCTACCGGCAAATCCATTGCTTCTGAAGACGAAATCGTACAGAGAGGTACTACATATACTCCGGTCTTCCCTCTTCAACGCAATTCTTCTGGACGAAGAGAATCAAGGCTTTGGTACTCGGATTCTCGCAGACGCTGAATTCTTTGACGGTGCTTACCATGCCAACTTCTTTGACGACCACACCTACTACGAGGTGAGCTCGAAAAATATTCTGTTTTACAACAAATTGCACCGATATCTCGAAATGGTAGCCACTATTGCATCTGCAGATGCTGATCTTGAAGAGCTGGAGTGGAAATCCAACCACTATAAATACTATCCCTTTCTCAAAGCAATGGCTGCGTTTTATTTGGACAGAGCCTTTCGCTTTCCTCACCGTGGCTATGATTGGAAATATATGGATGATACGAGTGAAGTCGAGCCAAGTATACCTGGGTCATGGCCTACAGGTTAGGCGGGTGAACAGGGAATAGGATGTGGGTTCTTTGGGTACAAAAATTTTATAATATAATGCCTTGCAGCCTTCGGAGTACTTGGAGAAACAGTGCATATTGGTCACATGTATTTTTATCGTCAACCCATTGAATTTGGATTATATGAAAGAGGTGGTCAAAGGTATTGTTGAGATAGATGGCTTCATCTATGTCAAGGGTATCTACTATTCAGGGTAGAAGACCTGTCAACTAGGTAAGGATACGTAGGCTAGAAGGGAGAGAAAGATCAAAGGCAGGCAGTAGATACTATTCAGACAGGAGATTGATTCTTGATCTCCTACTACTAACGATTCGCTAATTTATAGCTGAAGACTCTGTACGTAAAGGGTTCAGATTTCCCGTTGAAAACCAAACCGTTGATGGCCTGATGTTCCTCATCGGTGGCCGATTGTTTATGCACCTGGGTCAGGGTATCCTGTACTGCCATCAGGCCGAATCGCTATTCAATCTGTGACAGAAGAGATATCTCTATATAAGTATATTCTGATACAGGGATAGAGATATATTAGAGTATAGTATTAAGCCTAGTTTTAAATTTAGATCCAGTTTTATCAGCTATATATATAATTGGATACTCAGTATCCAAGCTTATATATCTGATAGATACTCTCTGAAGAATACTATTAAGTAGAGCTTCTGGATCAGACAGATCTGCCTTATAAAACCAGTACTGCGGTAGATATTAATTTATAGGCAGGGTAAATAGCCAAGATAGCTAAGTAAAATAGAGATTATAGAAAGTTAATAATCTATTATACTTAATGCCAGTATAGAATACTTCTGCTCTGTAGAGTACTGTTGGTATGACATATTGTATGGCTGCTGCTTGTATAGAGGCAACTGGGCAATCTTGCTGGATATTACTAAGTCTTTAAAGATATTATACCAGCTAATTATCCCGGCTGAAGACTCAGTTTATATGTAGTCTGAAGGTAAGCTTAATGTCCAGCAGGATCCCTAGCCAGCGGGTAGAACTAGATAGTTTGACCGTGCCTAGCTCTGGCAGGAAAACTATAGAGGAAGACTAGTTCTGCTACTTAGAGAAGTGCTGTATCTCTGTCTTTTCTATAAAGAAGAGAAGGCCTGACTCTGTTCCGAGTGTAGTAATTGACTGGTAAGCTTTAACAAGCTACTGGGAGATCTCTTTAAAGATATGTCTAATAAATAACAGTCCTAGATTATCTACATAACCAAAAGGCTCTTTATGGGCAGCAAATACCTTTGCTGTATATAGTAGGAAGAGAATTGGGGAAAGGAAGGATCCCTATGGTAGACCTCCCTTTGGCAAGTCTATTGCTGTGGCATCTCCAATCTGTACTGAGACTGAACGGCCTGATAGCCAGTCCTGGATCAGTTGGATTAGGCTATTGCCCCATCCCTGTAGGCGCAGGTGAGAGAGCAGCCGCTGGTGGATTACAGCATCAAAGGCCCCTTTTACATCCAGTAAAAGTAGTGAAGCAACCTTTCCCGCTTGGAAGGTTTCATTCTGTGAACAAGGACCTGAACTAGATCACCTAGAGGCTTGGCCGGATCACCAACTCTTCAGCCCTTGAAGGCTTTACCTATTAGTAGAATAGATAAGAAGAAGCGGTTAAGATAGTAGATACAGTCGTCCATAGAATTGAGTATCTATTGAAATGGCATCCGATCCTCAGTAGGCTACGTACGTGTAGCTGATACAGCCTCATTCTGCCCATCTTTCCCCTGAGATCACAACAGATACTAATGCCAAAGCACCTTGATTGTCAATTCCCAATCGGGTTAGTAGTTCGCTATCAATCCCTAAGTTGATCAGCTCTTTGGGATACTTCCGAATAGCCGCTAGGAAGTGTCTGATCCAGTGCTATAAACGCTTGACAATGAGCTCCTCTCAGGATATATGCAAAGTGTTGTGATTTCAGGGAAAGATAGCATTTGAAAGGAGACAAGACGTAGGTTGAGCAGTATCTTCCCTGAATAGTTACAGGAAAGGGAGAAAGTCTCAAGGGTTAAAATCCCCGCACGCTGGCCAATGCTCTAGCTATACACCAGCTATACGCCATATCTTCAACACAGAGCAAGATATAGTCCTTTGGTAGTGCTGTTTATCCAAGGTCAATAACATGGCAGACGCGAATTGGCATCACTCCAGAATTATAAAGATAGCACTAGGGCTTAGTACATACCATCCTTCTACAGTATCAATTAATATAGTTTGGGAAAGGTGGACTCCTTGATGTATATCTTCCAGGCATTTCGGTCCATGACGAAATCATCCCTTTTTTATCCCATCTTTCCGCCCATATGTCCTTTGACTTGTTGACATGCTCTAGAATACATTGTCTGTCCTGGCCCTTGAACAGGAGTTTGGGAGAGCAGCCATGCTTTATAGCAGCTTTTTTGTATGCCGGGCCATTGAGACCAATGATATCTCGGGATGTGAGGGTCTTTATGCCGTGGTCATGATAGAAAGATTATTCTAAGTGTAGCCCGCTTCTGTTTTCAGAGAATATTTACTCGAGGGGAAGAGCCGCTGCTTCTTGGCCGGTAATAATCTCATGTATGTTAATAATAAGGCCAGGTTGGAAGCTGATCTCGTGTCGATATTTATTATAAACCCAACTATTCTGGAGACACGTGAAGAACTTATCCTGATACTGACAAAGATCACCTGAATAGTCTCTTATAATAAGGGCACCGTAGAGATGGTCTATGTCTTACAAGGTCTGAAAGCACTTAGATTATGCCCAATCAGGTAAGGAAGATATTGATCATGTGTCTCCACCAGGATAAGCCAGGTTTCGTCTTTAAAGATATATTTCCAGAGAGCCGAACCAGAGTTTAAGACATTTTCAACATTGACTGGATAAAGATAGTCCCTAACAGAGTGCCAAATATCTAATGGGAGAAACTTAAGGAGATCAACTCTATTAGACATAGGGGAATTAGTCGCAATAGACCATGCAGCGAAAAGATTAGTCAATACCGATTATTTCGCGCCAGCAGGGGCACTTTCAGGTGATATAAGTACCAAGATATCAAGAGATATGAAACTAGAAGACAAGTCTTGTATTTACACAAGTGCTAAGCTGTCCTTAAAAATTATACTTCAAAACAGCCACCAAGATATAGCTGCCTTACTTGGACAGTGTCTCTATCTTATGATATTTTAAAGATGCCAGGTCTATAATCCATTAACCCCGTGATTTATAAACTGAGAGAACTACATAATAGCGCCGGAAAATTAGGCATCGCCTTTGTGCAATAATCCATCTCCATTGGCTCTCCAAGAGAACAGTATATATAAATACACAATGATTTTGGTTGCCATCCAAAAATGGCAGCTAGTGATGGTGGATAAAGAGAGTCAACAAGTGATGCTTTGCCATACCTCTATTATAAAAGGCAAAGGCACAAGCGTCTATAAACAACTGGATTACCTTACAGCTGTCCAATTGCAAGACCAGCAGGAAAAAGCATACATGAAGGCCCTAGATTCTTAGGCTCTCTTCAGGCTGTGCTGACTGCAGCGCAGTGTCCCAAAATCACTCAACCGATTGATACAGTCAAAGAAGCAGGATAAAATACTCGAGGTAGATACAATGAGCTTCTGGAGAAAATTGTCTGTTACGGCTTCTGCCTTGGGCAGGCTGTCAAAGACCAAGGACAGCAGATCTTTAATAGACATCATATTTATTATGCCATTGCCTTTCCTTTTTGAAAAGGTACAAACAGCAAACAAAGTAGGGCTTCCGATAATATACTAGAGTATATGATCCAACAGCCCGCTATAGTCGTCTATCTAAGCGAAGTACCTGGCTTGTTAATGCCTTTAGATTTCTACTGTATCTCTACGTAAACTACGTGAATTAAACGTATAGAGCCCGCGAATCTACCGGAGAATCTACCGGAATTTCTGTATGGTTATATTTAATATTACGTTGCTTTTTTCTACATAAGTACATGGATAACAAATCTTTAACATGTACTGCCGACAATTGTATACACGTGTGGAAGCGCATGATACTGTAAGAGATCAGTCTTCTATACGCTCGAAGCAGTCGATGAGTCGCCGTCTCGCCAATTCCAAGAATAAAGCAAGATATCTATTCCTGTTGGTCAATTGCATAATGCTCTCCCAATCATTTTTATCATTTAAAAATTGCTACGAATGGTCTTATTTTCCTCGAACAAGTGAGACTCCCCAGAAGAGACATTCCCAGGCAATTCCTTTCAAAGCAAAAAGGTAAGAATCCGGTCAACCTAAATAGATAGATCTTTTTGAGCAAAAGTAGCTCGACGTTTAGGGCTCGACACGTAACCTGCGAGATTTGTCACAGTAATTTGTTCCAACCCTACACCAATTTCGCGGAGAATATCGCTCAACTCATCCTCTGAATTATTACTTCCAAGGTCTTTTGAGATTCTGGTTTCCCAGGGGTAACCAAGTTACCAAGCTGCAAGTGAGAAATAGCCAGTCTGGAAAGACTTGGTAGAGTCGAAACATTCACGAGAACAGCGCAGTCCCTGTCCCACGCGTCTACTTCATATCAACAAAAGCCGATATCGTAATGGATTGGAAGATCCAAGAGAGCTGGCGGGCACCACTACAGTACCACTTGATCAATTTGCAACCTCAAGCGTCCGCAGCGACTGGAATAATGGGGGAAGTGGCCAGGAGCTAGGGATAGTGTAAAAAAGAAACCATTCCCAAAGGGCTGGCTGCTCAATGAGCTGCCGCTTTAAACTATGTGTGTTCTCATCACTTCTGTTGGTATCGAGACTAATGGTTTTGCTGGCATTAATAGACAGTATGAAGTGAAGAGGTGATTCTAAAAGCCTTACTAGCACTACTGCACATTGGGGAATCAACTCAGCAGGTCCCTTTGCCTCCGAGGCTTCGAGAGAAGCCAACATTACCGGTGGTTGTATGTCAATTGTTCGGGAGACCTAGGGAGGCTGTTCTCGTCATCTTCTGTTTAATATCGTATAATAAAGGAGCCAGGGAGATGGAAATAGGACATTACCTACAGTCGTGCATGGTAGGGAAAGTAGAGTTGGCGGCCCAAGAGGGGTGGCCTAAGAGGGGCGGCCGTAAGCTTATGACTGAGGGATCCCACACAAGCCCCGGCTACCCTTACGCTCGAAGTATTTTCGAAGAGATAGAGACAGAATCTTTTCAGGTTACCGTCTACTTTGATCAGGTAGGATATTTCGCAGCCCGTGCCTAGTGTATGTGGCTGAACTCTTGGAATGAACAATTCGGTTGGTCCAAGATATAAGAATGAGACAACGTCCTCATTCCGTTTTCTTCCAATTGAAGGTACTGGACCGAAAGTAGTAGGAAAACCACAGAGCGCGATTCTATGTACCCAATTCTGACCCTCCAATTCTATTGCGTTATTGACAAGTCAGCTCATGCGTTGCGCAATATCTCGCATATTCGATCAAACAGTTTTTCATCCTCCTTTCTTAATCTGCCATCCGGGAATATTGCCTTTCGTAACTGACCAACCCAAGTTTCAAAGGACTATAAAAATCCGTAAATTTGTCCATAGTGCTTCTAAAGGTATGATCATCCGAGACTGTTCTTAATTTCAACTTAGCCAACTCTTCCATGCTAGCATAATTCTACTCGTCGAATTCTCTTATAACCAGGCTTTTCTTATCCGGACCATCATAGTGGATAGACATCCAGAAGAGAACCCAAAAGGACTCTAGCCCAAGGACCCAGGACAGCCGCCCACCCAGCAACTGCCCTATAGGCATAAAAGCTCTCGTACCAGTTTTATCTCGGAATTACCTTGTCGAGCCTCAATTCACAACAGTAGCATGCACACGTGAAATCGGAAAGAACATACTGTAAAACATAATGAGTCTGGGCCATATCGGCGGGTTGAGCCATGGGAGCATTCTCATGATCTGATTGGCCAATCCAGAATTCTAGGATGTTTTGTATATCCTTCACCATAGACGGCAAGATGGTTGACACTGTGCTAAATCAAAATGTTCTGGAACTTGTCTAGTCTACCAAGGGACTACAGTACAACAATTAATGTCATATAGACTTTATCAAGGACTCAGACTCTCAAACACCCGCATTTGACTTTGGTGTGATCCATGTTCAGGCTCATGCAGATGCCGCCACGCCAGTGAGGCTTAGACGCTTCGCCGAAATTGATCAGCCTTATTCACCCTACCTAACCTCCGCACAGCTTGTAAAATCCCTTCTCACTGTATATAAAACTCCATCTTCGACGTCTTCTTAGAGGCAGAGTCTGTGATGGCTCTTATAAGATCATCTCCAGATATTCGGGCTGCGGATCCCACAAAATCCCTCACAGCAGCGTTGCTGACCTTCGAAGATACCCTGACTAACAAGCAAAAGCAACAGTATCACGCAAGTACTGTGAAACCAGATGCTGCAAGCGTCATTGCTTTTGTTGCAGAGATCGACGCCAAAAACAACAGCACGAGCAGGAGATGTGTAGCACCGCGGTTGTGCACCTTTCTGGAGGCGACGCAACAGTTTAGCAGCGTCCTGGACACGTTTGTTAGCTCCAACCCCACACTCGCCGCCCTCATCTGGGGAGGCGTGAAGATGGCCATATTGACGGCTAGCAATGTCGCGTCTTATTTCGACAAGGTCACCAGCATGATTATGGCGATTGGAAAGTCATGCCCGACGTATCAAGAATTCGGTCAACTCTATCCTGGCTGCGTCGAGCTCCAACGTGCGTTATGTGATTACTATGCCGCCATCGTGAATCTGTGCATCAAGATTATTGGAGTCTCAAGAAGGACCCCTGTTACACATACATTAACCGCCATCTTCGTTCCTTTCGAGTCTGAGTTCAAATCTGAGCTAAACGATATAGACCAAATCGCGAAGGATATACAGTTCCAGATATCACTTGCCTCAAAGCTGGCTCTTGAGGAAACAAGGAAGTTACTGGAGCACGAAAGGCAGGACAACACAGCGTTTCGGCAGTTGACATCGAAATTCCAGAAAAAGACTGAAAAAGAGCATGCTGAAGCGAAACAGTTGCGGACCAATCAGATGAAAAGAGAAGCCGCAAAGTTGAAATCAAGAATTCGAAAAAATCTTTCATCCATCGACCATATTACCCCATGGAAGCAGGCTATCCGACAACGTGTTCCCTCCACAGCCGAGTGGCTGCAGCAGGAATTCCTCTTTCATCAGTGGAAGGATGATCTGGATACTGCCACCCTCTGGTGTTCAGGTACGATGGGTGTGGGTAAGACAGTGCTCATGGCTAATGTGGTAGCCCAACTGCATGCATCGCGCAAAGACAATGACATTATATCATATTACTTTTGTCGCGCCGACAATGCGCTCACACTTTCAGCGAGGAGCATTTTGGGAAGTCTCGCTCGTCAAATATTAGATTCCCAGATTGAGAATGCCGAGCATGACAGTCTACGTGTCCTGGACAAGGATAGTCGAGACCTTGACGTAACTGATGTTATTGATTTTCTATTGTCTCACCTTCAGGTTGGCAAGACATACTATCTAGTTCTCGATGGCCTCGATGAATGCGATAGGGCTGAAATTCAAATGGTGGCGCGGAGCCTGGCTCAGCTCTGCGACAAGCGTGTTAGTGACTTCAAAATTATCTGTGCGGGTCGCCCCGAGCTTGAAAAGGAGCTATGGAGAGTGCTCACCCCCAAGTATAAAATCCAAGTCACTGAAAGGAAAGTCGAGTCAGATATGGATCTCTATATTGCCACGATTTTGAGTCGCTGCCTGGAAGAGGAGCAGCTGAAGCTAGGGGATCCGAAGCTCATCATGGTAATAGTACAGGCCCTACGAGAAGGGTCTAAAGGGATGTAAGTAACAAGATGCTAATCAGTGACCACAAGATGACAGGTTGACCGGAATAGGTTCCTTTGGACTAGACTTTTCATCGAAGAACTCTGCGAACAAAACAGTGACGATGACATATTAAAAGCATTGAAGGATCTACCGCGTGGATTGTCTGAAATTTTCAATCGAAAACTACGTCGTATCCGAGATAGAACTGCAGCAAAGGAAGCATTAAAGATACTCCAATTCTGTGGCGTGGCGAAACGATCATTGACAGTCATGGAATATCAGGAAGCCTTGAGTCTCTTTCCTGGCCAAAAGTCTCTTGACCGCGGGAGGCTCCTTAATGATATATTCAGAGCCGTTAGTGATTGTTGTGGGTTGATATTCGTTGAGGAAGAGGAAAACACTGTGCACTATGTTCATCAAAGTGTTGGACAACACCTATTCACCAACCGCCATCCACACTCGCCGGAATTCGATATGGCGAAAGTTGATCAGCATCTCGGATTCCTTTGCATGACTTACCTCAATTTCACCGACTTTAAGCGCCAGCTAACGAAGGTGAAGGCGGGTTCCAGTGTCCCTATCAGGCCCGTTCAGCTTGGGACCTTGCCCGTCTATCATTCAAGCAGTTTTACTAAGCGGATGGCTCAGAAGCTGCTTTCCCATAGCCCTGGATTGCAGCATCTCAGCGGTGCAGAGCTAGCGAAAAGGGCCCAAGAAGCACTTGGCG
The DNA here is from genome assembly GCF_009176365.1 of Aspergillus alliaceus. Lineage (NCBI taxonomy): Eukaryota > Fungi > Ascomycota > Eurotiomycetes > Eurotiales > Aspergillaceae > Aspergillus > Aspergillus alliaceus. The sequence continues at coordinate 606,555 of NW_022474689.1, read as the reverse complement.
ATATGGAGTCTTCTCGTCTGGAGCGAGAAATTCAGAAGCGAGACTTCCAGTTCTTCAACTACGCCTGGACTTATTGGATTAATCATGTGACGGATCTAGACCCAGAAACAGAGAACATGATGTGGAGATTATTTTGTCAATGTGTAGAAGGCAATAATATTCTTGCATACAGACCATGGGAGTCCAAGCAGCTGGACCACAGAGAAAAGAGCAATATACCGAAGGCAGTACAGTGGCTAGTAGCCAACGGGAATTACAGCTTACTTCTGTACTATGCAATGCACCACTCCCACGTTTTGACTGAGAATGTGAAGCGCGAAATCCTTCGCAACAGCACCATTCACAAGCGTTATCGCTTCACAAAGCTGATCATCCAACAGACCAATACTTCTAGCGAAACCTTAAAACATGGATTGCTATATGCTGCGAGAGAAGGGTGCAATATTTCAGTCATGAGTTTACTTCAAGCAGCCGTCTATGTGAATGATCAAGTATGTGGCCAATCAGCGCTTCAAGCAGCAGCTGAGGGTGGTCATGTTGAGGTAGTGGAGATGCTTCTAGCAGCAAAGGCTGATGTTAATGCTCCTGCTACTAATGGTAGACAAACAGCACTCCAAGCAGCAGCTGAGGGAGGTTATGTTGAGGTAGTGGAGAGACTGCTAGCAGCAAAGGCTGATGTCAATGCA